>NC_092128.1:46614566-46952780 GCF_043159975.1 Macaca nemestrina
TATTATTTTTTCTTTTTAATGGAGATGAGGTCTCTGGGAAAACTATGCTAAGACTTGACAACACCCTGAGAATCCACTTTCTATAAAGAGATTGTTCTCTCTGCTGAAATTAACTCTCTCAAATATGCTATCAGCAGATTAATAGAAAATATGTTCTGCCTGTTCTCGGTTATACACTAGGCAAATGCAAAGTGACTATGGGCCAAAAGTCTGTAATATGTCTGGCTTATTTCGCTTAGCGTATCTTCCAGGTCCATCCATATTGTTGTAAATGACAGAATTTCCCTTTTTTTGAAAGGAACAAAGGTTGAAGAGTTTTTCCTTTGTAAGTGTGTATGTGTGTGTGTGTGTGTGTGCATGCGTGTGTATACAAATTTTCTTTGTCTATTCATTCATCAGTGGATACTTAGGTTGATTCCATGTCTTGGCTACTGTGGATAATGCTACAATGAACATAGAGATGCAGATATCTCTTCCAGATACTAATTATATTTCCTTCAGATATATATTCAGAGATGGGATTGCTCAATCAAATGAATGATAGGTTTATTTTTAATTTTTTGAGGAAACTTCAAACTGTTTTTTATAATGACTGCACTAATTGACATTCCCACCAACAGTGTACAAGGGTTCCCATTTCACCACATCCTCATAAACATGTTATCCCTTGTACTTTTTATAATGGCCACTCTAACAGGTCTGAGACAATATCTCATTGTGGTTTGATTTGCATTTCCCTGATCATTAGTAATGCTGAGCACCTTTTCATATACCTATTGACCTCATTTGTATATCTTCAGGTCTTTTTCCCATTTTAAAATCAGATTGTTTGTGTTTGCTATTATATTGTATGAGTTCCTTTTGTATTTTAGATATTAGCCCTGTATCAGATATATGGTTTGCAAATATTTTCTCCCATTCCCTAGGGTACCTTTTCATTTAGTTGATTGTTTCCTTTATCAAACAGAAGCTGTTTGGTTTGATGTAGATCTACTTGTTTATTTTTTCTCTTGTGGTCTGTGCTTTTGGTGTCATATCCAAACAACTCATTGCTAAGACCAAGGACAGAGAATGTTTTCCCTACGTTTTCTTCTAGAAGTTTTTGGTTTGGGTTTGATATTTAAGTCTTTAATTCATTTCAAGTTAATTTTTTTGTGTGATATAAGACAGAGGTCAAGTTCATTTCTTTTTGCATATAGATATCCAGTTTTCCCAACATCATTTATTGAAGAGATTATTCTTTCTGCATCGTATGTTCTTGACACCCTTATATTAGTTGACTACATATAGGCATGGGTTCATTTCTGGTCTCTCTATTCTGTTCCATTGGTCAGCGTTTCTCATTTTATGCCAGTACCATACCATTTTTATTACTATAGCTTTGTAAAATAACTTAAAATCAGAATGTCTGATGCCTTCAATTTGCTCTTCTTTCTCAAGATTGCTTTGGCTGTTTAGGGTCTTTTGTAGTTTCATATGAGTTTTAGGATTGTTTTTTCTATTTCTGTGAAAAGTGGCATTGGAATTTTGATAGGGGTTCTTCCAAATCATGGGATATTTTTCCATTTATTAGTGTCTTCTTCAATTTCTATCATCAATATCACATAGTTTTCAATATACAGATCTTTCACCCCTTGGTTAAATTTATTCATAAGGATTTTGTTGTTTTTGATGTTACTGTAAATGACATAATTTTTTCTGGTTTTTTTTTCAGATACTGTGTAGACATGCAACTGATTTTTATTGACTTTGTACCCTGTAGCTTTACTAAATTTCTTATTTCTATAGTTTTCTTTGGTGGGGTCATTAGGGTTTTATATAGATAAGATCATATCATCTGCAATCAGAGGCAGTTTAACTTTTCCCTATTTGATTTGGTTGCCTTTTATTTCTTTTTCTTGCCTCTTGCAATGGCTAGGACTTTCAGTACTATGTTGAATAGAAGTAGCAAGAGTGGGTATCCTGACTTGCCCCTAATCTTAGAGAAAAATTTTCAGTTTTTCAACATTGAGTATGATGTTAGCTGTGGGCCTGTTATATATGGTCTTTGCCATGTTTAGGTATATTGCTTCTATACCCAATTTTTAAAGTTTTTACAATGAAAGGATGTTGAATTTTATCAAATGCTTTTTTTTTTGCACCTACTGAAATGATCACATGATTTTTATCCTCCATTTTGTTAAAGTGGTGTATCATACTTATTGATTTAGTATATCATACCACCCTTACATGCCTGGAATAAATTTCATTTGATCATGGTATATGCTCCTTTTAATGTATTGTTGAATTTTGCTAGTATTTTGTTTGCTAGTAATTGAGAATTTTTATATCTATTTTCATCAGGGATATTGGCCTGTGATTTCCTTTCCTTGTAGTATCCATATCTGGCTTTGGTGTTGGGGTAATGCTGCCCTCATTGAACAGGTTTGGAAGTGTTTCCTCCTCTTCAATTTTTTGGAAGTTTGAAAAGAATTGGCATTAATTGCTCATTAAATATTTGGTGGAATCCACCAGTGATACCATTGGTCCTGTTCTCTTCTTTATTGGGTAGTTTTTAATTAACAATTGAATCTCCTTACTTTTTACTGGTGTGTTCAGATTTTTGTATTTCTTTATGAGTCAGTCTTGGTAGGTTGCATATTTCTAGAAAATTACCTATTTTCTCTAGGTTATCCAATTTGTTGATATATAATTGTTCATAGTAATCTCTTATGACCCTTTGTGGTTGGATGATATCAGTTGTAATGCCTTCTCTTTCATTCATAATTTGATTTGAATCCTCTCTTTATTTCTTGGTTATCTAGCTAAATTTGCCGATTTTGTCTTTTCAAAATGCAAAGTCTTCATTTTGTTAATCTTTTATATTGTCTTTCTAATCTGTATTTTACGTATTTTCGCTCTCATCTTTATTACTTTCTTTATTCTGCTAAGTTTCCAATTTCTTCTTCTTCTTCCTTGAGGTTTAAAGTTAGGTTATTTGAGATCTTTCATTTTTCTTGATATAGGCATTTATTACTATATTAAGAACTGGTTTTGCTACATCCCATAAGTTTTAGTATGTTGTGTTTCCATTTTATTTATCTCAAGATATTTTTAAAATTTCCTTTTGATTTCTTCTTTTTCCGATTGGTTGTTCAGAAATGTATTGCATAACTTCCACATATTTGTGAGTTTTCCATTTTTCTCCTGTCATTGATTTCTAGTTTTATACCATTGTGGTCAGAAAAGATACTTGATATGATTGCAATCTTCTTAAAAACTTTTAAGACTTGTTTTAAGTCCTAACATTTGATCTTTATTCTGGAGAATATGTAATCTGCTGCTGTTGGATAGAATGTTCTATATTTGTCTGTTAGAGCCACTTGGTCTACAACATTGTTTAATTCCTCTGTTCCCTTATTGATTTTCTGTCATTGTGGAAGGTGGGTATTGAAGTCCCCTACCACTATTGTATTGCTATCTATTTCTCCTCCCTCCAGTTCTGTTAATATTTCCTTTACATATTTAGGTATTCCAACTTTGGGTACATGTATATTTACAATTGTTATATCCTCTTGATGATATGACCCCCTTGTCATTGTATAATGGTCCTCTTTGTCTCTTGTCACAGTTCTTGACTTAAAGTCTATTTTGTCTGACAAAAGTAGCCACCCCAACTTTCTTTAGATTACCATATGCATGGGATATTATTTTCCATTCCTTCACTTCCAGTTTATATGTGTCTTTTTTTATTTTTTAATTTTTATTTGCCAAATTATTTCTCACTTGAGACCTAAGGGTGTCTTTAAGCTGAAAGTGAGTCTCCTATATGCAGCATGGTTGGATCTTGCTTTTTAAAATCCATTTGGCCTCTCTATGTTTCTTGATCAGATAACTTAATCCACTTATGTTTAATTATCAACAGGTAAGGACTTACTATTGCCATTTTGTTGTTTTCTGTTTTGGAGTTCCTCTCTTCCTTTCTTCTTCTTTTGCTGTTTTTCTTTGTGATTTTATGACTTTTCGTAGTGGTATGCTTGGATTCCTTTATCTTAATTTTTTGTGTATCAACTACAGATATTTCCTTTGTGGCTATCATGAAGCTTATTTAAAATATTCTATAGTTATAACATTTTATTTTTAAGCTCATAATAAGTTCAATTACATCAAAAAAATTCTATACTTTTAATTCTCCCCACCAACTCACATTTAAGGTTATTAATGTTACAATTTACATCTGTTTAACATTGTGTATTCATTAACAAATTACTGCAGTTAAAGTTACTTTTAATATGTCTTTAAACTTTTACACTAGAGTTGAAAGTGATTTACATAACACTATTTCAATATTAGAAAATTCTAGAATTTAACTATATACACTTGCCCCTCACTGATTGTGGGGGATTGATTCCAGAACTTTCTGTGGATACCAAAATTTGCAGATGCTCAAATCCCTGATGTAAAATGGCATAATATTTGCATATAACCTATGCACATTTTCCCATGTCAAATCATCTCTAATTTACCTATAATACCTAATAAAATGTAAATACTATATTAATAGTTTTTACATTGTATTGTTTAGGGAAGAATGACAAGAAAAATGTCTGTACATCTTCAGTACTGATGTGATTTTTTTTCTAATATTTTAAATCTGTGGTTAGTTGACCTCACAGATGTGGAACCCAAAGATACAGAGGGCTGACTGAATTTACCTTTCCCAGTGAGTTTTATACATTCATATGTTTTTACATTGTTAATTATAATCACTTCATTTCAGATTGAAAAAAATCCCTTAACTCCCTTTAGCATTTCTTGTAAGGCAGGTCTGATAGTAACAAACTCCCATGGCTTTTGTTTGGGAAAGACTTTATCTTTCCTTCATTTCTCAAGGACAACTTTGCTGGGTGTAGTATTCTTGGCAGTTTTACTGCTTTCAGTATTTTTAATATATGACCCTACTCTCTCCTGGCCTGCAAGGTTTCTGATGAGTAATCCAGTGATAGTCTGATGGAGACTCCCTCATATGTGATGTCACTTTTCTCTTGCTACTTTCAAAATTCTCCCTTTGTCTTTGAATTCTGCCAATTTATTTGCTATATACCTCTTTGAGATCAACCTATTTGAGAATTTTTGGGTCTAATGAATCTCAATGTCCATTTCTCTCCCCAAATTTGGGGAGTTTACAGTCATTATTTCTTTAAATAGACTTTCTCCCCATTCTGTCTCCCATTCTAGGACTCCCATTATATGTATATTGGTTTGCTTATAGTGTCCCATAAACCCTATAGGGTTTCTTTACTGTTTTTCATTTTTTTGATTTTTTTACTCCTCTGGATAATTTCAAATGATGTCTTCAAGTTCATTGATTCTTTCTTCGGCTTGCCTGAGTCTATCAGCTCTTTATTGAACTTTTTAGTTGAATAATTCCACTCTTTAGCTGTCTCTGTTGAACATTTCATTTTGTTCATGTATTGTTTTCCTAATTTTGTTTAGTTGCCTATCTGTGTCTTCTTGTAGTTACAAACTTCTTTAATAGAGTTATTCTGAATTCTTTGCCAGTCAGTTTATAGATACTTATTTCTTTAAAGTCAGTTATTGAAGCTTTATTTGTTTCTTTGGTAATGTCATGTTCCTCTGATTCTTCATGATGCTTGTATCCTTGCATTGGTATCTATGCATTTGACTAAGCTGTTCCCTCTTCGCCTTTACAGGTTTATTTCATCAGGAAAAGACCTTCATGAGTCATCCCAGCCTGAAGTGGGATAGACCATCTGGTAGTATCCATGGATAGATGAGGCTTGCTGAGAGAGTTTCCGGTTGGGCAGGGCCAGTGCCTGCGTTATGAGGTCAAGTGGGGGTTATTGGCTGGGGTCCTTGGACAGGTGAGTCTATTAGTTATGCTCTATGGTCAAGCAGGGCCACTGGCTGGACTCTGCAATTGGGCATGGCTATAGTCTGTGCCTCAAAGTTGGGCAACATAACTGGTTGTGTCCCTTGCCTAGGTAGGGCTGCTAACTGTGTTCCATGGATAGGAAGGGTCACTGGCCAGGCTTCTTTGTCAGGCAGGGCTATAGGCTGTGCTCTGCTAGTTGGTGTGGTTATAGTCTGGGCTCTGTGGTTAGGCCAGACTACTAACTGGCAATCTCAACTGGGCAGAACTCTGACCATCCTTGTTGGCCAGTTGGGGCAGCTGGCTTAGTTCTGTGGGTTGGCAGAGCCAGTGGCTGGTCTCTCTGGTTAGTCAAGGCTGCTGGCAGGGATCTAGTGCCAGCACTAAGATTTGTCAGCTGGTAGCTATAAGCTCTGCCTCCCTGCTTTTGTACCTAGCCGACCCCTTGTGTTTTAGCCATGCCAGTTCCCCCAGTGTTCCTCATGAAGTGAGATGTAAGTGGTCTTCCTGGGAAGCACTCTGAAATGCTAGGGAAGCTGACTACCTCAGGCTCCCTTTTTCTCACTGGAGAAACCATAAGCTCCAAGGGTCCCTCTTGGAGTGACACTGTGCCAGGCTGTGAGAGGGACAACATGGTCAAAATGAAGCTACTTATCTTACTCTTGTAATGTGACTTTTCTCAGTTTTTGTACTCCAAGGGAGTGCTTCAGCTTCACCTCCCCTGTCCCTTCTCCCCACCATCTCTTGGGTTCTGGGATTTTTCACAAAGGCATTCTTGTCTGTGGATGGTTGCTAATCAGTATTTCTGTGAAAGAAACTAAATTCAGTGACCTTCTATTTTGTCATCTTGTTAACCCAGACAAAATTCTGAAAAAACGATCACCCTCATCTTGGTAGGAACAATCTGGGGTGTGCGGCAATCTGTGAGAAAAACAAAGAACACCCTAAGAGGAGCCCATCTTCCCTACGATAAGTGGACAAAGACTCAGCCTAAGCTGAAAGAATCATAGAGATCACGCCCTTTAAATATTTCTACCAGAGGAAGAAAACTGAAAATTACATTTAGGGGGTGGGGCCAAGATGGCCAACTAGAAGCCACGGCATTTGGAGGCTCCCATTGAATAAAATCATAGCAAGCCTGTGAATCCTTCACCAGCAACCAAGGTATCCAAGTTCTTTCATCAAAATTGACTACTTTGGGAGGCCGAGGGGGGAGATCACAAGGTCAAGAGATTGAGACTATCCTGGCCAACATGGTTAAACCACTTCTCTACTAAAAACTCAAAAATTAGCTGGGGATGGTGGCATGCGCCTGTAGTCCCAGCTAGGGGACGCCTCCGTGCCTGACTCCCAGCTCAGGAGGCGGAGGCAGGGGAATCGCTTGAACCCGGCAGGCAGAGGTTGCAGTGAGCTAAGATTGCGCCACTGCACTCCAGCCTAGCAACAGAGCGAGACTCCCTCTAAAAAAAAGAAAAAAAAAAAAAAAATTACTAGAAGGCTAGCATGACCCACAGAGAGAAGGAAGAGCAGTGTGGTGCTGCGGCCCACCTGAGAGCCACATGGGGCAGGGGAACCCACACCCCAAGGCCAAGGGAGGCGATGAGTGATCACGCTACCTAACCGGGGAAACTGTGCTTTTTCCACGGAACTATCCAACCCATGGATTGGAAGATCCCACTTGTGGACCCACGCTACCAGGACCTAGCGTCCCAAGCCCAGACATGCAGATTCCTACAGCCTCTCAGCTGGAATCTGCTTAAGCCTACCAAACTCCTGGGCGATGGGTGACCAGTATCGGCTGTGGTTGTCTGCTGTCTAAGCCTTTTGAGCACCTCGGGGGAGGGGCAGCAGCCAGCACTGGGACTCAAGACTGCCTAACACGCTAAGCTCCACAGGAGGGGAAAGGGCGGCACCCATTTCTATAGCTCCAGGCTGCACTTTTCCCCTGCTGGAGCAAGGGAAGCTGGACGGCTTGGTCCCGAGACTTGTCCCCACAGCCCAACACACCAGCTGTGGCAGTCTGTGGCCAGAGGGCCTCTTAAAGCCTAACCCTGACCCATCCTTCCTCAGTGAGTGGGGCTTCCCTGCAGGATCTCTAATCACTCCAGCCAGAGACTAGGGACAGAATTCAAATCTCCCTGGGCCTAAGCCACAGTCTCTGTGGACCAGCAGACTTAGCCTCTACTGTTAGTTCTGAGGAATCCAGGCAGCCCAGATGAGTGGGTTTCCCCTGAGAAAACACACCTTCTCCACCAACGGAAAAAGTGCTTCATTAAATGGGTCCTGCTCCCGGTGCCACCCAACTGGCTGAGACCCTCCAACAGGGGTTGTCAGACACCCTATATAGGAGTGATCCTACTAGCATCATGTTGGTGCCCCTCAAGGTCAGAGGTCCCAGAAGAAGGAGGAGGCACCCATCTTTGCTGCTCTCCAGCCTCCTTGTGTGACATCTTCAGGCACAGGAGCAAATCAGATGACAAGGCCTGAAGTGAACCCCCAGCAAATTGCAGCAGCCCTACAAAGAAGGACCAGACTGGTGAAAGAAAAACAAACAAGCAGAAACCAACAACAACAGCACCACCAACAACAACAAAAAAAAGGCCCCCACAAAATCCCCATCCAAGGGTCAGCAGCCTTAAAGACTGAAACTAGACAAACCCCCAAAGATGAGAAAGAATCAATGGAAAAAATGCTGAAAACCCAAAAGGCCAGACTGCTGCTTCTCCTCCAAATGATAGCAATGTCTCTCCATCAGGGCACAGAATTGGACAGGAGATCAGATGGATGAATTGATAGAAGTAGGCTTCTGAAGATGGGTAATAAACAAACTATGATGAGCTAAAGGAGCATGTTCTAACCCAGGGCAAAAAAGCTAAGAAACTGATAAAAGGTTAAAGGAATTGCTAACTAGAAAAACCAGTTTAGAGAGGAACAAAAGTGACCTGATGGAGCTGAAAAATACAGCACGAGAACTTCGTGAAGCATACACAAGTATCAACAGCCAAATCAACCATGCGAAAGAAAGGATATCCGAGTTTGAAGAACACCTTGTTGAAATAAGACATGCAGACAAGAATAGAGAAAAAAAGAATGAAAAGGGATAAACAAAGCCTCCAAGAAATATGAGACTTCATAAAAAGACTGAGCCTACAATTGATTGGAGTACCAGAAAGAGACAGGGAGAATGGAAACAAGCTGCAAAACATACTTCAGGATATTATGCAGGAGAACTTCCCCAACCTAGCAAGACAGGCCAACATGCAAATTCAGGAAATACAGAGAACATCATTAAGATATTACATAAGAAGATCAACCCCAAGGCAAATAATCATCAGATTCTCCAAGGTTGAAATGAAGGAAAAGCTGTGAAAGGCAGCCAGAAAGAAAGGCCAGGTCACCTACAAATGGAAGTCCATCAGAATAACAGTGGCCCTCTCAGCCAAAACCCTGCAAGCCAGAAGAGACTGGAGGTCAATATTCAACATTCATAAAGAATTTTCAACACAAAATTCCATATCCAGCCAAACTAAACTTCATAAGAGAAAGAGAACTAAAATCCTTTACAGATAAGCAAATACTGAGGGATTTTATTACCAGCAGGCCTGCCCTGCAAGAGCTCCCAAAAGAAGTACTAAATATGGAAAGGAAAAACCAGTACTAGCCCTGCAAAAAATACACCAAAATATAAAGACCAATGACACTATGAAAAAACTGCATCAACTAGTGTGCAAAATAACCAGCTAGCATCATGATGACAGGATCAAATTCAAACATAACAATACTAACCTCAAATGTATATGGGCTAAATGCCCCAATTAAAAGACACAGACTGGCAAATTGAATAAGGAGTCAAGACCCATCACTGTGCTTTATTCAAGAGACCCATCTTATGTGCAAAGACACACACAGGCTCAAAATAAAGGAATGGAGGAAAATTTACCAAGCAAATGGAAAGCCAAAAAAAAAAAAAAAAGCATAGGTTGCAACCCTAGTCTCTGACAAAACAGACTTTAAACCAACAACAATCAAAAAAGACAAAGAAGGGCATTACACAGTGGTAAAGTGTAAAATTTGACACAAAGAGCTAACTATTCTAAATATATATGCACCCAATACAGGAGCATCCAGATTCATAAAACAAGTTCTAGACACCTATAAAGAGACTTAGACTCACATACAATAATAGTGGAAGACTTTAGCAACCCACTATCAATATTAGACACATCAATGAGACAGAAAATTAACAAGGATATTCAGAACTTGAACTCACCTCTGGATCAAGTGGGCCTATTAAACGTCTACAGAACTCTCTACCCCAAATCAACAGAATATACATTCTTCTCAATGCCACATGGCACTTATTCTAAAATTGACCACATAATTGGAAGTAAAACACTCCACTCCTCAGAAAATGCAAAAGAACTGAAATCATAACAGTCTCTCAGACCACAGTGCAATCAAATTAGAACTCAGGATTAAGAAACTCACTCAAAACCACACAATTACAAGGAAATTGAACAACTTGCTCCTGAATGACTCCTGGATATAAAATGAAATTAAGGCAGACATCAAGTTCTTTGAAACCAGTGAGAACAAAGAGACAACATACCAGAATTCCTGGGACACAGCTAAAGCAGTGTTAAGAGGGAAATTTATAGCAATAAATACCCATATCAGAAAGCTAGAAGGATCTCATATTGACCTCCTAACATCACAATTAAAAGAGCTAGAGAGGCAAGAGCAAACTAATCCAAAAGCTAGCAGGAGACAAGAAATAACTAAGATCAGAGAAGAATTGAAGGAGATAGAGATACAAAAACCCTTCAAAAAGTACCTTCATATTAAAAATTCTCATTAACTAGGGATTGATGGAACATATCTCAAAATAATAAGAGCTATCTATGACAAACCCACAGCCAAAATCATATTGAATGGGCAAAATCATATTGAATGGGCATTCCCTTTGAAAACTGGTACAAGACAAGAATGCCCTCTCTCACCACTCCAATTCAACATAGTATTGAAAGTTCTGGCCAGGGCAAGCAGACAAGAGAAAGAAATAAGGGGCATTGAAATAGGAAGAGAGGAAGTTAAGTTGTCTCTCTTTGTAGATGACATGATTGTCTATTTAGAAAATCCCATCATCTCAGTCCAAAAACTTATTGAACTGATAAGAAACTTCAGCAAAGTTTCAGGATACAAAATCAATGTGCAAAAATCACAAGCATTCCTTTACACCAAACATAGGCAAGCAGAAAGCCAAATCATGAGTAAACTCCCATTCACAATCACTATAAAGAAAATAAAAGACCTAGGAGTGCAGCTAACAAGGCATATGAAGGACCTCTTCAAGGAGAACTACAAATTCAAGGAAATCAGAGAGGACACAAACAAACGGAAAAACATTCCATGCTCATGAATAGGAAGAACCCATGTCATGAAAATGGCCATACTGCCAAAAGTGATTTATAGATTCAGTGCTATTCCCATCAAACTACCATTGACATTCTCCACAGAATTAGAAAAAACTATTTTAAATTTCATATGGAACCAAAAAGGAGCCTGCATAGCCTAGATAATCCTAAACAAAAAGAACAAAGTTGGAGGCATCACATTACCTGACTTCAAACTATACTACAAGGCTACAGTAACCAAAACAGCATGGTACTTGTACCAAAACAGACATACAGACCAATGGAGCAGAACAAAGACCTCAGAAATAACACCACACATCTACAACCATCTGATCTTTGACAAACCTGCCAAAAACAAGTCATGGGGAAAGACTCTCCTATTCAGTAAATGGTGCTGAGAAAACTGGCTAGCTATATGCAGAAAACAGAAAATGGACCCCTTCTTTACATCTTATATAAAAATTAACTCAAGATGGATTAAACACTTAAATGTAAAACCCAAAACCATAAAAACCCTCGAAGAAAATCTAGGCAATACCATTCAGGACATAGGCATGGGCAAAGACTTCATGACAAAAATAGGAGAAGCAATTGCGACGAAAGCCAAAATTGAGAAATGAGATCTAATCAAACTAAAGAGTTTCTGCACAACAAAAGAAACTATCATCAGGGTGAACAGGCAACCTACAGAATGGAAGAAAATTTTTGCAATCTACCCATCTGACAAAGATCTAATACCCAGAATCTATAAGGAACTTGAACATATTTACAAGAAAAAAACAAAAAAAAACATCAAAAAGTGGGCAAAGCATATGAACAGACACTTCTCAAAAGAAGACATTTACAGAGCCAAGAAACATAAAAAAATGCCCAACATTGCTGATCATCAGAGAAATCAAAATCAAAATCACAATGAGATACCATCTCATGCCAGTCAGAATGGTGATTATTAAAAAGTCAGGAAACAATAGATGCTGGGGAGGCTGTGGAGAAACAGGAATGCTTTTACACTGTTGGTAGGAATGTAAATTAGTTCAACCATTGTGGAAGACAGTAATGCGAATCTTCAAGGATCTAGAACCAGAAATACCATTTGACCCAGCAATCCCATTACTGGGTATATACCCAAAGGAATATAAATCATTCAACTATAAAGACACATGAACACATATGTTTATTGCAGCATTATTTACAATACCAAAACATGGAAGCAACCCAAATGGCCATCGATGATAGACTGGATAATGGAAACGTGGTACATATACACCATGGAATACTATGCCGCCATAAAAAGGAATGAGATCATGTCCTTTACAGGGACATGGATGAAGCTGGAAGCCATTATACTCAGCAGACTACCACAGGAATAGAAAACCGAACATCACATGTTCTTACTGATAAGTGGGAGTTGAACATTGAGAACACATGGACGCAGAGAGGGGAACAACACACATCAGGGCTTTTGGGGATTGGGGGGTGAAGGGAAGGAACTTAGAGGACAGGTCAGTAGGTGCAGCAAACCACCATGACACATGTATACTTATGTAACAAACCTGTACGTTCTGCACATGTATCCCTTTTTTTTTAAGAAAAAAATAAGTTTTTAAAAATCCCACAAAAATTGCATTTACCTTTTCATGATCTTTATTCTCATTAAACTGCTCATTTACATCTGTAATAGACTTGATGATGGCCCCTCTTGATATTATAAGTACAAATGTGAGAAGGATTTAGTCTGAGACCATAGTTCAAATCATAAATGGCTCTTTCGGTTACTTTGCATGAATTCCACACAAGAGTTCTAACAACACACATCCTGGAAAATACAAAGGTCATCCAAAAAAACGTAGCTAATCTTCAAGCTTCAAAGAAATAGAATGAAATCAAACAGGGTTGTACTAATTGTACAGCCATGCAGGTTGTGCACTGGAAACCCAGAGGAGCCATCCACATGATTTAAACTTAGACATAACTTTAAGCAATCAGTTCCCTGGATTTTAGTGTCCTCATCTGCAAAATGAGAAAGTTGGAATAGATATCTTCCAGGCTTCTCCAGCTATAGAACTACAATTATCTTCTCCGCACATTTACAACTATTACCATTATCTCTGCTTTTCTTTTCAGTAAACTGCACATATCATTTGATGGAAAGTCATTAATAATATTAATGCCAAATTTTATCAGCCTATTTTTCTGAAAGTGAAGTTCTTTTTTATAAGGCAAATTTTACGGAGATGATGTGCAGAAGTGAGTCAGCCATAGAATAAGGTTGTTGGTTACAAACATTCTTTAACTTGCTTAAGTCTTTCTAAATTTCATTTTATATCCCATGATATACAATTCCTACTGACTTAAAAACTAGTCAGAGAGATATACCATGGCACAGACATACATAAAAATAGGGATAAGTAATTACAATATGTAAAAAACAGCAAACATAATGATAAAGGAAAAAATTATAGTAGCACACCATTATTTGTCACTTATTTTGCAATTAAAATGTATCAAACCTACCAGGTTCAGATTGTCCAAAGAAACAGCTTTGTTAGCATCTCTTATTGCTTCTTTCATCTGTCATAAATCAATGCAAAGAATGTCTAGGGTAAGCATATTTTTCCATAGTTTTCCTTTACATTTTATTTCCAAGGGTAAACTAGGTAACAAATGCATATAATATTCTGATTAATATTCACCTATGTGGCATGTTCAGAGATAGTTGGAATTCACTTAAAAGGTACCATATATAAAGTGAGAAAAGGTTTTTAAAAATAAAAATGAGCTATTGGGGTGATCTAAAAGCAGTTGATAGTAGTAAGAGACATTTCACCTCAAACTAGACAAGGAGAGTTGGCTTTGGACATAGCTTATATTGGAGATAAAGATCAGCAGATATAAAAGGGCAAAAGAAAATAGAAGATTAATCTGTAAAACTGGCTTTAATAATTTTTTGACTTCTTCAAAGTAATAGAAAATTAATAAGATACTTGATAAGCCTTTGACAAAGCTTGATAAGATAAAATATAATTCTCTCCCACTTGAACAATATTTTAACTGTTTGCATAGATTGTTTGGAGATGAAAGTGGAGATTATCAGGGGTTTTTGCTTCCTGCTATTGTATCAGCTTTCTGTTGCTGCGTAACAAATTACTACAGCACAAAGACCCTGGCCCGGGCTGGATTCTCATCCGGAAGCTCAACTAGGGAAGGATACATTTCCCTGCTGATGTTATTGGAAGCATTCATTTTCTCTTTCTTGTAGCTACAAGGTCCATGAAGGCTTACTTGTTTAAAAATAAAA
Source organism: Macaca nemestrina (assembly GCF_043159975.1). Taxonomy (NCBI): domain Eukaryota; kingdom Metazoa; phylum Chordata; class Mammalia; order Primates; family Cercopithecidae; genus Macaca; species Macaca nemestrina. The sequence goes on from NC_092128.1 coordinate 46,629,151, forward strand.
AGGCAGAGAGAGAGAGACAGTATGCTAGTAAGACAGACTAACATGGCATAATGAAATCATAGGAATCATATTCCATCACTTTTGTAATATTGTATTGGTTAGAATCAAGTCAGGTTCTGCCTGCACTCAAATGGAGGTGATTACCGCAGGGAGGCTCAGTTAGGGTGGAATCTGCCTCCCTGCTTGTCAGTGGTTGTTGGCAGCATTCAGCTTCTTGTGGCTACAGCATGCATCGCAACTTACTTCCTCAAAACCAGCAAGAGGAGAGAGGGAGTGAGTCTGCTACCAACATTGAGTATTGTAGAATGTAGTATAATCATAGGAGTAATGTAGCATCACCCTTCCATATTCTGTTTGTTAGAATGCAGTCACTGTTTTTGCCCACACTTACAGAGAGAGAATTACATGTGAACACCAGGAGGCAAGAACCATGGGGGTCACCTTGGATCTTTCACTCTTTCCCAAAAGTCACTAATCACTTCTATTGGTCACTCACATCCTATCTTCACACCAAATGAAAGTATTGGAAATCCCCCAAACATGGTACCCACTTTCACATCTCTGAGCCTTTGTACATTCTGTTTCTTCTAACTGAAATGTCATTTGGTCCACTTCTAGTTGTCAATGCATGTATGTGTTTGTTAAGTTTCTTAATATTCAAGAACAAAAGCCAGCCCTGCCCTCAACCCAGCTGCCTGTCAAAATACTGGGTTCTACTTCTATCAATAATACAGATTCTATTTCAGGTTCTTAGCAGAGCATGTAAATTTGGCCTATCTGCAGCAAGAAAAGCTATCTATGGGAGGTTCCAGGAAATATGAAACAGGGTCTGTGTTCCTCCAATCATATTTAATTATAATTTTGACTTAATCTTTAATTCCTGATCTTGAATGCAGTCCCTACCATGTTCCCAGTTTAGCTCTCTTCTTTCTAGCTTTAGTTAGAACTGCTTGTGAACATTCAGAGCCCTGCTTCCAGGTCAAGCCTGGGCCAGGTCTACAGACTCACCCCTTGCCAGCATTTCCCCAGCCAAAACTACCCACCTATGAAAACCAAAGAGTCGTTTTTTTGGAGGGTCACATTAACTTAATCTGCACCCTACACTACTGGATTAAATTATTTACTCACTCAATTAATGTATCTCGAGTCTTTACCCTCTGCAGATGTTTGATATACAGTGATAAACAAGACACGGTCTCTGTTCTGAATGACTCATAATGCAGTAAGGGAGACATATATGAGCAGATAATGGTTCTGTGTTTTTCATGTACTACAGAAAATATTTTCATACAAAGGCATGGAATCAAGCAAAGGCCTCCTGGAATTAAGGAAAGAAAACAATGGGCTGTGTCTAGGTATGAAGTGCATGAGGAAGAGGTGAAAAATAGAAATACAAGAGTTAAAAAGTGGGTGACCACTTACCAATATATTTTTTTAAAAGATCAACTTTTGGGGAGACAGCAGTCACAAGATCCTCAGAGTGCGATAAAGAGTGCTATAGTTAAGCGACCCAGATTTCTTGACAAGGCTTGGAAGAGTTAGTCTCAAACATGAGAAGAAATTTACCGTTAAGCACTAGATGAATTCTAAGATTAGATCAGATTACAACAGCTAACTGTTGAAGTTTGGCATCATTCACTTAAAGTGTATAGGTGATTTTAAAAGCTTTACAAAGGGTGTTTATAAGTAGTAATTAGAGATAAATTTTTTAAATTATACTTCTGAAGAAAAATTGATTGTATTTCCTATCATCTCCATTTACACACAAGGCAAATACATACGTAGCTTGCTAAGTCACGGTTTAAGACATCACCTTTTATTTGGAGAAAAATATATGGATTACAGAAGCAATGACTAAGAAGAAATATTCAGGCACCCTTCAATTTCCAAACACATGAAGATATGCTAAATTTTGCAAAACTAAGACCACAGTTTAAATCTGAAAGAGTAATGCAAAAAGTAAACAATCATTTTTATGTTAAAAGTGTACAAAAGGGCAATAAAGAAACTTTATTCAAATAAAATACTGTATCGTTCATGAAGCGGTATGAAAACCATGGCTATGATAGAAAAGGAGTACGTTTTGGAGTATGACAAGGATTTTTTGAATCATAATGTCTGTACTTAATAGCTATGTGATTTTAGACAAGTTACTGAACCATTTTTTAAAAGTTTACTTATTTTTTTCTCCAATGTTTTTATTGTAGTAAAATATACAGAAAAAATTTAGTTTCTTAACCATTTTTAAGTATAGAGTTCAGTGGTATTAAATACATTGATAATGTTGTAACAAAAAGAAAAAAAAAAAAAGAAAATTGGACCTTATCCTGCAGACAGTAAAGAGCCACAGAAGATTTTTTAATATAAAAGCTTAAAACTGTATATATTATTTTTTGGCGACAGAGTCTCCCTCTGTTACCCGCTGGAGTGCAGTGATGTGATCTCAACTCACTGCAACCTCCACCTCCCAGGTTCAAGTGATTCTCCTTCCTCGGCCTCCCGAGTAGCTGGGATTACAGGCTGACACCACCACATCTGGCTAATTTTTGTGCTTTTAGTGGAGATGGAGTTTCACCATGTTGGCAAGATTGGTTTTGAACTCCTGACCTCAAGTGATCTGCCCACCTCAGCCTCCCAAAGTGCTGGGATTACAGGTGTGAGCCACCGCACCCAACCAAAAGCTAAATATTTTTAAATATTGTTTGAAGAAGATAACTCTGGAAGAAGCTATCAAAAAGCTAATACAATATCTCAGGTGTAGAAATAGAGATTCAACTCAAGAAGCATTTTAGAGTTTCAGATGATTAAAGCTGACAGTCTCTGAATAAAGAAGAGAGAGGAGTCTGGAATAACTTTGAGGTGTTTCTCTTAGGAAAATGCCTGGAATACAGAAACATGAATCAAGATGTTTCATGTTGAAAAAGAGATGCAGGCTTAAGAAGAAAAGTTCAGAAATGTGGAATCTTGTATAAGATTGGATATAGTCTGAGCTCAAGCTATTTGCATTATTCTCTGCTTAACCTACAGAAATGGATGTCTCCCCAAGTTAGGTTTTAGCAAATCTAGGAGGTGAACGATAGAAAGTGATTTCCATCTATCTTTCAAGGCATGACAGCCTTAGATTTAAGTACATCTCTCTTGGCACACATAACATGGCTTTCCTAAGTGGTGAAAAATCAGTGACCTTTCTTACAAACATGCATTCTATATTTGAACCTCTGGGTTGAATTGTCTCCCAGGCATATGAAGATGCTGTCTCAGTGCATTTTTTAAATCCCAGTGCTTTAGTCAGGCTGATTGTTTGTGAGTTGTGAATGTATAAAAACATCTGAGTATAGGAAGCATTTGCCATTTCAAAATAATAACTCTTTGTTAACTACTGCTTATGTATAGTAAGATCTTTAGTGGCAACTTACTTTCATGGAGGAACAGGTTTGTTAGCTTGAAAATTATCAGCCCAGTTCAAAGAGAAACGATGCAACTTACCACACACTGCATGTGAATATGCCATTCTTGAAAATATTGGTGTATGAAAGAAAATTTCATATTTATAGCCAACATTACACCATTCTAGAATTAAGGAAATAGCAATAATACACTATCAATTACATTTTCATTGTTAAATCATTATAACAACACTGAAGAATATATATGGAAAGTAAAAAAAAAAAAATCTGTAATCCCACCATCTTTAAAATAACTTACAAACCTTTGAAATGTTTCCTTTCAGTCTTCTCTACATAATTGTATATAATGACTATAGCCTGCATTCTATTTCCTATGCTCATTTTCCACTTAAGATTCTAATTAAGGCATTTCTATGTCGCTGTGATTTTTATTATTATCATTTCCATCAGTTGCATGATTTTCTACCACAGAGATCCACCCTAATTTACCTAATATGATTTTATCCATTTGTTAGATTTTTTTTCTTCCAGTATTTCTCCTGTTGTAGACAATATTGCAGTGAACATCTCTCCCAACAAGGGTTTTCCCTTATTTTACCTTCCTTTTAAAAAACAAATTTCTATAAATTGACTTACTAATTACAATAGCATAAGCCTTTTCACGGCTCTTGGTTCATATTGCCAGATTGCTTTTCAAGAGGGTTGCGTCAATTTGTCTTCTCACCTGCAAGATATAAAAGTACCATTTTCATGACATTTTCTAAATCATATCCTTTAATTAATTTGAATGGAAAAATAAGTTATTTTGTCTTAATTTACATTCTATGATTACTAGCAACCACAAACATTTTTACTGTTTCCTTAATAGTTCTATTTTTTATTCTTTGATGAAATTGTATTTATGTGTTTGCCAATTATACTGGGATACTACTTTTTTCCTTCTAACTAAATGTGCTTTTTGTCTGCAATCTTTAGCTCTGATTATATATACTAAAATCTTTTTCTTTGTCTGCTATTTTCTTAATGGTATAATTTTTAAAGTTGTTTAATAATTAACTTGAACTGTTATATATAAAAATTATTCCCAACAAATCTAACAATATTTTTATACCATCATGGTATTTGCATAATTGCTTCTTTATTCTCAGTCACCACCCTTATTTGTCTTGACAGGACTCCACAAGATTACTCCCAGGACTTTTGCTATTCCTTTAGGGCTGACTTATGCCATCATTCCAAATGTGTTTCCCATAATTGCACTCAGTTCTTAAAAACAATATGAAAACCCAAGTGGCTGTAAAAGGAGCTGTAACATTAGTTACACATTAATGTACATTAATTCATATCCTTAGAGATTATAATTTTTAAAACACATTCAATAGACACAAAATTATATTGAACAGCAAATATACTCTCAAAACACAAATACATCAAATAGAAATGTTTATAAAAATGAAAAATTAGCATTTATTTCAGGTTTACCCACCAGCGAATGTATTTTCAATGTCTGTCCATTTGTACAAGTGTGATCAATACCCAGAGGAAACAACACAACTGCCAGGCAAAATGAGAAAATCACAGATCCTAGAATCAGAAAACCTGAGTTCAAATCCAAGCATTGCCAACTGGCCGCAACTGAGTGAACTTAACCCCGTTAAACCACATCTGTCTTCTCATCTATAAAGTATAATAATAGCTTCATCTATGCTCAGCACAGGGAGCTCTGCATATTTCATTCCACATTCTTGCATTGTCACTATAAGGCAGGAATTACACTTCCATTTTACAAGGAGAGCTCCTCTGACCTCATTATTTAAACAATCATCTCCCCCTATACACCACACTTCCTTTCCCTCATATTTGTTGAATAAGTAAATAAACTATAGTAACTGTTGCTAACCTAGGTTTCTAATATCATTTTTCTAAGCTATTTATAATTTCTTAAAAGTTATTTTTATGGGCAAACATATTCTAAGTGATGACAGACCTGTTTATTTTTTCATTTGTTATTTAATTGGTAAATGAGAGAAACTTTGATCAGGAAAACTTTAGCAATATGCTTGAATTCCTCCACACGTTTAAAAAAATGCTATCTCTTTTAAGCTAGACTGTCAAATCTACTCTTGTTTATTTTAAATTGAGATTAAACGTTAAAATGTTGAGATATCAGATTATGCATTCAGTACAATCTTGAGGCATCATGCTGAGTCTCTGGTGAAATACCCTAAGCTGGACATTAGTCCAGATTAGCATGAATCTACAGATTCATTCATTCATTGAAAAAGCCTTCAAATCCCATTTGTCCATCGTCTTGTAAAAATTTACCAAAATGGGCAACACATTTTGATCTTATGAAGTCAAGTGGGGGAAAGAGATGTAAGAGAAAAATGTTCTCATGTGGTCAAGTAGAAATGACAGCTTTGGAAAGAGAGAAAGCAAAGTCATTTTTCTAGCTCCCCCACTTATCAGCTGTGTGACTTTTAATAAAATATTTAGTCCCACTAAGCCTCAGTTTCCTTCCACATTTGTAAGTGGCAATAATATTATTTACCTTGTGAGGCTGTGAGAATTGAACACGATCGGCATGTGAAGTGTCCAACACAATTACTTACCTAATGGAGAATCTCAATAAATTAGCTCCTTCCCTCCATTCCTTTCACAACTAAGGTAGTGTGATGATTTCAGAGGGCTGGGGTTGAATCCTGTCTCCCACATGACCTTGGGCACATTACATAAGTACTCTGAGTCCACTAAATGATCGGTAATTAGTTACTGGGGATAGTGCCAGGTTCCTAGATTTTTCACTAAGTGAGAGCATTTATGTGCAGTTCTTAGCATTCTGCCTAACACATGCTAAGTGCTCAGAGAGAAAGCTTATTATTAGTAATAATAACAACTATGTAAGTAAAATGACATTGAAGAACAGTTGGAAGGGCTAATTGCTCCCTAAGCTGATTCTGTTAGACACAAATTTAATGGCAAAGAAAAAGTAAAATTCAGTTTTTATCAAGAGTCTCTTTCATTTACATATTTGAGAGTGCTGTCATAGCTTTAGGAAATGCAGAAGGCACTGTGGGTAGTGAGATTTGTACTTCCTTTACTTTCCCTATTTTCAGCAATGAGTACATATGATCTCTACAGTCAGAAAAGGGTTAAAAAAGAAAAGCAGAAAGTAGCAAAAAATATTCAGAAAAAAAATGGGTTGTGGTAATGCCTGATATAAACCAAGCAATGCATTGTGTTTTCTAGGCCGGTGTGTTTACATGATATACGTAGTCATGCACTGCCCTGGAATCATCCTACCACTTGTACATTTTTGAAAATTCTAAGCAATAGCTCCCAGGTTTACCTTTATTACAGAGGCAATCCTTGCAACACTGGTTAATTGCTGTACGGCTTTCTTGTGAAGATTCAGGTTTTGGAGACGTACTGCTAGATGAAAATGAGTCGCATAGAGCTGAAAAATAAAAACAGTGTCAAAGTATTTAAGCTTTTTTTGGTTTGTTTTTTGGCTTTTAAGTAACAAGCTTTTGGCTAAAGTTTAAACTCTAAAATATAAATTTTTTCTACCACTTTAGTAAGGCCACTGATGAAGTTGAGTAAGTTGCCTTATTTCCCCACGGCCATTAAGAATAGACCGGTCCAAAGACAGACTCTGTGATCTATGAGCACATGATTCTATGATCACACTCTATATATGGGTCCTTGTATAGGACAGTCCAAACTCCCACTAGTCTAGGTGTTTAGTAGTTTGAAATGGCAGGCACATGTTTTTTTATTACAAAAGAATACAGCTCACAGTTCCCTCTAGAAATGATGACACTTCTATGGGTTCCTGGATACAGCAAAATTTTCGGTTGGTCAGCTTACTTTCCAAAATATATTAGAGCAAATCTTCTGCCCGATGAATAAAAAGATGTGTCAGCAGCCAAAAAGACAGGCAGCATAGGTAGAAAATCACAGATGTAACTCCAGCAGCCATGCTATGGTAATATGTTAAACTGCACAGAAATTACAAAATTACAAAAAACAATTAAAATCCCAACCACCATTATTTTCAGTATTTTCCAATGTTCCAAGTTATATGTCACAATTTTAAAGTCTTTAAAGAAAAGAGTATGTATTTTGTTCTGACACCACTGATCCTAACTATGCCCCATTACATTTAAAAGAGGCATCAAGGCACCTAAAGTGTGGGACCAAACAAATTGGACACAGCTCAGTTTTCTGATTCAACAGTTAAGGATTTTTAAAAACTTCTTTACTGGTCCAGGATATCCCTCCATGATGCAGTATTGGACCCACAAGTCGAGATATATGAGAGTCAGAAGGGAGCGTAAGTCTTTTAGTTGAATGTTACCTGCTGTTTCAAAGCCACAGTGAGATACAGGAGAGCAGGGACCTGGTTTCAGATCACACCTCCAAGCTCATCTCAAGAGCCTTCAGTATTAGAAGTCACTCAACCACTCTGAAACTCAGTTTCCCCATAAATAAAATGAAATAAACCAGGATGAACTCTTGAGGTGCTTCTCATTTTTAACGTTCTGTGATTCTCTGACTTTGCCAGTACCTAAGTTCTGGCCAGATTTCTGGGATTTGGCCCAGAAATATTTGGATAAGCAATAATAATAATTTATTCCTTCTATCTACCAAAAATAAATAAATAATGAAACACCAGACATGAAAAAAATTATAAACAAGGCAAAATAGAGTGTAGTACTATCTCCTGTTATTTATACTTAATATTTGTAATAGTTTGTGGTGGAGGTTGTCAATAACCACCTTTTCTCCAGATTGATTTCTTCTTGCTCATCACCCTCCTCCATTTCTCTGACGGACACAACCCTTTTTGTTTTATGTTCATCTTTTGTGAAAGTCTTTTGTAGCTGGGATTTCAGCCCTTCTCTCATTCTCCTCCTACCTTTATGATTGTCTCTCTGACCTGAGCGTCTCTTCTTTTTCCCCCATCTTAACTTCATATTTACCATAAAGTTCAGCCCCATATTTTCTGCTTTTCTTTCTGTGTATTCACTTGCTTGGAGAAATCACACTTTCTCATCTAATAGCCAACCTTTTCTATGTCAAAGATTCTCCAACTCACATCCACAGTGCAAGTTTCTTTCCTAACATGTATCCAACTATTAACTATTAGATAAATATTTAAATATTTACATCACATCATTCTAACATGTCCAAAACAAATTCATCATTTCCTTTCCTTCTCTGCTTGCCAAGAAAAATCCAGGCTAAGTCCTATCTCCAGTTCTTTCATTTCATTAATAACACCGATCTTCTCTCAAGAAACTAGCCTCAAAATCTTTGGACATTTCTTTGGATTTTGCTGTGGTTAGGGAGAAATAAAATTGCTTAGGTTCAAATATAAGTTAGTCATCTACTAGCTTTGTGATCTGGGCAACTTATTCAACCTCTCTGTGTCTCAGTTACATTTGCAAACTTGAGGGTGATAATGATACCTACCTTATAAGTGCAAATTGTTAATATACTGTAAAGTGTTTAGCACAGTGTTTGTCATAAGCTAAGTGTTGAGTAAATAATAGCTAACCAAGTAAGCAAAACAAAACAAAACAAACAAACAAAAAAAACACCAAGGATGGTTAACTTCAGGAAAAGCAATAAGGAAATATAATAATGATACACTATGTGTGGTTCATAATAATTGTGTCATGATAATATAAACACTGAATATGGACTTAACCGAAAGTTGTGAAATAGCAGGATAAAAAGAATGGAGGAGGGGAAGCATCTATGCAGTTGGGAGTGTGTGTGTGTGTGTGTGTGTGTGTGTGTGTATGTATGTGTGTGATAGTCTGTGTCTGAGAGAGATGATATAAGAATGCTAAATCATCATCTTCCAGGATAGAAAGCCAATACGGAATACCTATAACAAAAAGGCCAGGAAGTAGCAATAAACATAAATTATTGAGAAATATAGGGGTAAGTACTAAGAGAAAACTGACTAGAAGCAGGAATCAGGGTTGGGATGGGGTATATCTGAGGGCTACTCTTCTTTCTTTGAAACACTATGTTTATGTATTACTCAAATAAAAAGAAAAGTTTAAAAAGTAATTCATTACATCATGGAATGTGCGTTTAGAGGTCACGTAAATCCTAGGAAAAATGCTGAAGCATAAAAAACCTATTATTTCTACATTTTAATTTCCTACGCTATAACTTATAGTCCATGCTACATGTATAAACTGATTTTTAAAATGCTTAGAGAAATTTGTGATAAATGTATAGCCAAGGCCTGAGAAAGGTAGGAATGTCTGAGTGACAGCTTAGTCGGGGGGGTATCATGAAATGCACCATGACCTCTGAAAAATATTTATCACTGTCAGGAACAGAAAATCAGGTTGCAAGACTAAATCTGACCCACAATTTAACAAGTAGGGTTTCTTCAAGTGTGAATATTTATTCAAATGGTGGTCAGGCCCAAAATGGGTTTCATAATATTATTTAAAATAACTTTGGCTAACAATCTCTTCCATGAAAGCATAACACTTGCCATTTTTTCTGCCTTGTATCTCCATCAAGTATCGGTGCCACCAACATAATTGGAACAGTACTTATAAGAACAAATTATTTGCAAAGTAAATTACATTTCACTAATTAAAACTATAGCTTCAGCACAGTTAAAAAAAATCTTCTAAATATGTGCTGCTTCATAAATGTAGGTGGGTTTGTTATTCTTTCCTAAAAAAGTGAAATCAATCAAAGTGATGATATTTTACAAGGGTAAAGAAATTCAAAACCTCCAATTAATAACTATTAGTAATTAATGGTTTAGAAGATGATTTGTTAAAATTACTTAAACCCAATTTGATAGTAGTAGGAGCAGAAGAGTCTTAACTTGAGAATGCCTCAGGGCTAATTTCTGCCTTAAGGCCTAGTTGGTTCGGTGAGCTTTTGAATATCAGTCATATATCAGAACTATGAAAACCCCACTCTGCTGTGGAGCTCAGAATGGGTGGGGTGGCTTTTGTGAATCACTGAGATGCTAAGGGAAGTGCTGGTTGGTAAAACAAAGGGTATCATCACAGAAGGTACTTAGGACCAGCTCTCAAAGTGTACATTTAAGCACTTGTAGCTTTGCTTCTATATCTGTTATATATTTAAGAGGAAAAAATAAGTTAATCAAGGAACCATAGCATCCTCATATGTGAATACATAAAAATTACTTGAACCAAAAAAAAAAAAAGTGAGTGCTTCTACAGTCAATGCTCTAGTGCCTCCACAAGAAAGCCAACAGGCTACGGCAGGACTGCTTTTCAGGCTCAGGTTTCCAGGCATGCTGACAAGCATGTTTCTGGAGACTGCCACGAAAGAAATTTGTTTTCTCAGATGTTTCCTGCCCCCAGTCTAAGAAATTAGGCTATGAAGTATCACAGTCAATTAAGAAATTTTTACATATTGCTGTATTGTCTAAAAGTCACATCATCTTGGTTCCTCATTCTTGCCCTTCTCAGTCAGTGAAACAGTATTAAAAGAACTGCAAATTTGCTTCTGTGATCCCCACATTAAAATCTGCATTTGTTCAACCATTGTGGAAAGCAGTGTGGTGATACCTCAAAGAACTAAAAACAGGACTACCATTTGACCCAGCAATCCCTTTATTGGGTATATGCCCAAAGGAATATAAATCATTCTACCATAAAGACACATGGATGTGTACGTTCATTGCAGCACAATTCACAATAGCAAAGACATGGAATCAACCTAAATGTCCAACAGCAGTAGACTGAAGAAAATGTGGTACATATACACCATAGAATACTATGCAGCCATAAAAAAAGAAATGAGATTAGGTCATTTGCAGGAGCATGGATGGAGCTGGAGGCCATTATCCTTAGCAAACTAACACAGAAACAGAAAACCAAATACCACATATTTTCACTCATAAGTCAGAGCTAAATAATGAGAACACATGCACAGAAAGAAAGGAACAACAGACACTGGGACCTACTTGAGAGTGGAGGGTGGGAGGAGGGAGAGGTTCTGATATGGTTTGGCTCTGTGTCTCCACCCAAATCTCACCTTAAATTGTAATAATCCCCACATGTCAAGGGCAGGACCAGATAGATAATTGAATCATGAGGGCAGTTTCCCCCATACTGTTCTTGTGATAGTGAGTGAGTTCTCATGAGATCTGATGGTTTTATAAGGGGCTTCCCCTTTCCTTTGGTTCTCATTTCTCTCATCTGCCACCATGTAAGATATACCTGTTTCGCCTTCCACCATGATTATAAGTTTCCTGAGGCCTCCCTAGCCATGCAGAACTGTGAGTCAATTAAACTTCTTTTCTTTATAAGTTACCCAGTCTTGGGTATGTCTTCAGAGCAGCATAAAAACGGACTAATACAGGTTCAGGAAAAATAACTGTTGGGTACTATGCTTAGTATCTGGGTGAGAAAATAACCTGTATACTAGACCCCCAGGTCACGAGTTCACCTATATAACAAACCTGTATATGTACCCCTGAATGTAAAATAAAAGTTAAAATATTTTTAAAATTAGAATAAAATCTGCATTTGTTTAAAACTCAGGCTCAGCTCTAAGGCTATCAAGGTTTAAAAGAAAGAAATTCATTAACAAAGTGATGCATTCATACTTAATTCTCCAACTTTACTGCTCACTGTAATCAACTGGGAAGCTTTTAAAAATGCACATTGTGGGCCAGGCACAGTGACTCACGCCTGTTATCCCAGCACTCTGGGAGGCCAAGGTGGGCAGATCACCTGAGGTCAGGAGTTTGAGACCAGTCTGGCCAATATGGCGAAACCCCATCTCTACTAAAAAATATAAAAATTAACTGGGTGTGGTGGCATGTGTCTGTAATCCCAGCTACTCAGGAGGCTGAGGCTGGAGAATCACTTGAGCCCAGGAGGTGGAGGTTGCAGTGAGCCAAGATCACGCCTGGGTGACCACAATATGCACATTGTGTGTCATACCTCCAGAGATTCTGAAGTACAGCCTGGGCATCTGAACTTGTGTTGAGGTGAGTCTAATGTGCAGCCCCTGATGAGAAGTGCTGCTCTGGAGAACCAGTGCTCTCAACACTACAGAGCTGACTTCATGTTCATCATCTTCATAAGACTGTGTGCTCTCTGAGCACAGTGGACTGGTTTATTTTCTGTCTACTTCTTTGGCTTCTTTTTTGTTCAATTCTTTGCAAAGGTGAGTCCAAGAGAATAATGCTGCACAAATGATTTAAGAAATGCTAATTAAATAACCCATCTATTTCTGATCCTGTACCAGTGGTTTTCCTGAGTTACAGACAAAAGAACTCTACCTTATATCCACGAGAAAATATTTCTTAGGATAATAAATGTTGATAAAACTCAATATGAAAATCATTATACATTTTGTGCTTTTCATTCCAGAAACTCAACTGCATTTTAAGGATCACCTTTTTACTACCCATAATAAGTTTCTTTGGAAAGAAAGTTAAAAATTACCAATTGAGCTAAAAGAATGGTGGGGTCAGATATCTGGTGTATTTCTACTTGGTTTAGAATGTCTAGCAGTTTAGTATGGCATTTAACAACCTAAAGGAAGACATTTAACAAATTACCTGGCTTGGTCGTATTAATTTCTAGAATTTGATAGTCACCCTTATAATTACCATGGCAGAGCCTTATTTTAAGAGCTATGGGAGGTCACTAAGTAACTTTAGTATAGGAATGACATTGTTTCCTCATAGGAACTTGGAAGCAGACCAGACAGAAAAACCTAAGTTCAATTTTGGGCTACTGAATTTGAAATGTCTTTGAGACACCCAAGTAGAAGTATCAATTTAGTTACTTGGCTGTGCTGTGAGAGGAGAGGTAAATGTGCAGTCTTTATAGACAGAAAATAACTGACGTTATGGGCAAGATGAAGGGGCTTCAGGAAAAAAAAGAGAATGAGAAGAGTGAGGAACTACAACATATATGGTCATATACGAGAGAATTTCAACTAAAAGGGAAAAAATATAACAAATATACCTTAACCTCTTCCATATTTCTAATGACTTCTTGTATAATACTAGCAGTGGAATTATACGGTTTGTAACATATGTAATATATGTAGATAGATATAGCTCATACGGCTTATCTATATCACTGCATCTCTTCTGCCTAGTTATTGAAAAGAATTGAGTTTTTTATAGTAAAGGTGACATCTTTACTAATAAAATTATATCATTTAAAGAACTGATCCCATGGCTACCACTGGAGCCTTTCAAAGTTCTTTGTCCCCAGACTTGCACTACCATTGCAACCATGATGCTACATATGAGACCATGTGACTAAAAAAGGTGATTTTTTACTAATTAAATCTATTTAGATGGTGAAAAAAAATTAAGAGCATTTAAAGTTTCCTGATTCATACTGATGTGATTTTAGAAACCAGCACTAAATATGATCTTTGTCAATTTGATCGGTAAAACATTATCCCATTATCTCAGGCAACTATATGAAATAATTTATATTATGGAAGCATAAATGGTATTGCTACATAAGTGAGACCAAGAGACTCTCAAATACAGATTTGTGTTTAAACTGAGACCATGCAGAAAATACAGTAAATATCCAGTAAACTCTCTGAATTAAGTTGATATCAAAGTATGGCTACTTGTTTTCAGAGAACAAAGATTTTCAAAGAGCAAAGATTCCAATAACTGTTTCCTTGGCTGTGTGGGGAGGTCCCAAGACTGCTTAGCTAATTAGTTCTGGTAGAGTCTCTCAGAAATCTTTCAGCTGGCAGGGACTTCCAGAATGCAGCTCAGGGAGATGGAAACTCGAAAATGGTGATTTTTTTTTTCATTTTTTGTTTGTTTTTTAAGCTAAGAATTTCAAATCCATTTTATTAATGTTCTTAACATTGCTTGTAAAATAAGCAAGCATTGTCTAACATATATTTTGGTCAACCAATTAGTATAAATTCACAGGTAAATATATTGATATGCACTCTATTTTCTGGTTTGTTAACCCCAAGAATAAAGCATCACACTACTGAATGTATCACGATTAAGTTCAAAGCCTTTTGGCATCGCTGTCTTATCTTAATGTGGCTAGATCCAGATTCATTCCAACTGATGTCTTTCTAATAGTAATGCACATACTTTTCTTAAAAGAACTGCAGTCTCTCACAAAACATCTATATTTCTAACCGAGTCCATTGGAGATATTATAAACTGAAAGCATATTTGTAAATAGGGACTGTGTTTTAAAATTGGCTCCTGTTTTGTAAATTATCTTCAATTCCTGTTATTTCCTGCTCCCTACTGTCAGAGGCATTTGAACCAGAGCAACTCCATCTCTAATAGGGGCTGAGTAAAATAAAGCTGAGACCTACTGGGCTGCATTCCCAGGAGGTTAGGTATTCTTAGTTACAGGATGAGACAGGAGGTCAACAGGACTAGAATCACAAGATGCAAGTCACAAAGACCCTGCTGGTAAAACAGGATGCAGTAAAGAAGCCAGTCAAAACCCACCAAAATCAAGATGGTGACCTCTGGTCGTCCTCACTGCTTATTATACGCCAATTATATGGCATTAGCTAAAAGACACTCCCACCAGCGCCATGACAGTTTACAAATGCCATGGCAACGTTCAAAAGTTATCCTATCTAAAAAGGGGAGAGACCCTCAGCTCTGGAAACAGCCCATCCCTTTACCTGAAAATTCGTGAATAATACACCCCTTATTTAGATATAATAAAGAAATAACCATAAAAATAGCCAACCAGCAGCCCTCAGTGCTGCTATGACTATGAAGTAACCATTATTTTATTTACTTAATCTCTTAATAAACTTGCTTTCACTTTATGAATTCGTCCCAAATTCTTTCTTGAGTGAGATCCAAGAAGTAAGTGGAAAGGGGTCAGGATCGAGACCCCTTTCCGGTAACACTACCATTTCACTTAAAAGGCAACACATCTACTTCTATAGAAATTAAATAACACCCAATTTTCGCTCAATCAAGCTTGTTGGTATTGCCTGCTGTAAGCCTGCCCCAGCATTTGTCTTGATAGGTTGCCTCAAGTTTGTATCTGGTTGCTTTCTTATGTGCTTGGATTTGAATCCCAGCATCACCCTTTACAACCTGCAAGATCCCAAGAAGGTTATTCAACCTCTCAGGTGCCACAGTTTCTGCATCAGTACGCAGGTGATACTAATAGTTCCTATCTCACATAGGCAATTAAGCGAGCACTGCAAGTGTTATGATAATCGTTTTGCCTGGTTGTTTCTATGATTGTTGTTGTTACTGGTTTTCATTTATTTGCTTGGGTTCACATATCCATAAACACATGAATTAAAATTCAGTCCCCCCGCTTCCACACACACACAAATAGATAAGCCATAGAATCATCTCTCTTCCCCTCTTCCTCCCCTCTTCCCTCTCTCCATCTCCCTGGTGGAAGCAAGGAGAATGAATCTGAGAGCAAGCCTGAGACTGGGAGACCAATTGGAAAACTAGACCAACCAGCCCTAGGTATTTGTGAGGGGAGGGATTACTGAGTACAGAAACAGGAAATGCATTTATAGCATGAGAAGCATCAATAGTACAGTCTACGTTTTTCATGCACCTTTGCACCTTTTAAAAAGCACATGGCGTTGGGACCGGGGGCTGGGGCTATAATTTCCAGATCTAAAGGTCAGGGAGGGCTTTGTGGGAACTGGGATGGCCACCTGGGAGCTGGGTCCCCTCCGCGCGGGTTACCTTAGTCCGGGAGTGCGTGCGCTCACTGACCAGGGCCACGAGCAGCACCGCCAAGGCCGCTCCCTGCAGCTGGCTGTGCCTGGACCGCTTCGTCCGCTGCCTCGAGCCAGGCGACCTGCTGGACAAGGACATCTGACTTCCTGGGGTTAGGTCCCAAGACCAGGAGCGGGAAGTCGCCTACTCTGGGGTGGAAAGGACTGGGGTAGGGGGTAGGAGCGAGTCATTGTCATATCTCCCTCCTAGGCGTTTTCATCAGCATCACAAAGGGACCCAGCTCACCTGGGGAGGGGCGGGACCCAGGGAAAGTAGCACGCCCTTCTAACTGGCCACCTCGACCCCAAAGGCAGAGCCTACTGCTGCCACCCTTAATTCTTAAACAGGCAAACAAAACCTCTTCCTCTAGGCTCATCAGTACGAATATTTCCGTTGATAAACCTTCCTGCTGCTCCTCCATCCTCTTAATAATAACAAAAGACAAACCATTGTTTTTGACTTGTGTTTTTCCCGTGCATTCTCTTGTGTTCTCCTTGCTGGTGTTCCCGGCTGTGGGCCTTCAGGTCGAGGAGTCAGTTGAAGCCTTTCTTCCCTTCATTGCTCCTGCCCCCGGTGCTTCCAGACCCCTCCTTCAGTGCCGGAGCCCCACCCTTATATTGTGAACTTCTTCCAATGTCTCATCAGTTTCCAGCCAGAATCCTGACTGATCCTCCTATATTTGCCTTAAATTCTTTAGTTATGTAGTCTGAAATTCACCTACCAGCAATAAGCTGCCTATTTAAAATGCAGGCCGGGCGCGGTGGCTGACGCCTGTAATCCCAGCACTTTGGGAGGCCAAGGCCGGTGAATCACCTGAGGCCAGGAGTTCCAGACCAGCCTGGCCAAGATGGTGAGACCCAAGATGGTGTGGCCAATATGGGCGACAAGAGTGAAACTCCATCTCAAAAAAAAAAGAAAGAAAGAAAAAATAATACAGATACTACTGCATGGGTAGGTGGTCTTTTCTACCCAAATTAGAATTGTTCCATCATCCCATATTTTCCTAAAAATTTAACACAGTGGTTTCAGAGGGAAGCTAGCATAGTGGAATCAGGGAACTGTGGAGGAAAGGTACTGGGCTGCAGGTATCATAGGCATCATAGAAGCCAGGAACAATGGAAAGGAGTCCCAGGCTCCAAGAATCACTTTCCTACCTTTTCAGGTCTGATCTGGGTGGAGTGTATTTGGCTTGTAAAGCTGGATAAAGTATTCACTTTAGTAATGCAAGCACTAAAATGTTACAATCAAATATTTTAACAAAAAATAAAAATTTTAAAGCTAATTAAGTCTTTACCAAAATCTCCTGCAAAACACTGAGGGAAAACTCCATTTGTAATAGACAGTAAAACCTGATAATCTCTTTTCACATCTGCCCTTGTCAGTGTATGTCACACTATAATTGTCACCCCAGATCCTTCCCTCCCCTACTTCACACTTCCCAAAACTTTCCCCTACAACCCAAACAGGACAGCTATTCTTTTCATTTCTCAAGCATGTATTCTCTCATCTGCTGGAACTAAGAAAATGTTGGTTCTTGTTGTAATTCATTCTAAGCGTGAAAAGTTCCTTGATAAACTTTTGTCCAAACTGTCAATAAATAAATGTGTCACTAGAGAATAAAAGGAGAGAGAAAAGAAAGCAGACTTTATTTTTTAATAAGACAAGGAAATTGATCATCCTGTCTTCCTAATTTGCTATTTCTTCATGGTTAGTCAGTCGCTTTGCAATTTTTCCAAGACGCAAGACACATAGTTCAATCTCCTTCCCATGAGAGCAGTGTCTAGTTGTATTCTGAGAATTACACAATGTTTGATTTTTACAGTCCATGATACTAATGACTTCATAAGCACCTTCACTTCCTAAAAATAAACAGATAGATGAACAAAAACAAGGATATACTTACTTGCAAGAGACTTCAAATATAAAGCTTTGCGGGAAAATATTGATGAGAATGGCCCATGGTAGCAAAATAGTTATTAATCAGTTTTAAAAATATATTTCAGAAGGGACTGACAGGCTCTGCAGGTACACCTCACTTGGTGCAGAAAACAGTTGAACTCCCTTTGGACTACATAAGCCCAGCATTATTGGACAATCCCAAGAGAGAGCCCCATGCTGGGCTTTCTAGAAGATCAGTACTGAACATCATGCATGCTGGATGTTCTGCCATTGCAGGCAGGTGAGGGCCACTGGGGCATAAATCTTAGGCACAATTTCTCAGGAGGCAACCCATACCACTCCATTCCTATCTGAAATCCACGTCAAGGACTTCTACTACCTTCCACTTTCAGTGACCTCACCCAGGGCCATTTTGGAAAACAACATCATCACTCTTGCAAATTACTTTTTTCTAAGATGATTTTCCTCTACCTGAATCATCTTACTAATTATTTCACTTTTAAAAAACCTGTGCATTGTATGTAATTTGTAAGCTTCCTTATATGTTCAGGAACAAGAAAAAAATCGAAAGGTAGAGGGGAGAAGAGTAAGGAGGGTGAGAAGAGGGAAGAGAAAAAAGGAAGAAAAGAGAGTGAATATTTTCTGTGTTGCCCTTGTCCTCCACTAATACAGACACTTATCACCACCATGTCCAGAACAGGCACAAGAGAAAGAGAAAGGAGACAGGGAGAATTGCCCTTGAGGTAGTAATTTATTCATATAATTTCACTGTCATCCTTTTTTGGAAGGATCCCACAATGTTTATCATCAGCCACGAGCTTCTTCCTACTCTCATATCTCTACTGCATTATTTCCTGTTAGATGTCTCCCTGTCACTTCAAGGTAACAATTTCTAAAATCATTTTCACCAGCTGCATCTCAATCAGCTCCCTGTCCCTGCGTTCACATTTCTATTAACGGCACCACAACTTTCTAAATCCCTCACAAATTCCTTCTGTGCCATCATTGGCTCCTCCTCCCTCTTCTCTCCTTTATACCATCAATGTTTTTCATCTTCCTTACATTATCTCTCCACCATTCCTTTCTTTTTTTTTTTTTTGTGAGACGAACTCTTGCTCTGTCGCCCAGGCTAGAGTATAGTAGCACGATCTCAAGTCACTGCAACCTCCGCCTCCTGGGTTCAAGCGATTCTCCTGCCTCAGCCTCCTGAGTAGCTGGAATTACAGGCATGTGCCACCACGACTGGCTAATTTTTGTATTTTTAGTAGAGACAGGGTTTCACCATGTTGGTCAGGCTGGTCTGGAACTCCTGACCTCATGATCCGCCCACCTCAGCCTCCCAAAGTGTTGGGATTACAGGCATGAGCCACTGTGCCCAGCCCACCATTCCTTTCTTTTGATTCTTATCCATCAGGCCCTTATCATTTTATGGTTTTAAAGGTGAATGCCAATAATTTCACAGTTTTTCTCCAGGCTCATCCTGCTTGAGGATATTCTGAACTGAAAGAAGAAATTACTGAAGAAGATAAACTAAAAAAAAAAAAAAAAGTGAAAATAGTAATAATGATAATAATATTAGTTAACATTTCTTAAGCACTTTCTATTTGCCAAGTATTTCCTAAAATCCCTTGACACGAATTACCACATTTAAGGTTCACAGCAAACTCACTACCTGCACCTTGCTTCGATCAGGCAGAGAAAGATGAGAGTGGATATTCCATTTTCATGGTGTACTGGGAGTTAGAGGACCTGTACTCAAGCTCTCAAAATCATTATTTAACAAATGAGAGGGCAGAGGATATAATCTCTAAATTCCCTTTCTTGGAAATAACCTAAGTCTATCCCAGCGTTGAGACGAGAAATTTGGCATGAAATAGAAAGGGAATCATGGAATTCTTCAAATTCGATTATATTTTTTAGACTAGAAGGAGAAACTAATTCATCCATTAAAACAATTCATCCAACAAATGTTCATTGAGCAGTTACTAATTAACACTGGCAATAGATGGTTGTTTATGCCATTTCATGCTGGCTTCTCATTCACTCAAATGTTTCCTTTACTATTACTAAAGCCTTACCTGAGGTAGACAGCAGGCCAAGGAAGAAAAGAGCAGAGAAAAGGTAATGAATCTCCATGGCAAGGTAACTCTGAAACAACAAAGTGTCTTAAAAAGGTAAACCAATATAAATGGAGATGACTTTAGAATCAGAGCTCCTGTATTTAGAAACTTTCATGGGTGAGCAGGACTTTACATGTCTTAGTTTCTCTCAGATTTCTGGGGAGCCAACTTCCCATAAGCCTTGTATACCTCCTATTTGTTTAGATCCCATTATGACATGTGCAGCCCTTATTACACCTTCACAACACTCCTGGCTTATCCATTTCCCTCCACAGTGTCTCAGTGACCCGCTATCAGGGCTTAACCTCTGGGCCTCTTATCCTTTAAAAGATGTCTAACTTGATGGTCCTGTTGGAAGTGATACCTCTTCACCTGACCCCATTTTCACTCCCTCCACACAAGACCAATGCTGGCCCTTATTCTTCGTACTCCTTTCTTGGACTGCTCATCATGTTCACCAAGATCAAGGCTGCCCTTGTTAATACTGACATAAGGTCAGGAGCTGACTCGAATCTTCACAGCCCTCAACTCAACATCCTCTCCTCCTGTTCTAAGTCTGGCAAACATTGTTGAAAATCATCCTGTGACTATGCTAATGTTTCACTTTTATCTACTGTCAACTGGTTCTGTCCCATGTAGCTGCTCTCCTACTAAGTGTGATTTCCATGACGAAAGGGATTGTATCTTCTCTGATCCTGTGCCTAGCACAATGTCTTAACATGGTACATTTTCATCAGAGTTTCTGGAACTGTTGAACTGCCTTTCTCCACACTTCTGGGGTTTTTTTGTTGTCACTCTTTTTTATTTCTTTCACCCTACAGTGGCTGTTTATATCAAGACTAACCCACCTCTCTCCTTTATTCGCACTATTACTTAAAACCTTCTCCTTCTTACTTTCCTGAAAATATTGAGCCATCACTTTTATATTCCTTCATTTCACCTTCTATTTACATTAAAACATCTGTCTTTACCTTCATTCATTCCTATCTTTTCTTTCAGAAGAGATGACACTTCTGCCTTCAAAAAACTGTCATCTTCCCAGGCTCTCTCTCTCTGATCCTTTTCTGCCATTTCCCTCCATCCCAAACTTCAGAATCTCATTTTTCTCTCCAAGTTCATAATCATTAATTCTCACTGTGGTTGGAGAAAGAGAAAAAGAAAAGTCAATAAACAAAATGGAAAACAACCCTTAACCCTGCCTCCCCTCTGGATTCAGTCCAATTTCATGCCCATGTTACACTGACAAGAAATCAGAGGGAATGGTTTATGTTGCATTTCATTGACCACTACCTATTCTCTCCCAACCTTCTGCCATGTAGATTCTGCTCCCTCATTCTATCAAACTTACCCTCAGGATTCAGCAGTGAATAAACAAACCAAGGAGTTCATAGTTGTTATGCCCATTGATTAAGATGTCGTCGTTACTTTTGATACTAGTAAGCCTGCGCTTTTGGAACTCCAGTTTCTACCCTGATTTTCTCCTATCCTTTGTCTTAGTCTCCTTTTCAAACTCCTCCTCTTCCTGGAGAGGTTACCCCAGGTTTTGGTTTCAGAGCTGTGCTCTTCTGTTTTTACCTCTCCCTAGACATCTCCTATGCTGACTGCTAACGCTATCACCTTTGGTGTAAACTCCAAAATCTTGCTTGTACATCTCCAGGCCTCATCACTTTTCCCAGGCGTCTGTCCCTTGGTTCCATCTGTTTATATCCCATAATCTTTTCCAGATCCATAGGATTGAATTTACACTCAATAGAATCTCAACAACTGATATATCTTAGATCACAATTGCTTCAAACATTCCTGCAGACAATGGAGAAGTTAGGTTTAATGCTGGACATAGATGGCAAAGGCAACACTTAATACAACATTAGAATCTCTAATGCAGGAAATTAATAATGCAGCCTTTAAATTATGATTGTGTTTCATTGTAGATCCTCCTAAAAAGAATTTAAGACAGCTTATTTAATAGACACACACGAGGTTAAAATGATATTATAAAATTGGGATGGAAAAAATAAGATAAAATCACAGGTAAGCTATAGATGAACCACAAATTTTGGTTGCATTTGTTGCAGTAAAAATAGGAATGGACACTTAATAGTTACAGAAGTCACAGAGACATAGCATTAAAAACATTTCCATTACTAAGAACAAATACAACTCTTTTTTTTTTTTTTTGGCATGGAGATTTGAGAGAAATTTCTCCCAGGAGTTCTCTTTGAAAAGTCAGTTAGTGATATGAGACAATATATTTGCTTATGTTTTATATAGCTACTTATTATTGCATTCATCAATGTAAACAGATGGCATAATGTCAAAAAACCATTTTAATAAAAGGCTATGTGATGTTAAATAATATGGTCCATGTTTGCAACCCACTGAGTATTTGGGTCAACTGAGATTGAAATATGGAAAACATTTAGCCTTTCATAAGGAGCAAGTAAGAAATCTAAGGGGTGAAAAGGCTGGCCAGAGTTGGGGAGTCGAACCTGAACTAAGAAGCCAGAAAGCAATGAATCAGAAATGAGAACACTCCGTAAGACTGAGGACTAAGGCATGGCCATCAGTTAGCCCGCAGGGTATCAGTTCAGACAGCCTATTATCACAACAGAAATAAAACTTTACAGCCTGGCCCGGTGGCTCACATCTGTAATCCCAGCACTTTGGGAGGCCGAGGTGGATGGATCACCTGAGGTCAGGAGTTTGAGACTAGCCTGAACAACATGGAGAAACCCTGTCTCTACTAAAAATACAAAAATTAGCCAGCCGCGGTGGCGCATGCCTGTAATCCGAGCTACTTGGGAGGCTGAGGCAGGAGAATCGCTTGAACCTGGGAGGCAGATGTTGCAGTAAGCCGAGATCGCGCCGTTGCACTCCAGCCTGAGCAACAAGAGTGAGACTCCATCTCAAAAAAAAAAAAAAAAAAAAAAAGACCAAAAAAAACTCTACAAGCAAAGGAGTCACAAAGTCCTCTTAGCTCTCCACCCTCACTTTCTCCAAGTGGACTCTAGAGTAACCACAGGACACCAATAACTACTGTCCTTATTAATTAGAGAACCTTCCTATCCTACCCTTGTACTTCCTGCTAAGGAAGGAGCCAATTCCAGGGCACAAACATTCTGCAGCCTTGGAAACAGGTAGTGGACTGTGGTGAGAAGCCTATTGGAAGTTCAATCAGAAGGACAAATGGTGATTTGCCAGGCACAGTGGTTCACACCTGTAATCCCAGCACTGTGAGAAGCAAAGGTGGGTGGATCTCTTCAACCCAGGAGGTCAAGACCAGCCTGGGAACACAGTGAAACCCCGTTTCTACAAAATAAAAATTAAAAATTAACCAGGGATTGTGGTACATGCCTACGGTCTCAGCTACTCAGGAGGCTAAGGAGGGAGGATCACTTAAGCCCGGGAAGCAGAGGTTGCAGTGAGCCAAGAATGTATCACTGCACTCCAGCCGGGGTGACAGAGCTGACCCTGTCTTAAAAAAAACCCTAAAGAAAAACAACAAAAAAGGAAGGATTAATGGTGATTATACCATTAGTGGGGAGGAAGGAATGAGGGCAGATACATGGGTAAGTACTGCCATTAGGATAGGGCTAGCAAGTAGATTTGTGTCTGCTTTTTCAGAAAAACCACTCCATAAAGTACTCCATGCACCCTGGAAGCAAACTATAAAGGGCAGCATGGCAGCTCCGTGATTACCAGGCTCCTTTGTCTTGTTGCTCCACTGCACACAATACATGAATACCACCTCATGGTCCTCAATGACTACTCAAGCTCCAACTATCTGCTTGCATTCCAGTCATCAGGAAGCAAGATGTGTGAGGAAGGACACACTCCTTTTTAGGGAAGCTTCCTGAGTTGCACATGACACTTTAACTTATAATATACAATTTTGACATGGAGACATCGCAGAATGCTTTTATGAAAGATTCAATGTCATGATGCAGGCAAACCATCTAGCTCAGGACAACCTTGTAGAATGGGGTCTTCTGTGAAACACCATGTAAAGTGCCAATTTTAAGGCCTTATTGTAGTTTCAAATGCCTTAAATCAGAAGAAGAGACATCCCCCATTTTAAAATTGACATTTCTCTCCTAAGTAAAAATTCATCAAAAAATTTTTATACTAAAAAGGAAATAAAAGTATGCTGCATTAAAATTCAGAACTTGGAACATCAAGCTATTAGATATTTTAGTTCTGTACTGTATTTAATTAAGATGGAGTACAACAGATGAGAGAGAGGGAAAAAAAAGAAATCTAAGAAAAGAGGTGGATGAACATTCAGTATTCATCCTACTCCAAGGAACAGAGTTAAGCAGATTCACCAGTATTACTTTGTTATCCCTACACACAGAAAATTCAACTATTTTTGAAATGATTTTTAGTGTCCTAATTTTAAACTAAAAAAGAAACAGCCTTTACAAAATGTATGGCCCCTAAATGAAAAGCAAATTTTAATAATATTAATCACATTATCTAAGTGGTTTCCACTTGGGTACCATAAGAAAATTCTGAATAAACTTAATAAAGAACTCTGGACAAAGAAATGGCAAAGATGACAGTTGATTTGCAAACATGATGGCAACTGAAGTTCTGCCTACACTCTATAGCAGTGTCTGAACTCTCATATCACCTTCCTTCACTCGCTTTTCTGCTTTTTTTAGTATTATCCCAAATAATGAATTTTTCCCCTAGACTCATCAATATGATGATAAATCTTAAACATATAATGCATTAAGCAAAAACAACATCAATTAGCAAAAGGATGTGAAGAGTGTGATCCAATTACACAAAGTTTTAAGACCTTACATAAAGTCTATATTGCTTGTGGGCATACGTATATGCTAAATATGAAAACATGATGAATACCTAATTTTTTTTATTTATTTTTATTTTTTATTATTATACTTTAAGTTCTAGGGTACATGTGCATAACTTGCAGGTTTGTTACATATGTATACTTGTGCCAAGTTGGCATGCTGCACCCGTCAACTCGTCAGCACCCATCAACTCGTCATTTACATCAGGTATAACTCCCAATGGCATCCCTCCCCCCTCCCCCTCCCCATGATAGGCCCCGGTGTATGATGTTCCCCTTCCCAAGTCCAAGTGATCTCATTGTTCAGTTCCCACCTATGAGTGAGAACATGTGGTGTTTGGTTTTCTGTTCTTGTGATAGTTTGCTGAGAATGATGGTTTCCAACTGCATCCATGTCCCTACAAAGGACACAGACTCATCCTTTTTCACGGCTGCATAGTATTCCATGGTGTATATGTGCCACATTTTCTTAATCCAGTCTGTCACTGATGGACATTTGGGTTGATTCCAAGTCTTTGCTATTGTGAATAGTGCCACAATAAACATACGTGTGCATGTGTCTTTATAGCAGCATGATTTATAATCCTTTGGGTATATACCCAGTAATGGGATGGCTGGGTCATATGGTACTTCTAGTTCTAGATCCTTGAGGAATCACCATACTGTTTTCCATAATGGTTGAACTAGTTTACAATCCCACCAACAGTGTAAAAGTGTTCCTATTTCTCCACATCCTCTCCAGCACCTGTTGTTTCCTAACTTTTTAATGAATGCCATTCTAACTGGTGTGAGATGGTATCTCATTGTGGTTTGGATTTGCATTTCTCTGATGGCCAGTGATGATGAGCATTTTTTCATGTGTCTGTTGGCTGTATGAATGTCTTCTTTTGAGAAATGTCTGTTCATATCCTTTGCCCACTTTTTGATGGGGTTGTTTGTTTTTTTCTTGTAAATTTGTTTGAGTTCTTTGTAGGTTCTGGATATTAGCCCTTTGTCAGACGAGTAGATTGCAAAAATTTTCTCCCATTCTGTAGGTTGCCTGTTCACTCTGATGGTAGTTTCTTTTGCTGTGCAGAAGCTCTTTAGTTTAATTAGATCCCATTTGTCAATTTTGGCTTTTGTTGCCATTGTTTTTGGTGTTTTAGACATGAAGTCCTTGCCCATGCCTATGTCCTGAATGGTATTCCCTAGGTTTTCTTCCAGGGTTTTTATGGTATTAGGTCTAACATTTAAGTTTCTAATCCATCTTGAATTAATTTTCGTATAAGGAGTAAGGAAAGGATCCAGTTTCAGCTTTCTACTTATGGCTAGCCAATTTTCCCAGCACCATTTATTAAAAAGGGAATCCTTTCCCTATTTCTTGTTTTTCTTGGGTTTGTCAAAGATCAGATGGCTGTAGATATGTGGTATTATATCTGAGGACTCTGTTCTGTTCCATTGGTCTATATCTCTGTTTGGTACCATGCTGGTTTGGTTACTGTAGCCTTGTAGTATAGTTTGAAGTCAGGTAGCATGATCCCTCCAGCTTTGTTCTTTTGACTTAGGATTGTCTTGGCAATGCGGGCTCTTTATTGTTTCCATATGAACTTTAAAGCAGTTTTTTCCAATTCCGTGAAGAAAGTCATTGGTAGCTTGATGGGGATGGCATTGAATCTATAAATTACCTTGGGCGGTATGGCCATTTTCACGATATTGATTCTTCCTATCCATGAGCATGGTATGTTCTTCCATTTGTTTGTGTCCTCTTTTATTTCACTGAGCAGTAGTTTTGTAGTTCTACTTGAAGAGGTCCTTTACATCCCTTGTAAGCTGGATTCCTAGATATTTTATTCTCTTTGAAGCAATTGTGAATGGAAGTTCATTCCTGATTTGGCTCTCTGTTTGTTTGTTACTGGTGTATAGGAATGCTTGTGATTTTTGCACATTCATTTTGTATCCTGAGACTTTGCTGAAGTTTTTTATCAGCTTAAGGAGATTTTGGGCTGAGATGATGGGGTTTCCTAAATATACAATCATGTCATCTGCAAACAGGGACAGTTTGACTTCTTCTTTTCCTAACTGAATACCCTTGATTTCTTTCTCTTGCCTGATTGCCCTAGCCAGAACTTCCACCACTGTGTTGAATAGGAATGGTGAGAGAGGGCACCCCGTCTCGTGCCAGTTTTCAAAGGGAATGCTTCCAGTTTTTGCCCATTCAGTATGATATTGGCTGTGGGTTTGTCATAAATAGCTCTTATGATTTTGAGATACATTCCATCAGTACCGAATTTATTGAGAGTTTTTAGCATGAAGGGCTGTTGAATTTTGTCAAAGGCCTTTTCTGCATCTATTGAGATAATCATGTGGTTTTTGTTTTTGGTTCTGTTTATATGCTGGATTACGTTTATTGATTTGCGTATGTTGAACCAGCCTTGCATCCCAGGGATGAAGCCCACTTGATCATGATGAATAAGCTTTTTGATGTGCTGCTGGATCCGGTTTGCCAGTATTTTACTGAGGATTTTTACATCCATGTTCATCAGGGATATTGGTCTAAAATTCTCTTTTTATGTTGCGTCTCTGCCATGCTTTCATATCAGGATGATGTTGGCCTTGTAAAATGAGTTAGGGAAGATTCCCTCTTTTTCTATTGATTGGAATAGTTTCAGAAGGAATGGTACCAGCTGCTCCTTGTACCTCTGGTAGAATTCAGCTGTGAATCCGTCTGGTCCTGGACTTTTTTTGGTTGGTAGGCTATTAATTATTGCCTCAATTTCAGAGCCTGCTATTGGTCTATTCAGGAATTCCACTTCTTCCTGGTTTAGTCTTGGGAGAGTGTAAGTGTCCAGGAAATTATCCATTTCTTCTAGATTTTCTAGTTTATTTGCATAGAGGTGTTTATAGCATTCTCTGATGGTAGTTTGTATTTCTGTGGGGTTGGTGGTGATATCCCCTTTATCATTTTTTATTGCGTCTATTAGATTCTTCTCTCTTTTATTCTTTATTAGTCTTGCTAGTGGTCTATCCATTTTGTTGATCTTTTCAAAAAAATAACAGCTCCTGGATTCACTGATTTTTCGAAAGGATTTTTGTGTCTCTATCTCCTTCAGTTCTGCTCTGATCTTAGTTATTTCTTGCCTTCTGCTAGCTTTTGAATGTGGTTGCTCTTGCTTCTCTAGTTCTTTTAATTGTGATGCTAGGGTGTCAATTTTAGATCTTTCCTGCTCTCTCTTGTGGGCATTTAGTGCATAAATTTCCCTCTACACACTGCTTTAAATGTGTCCCAGAGAGTCTAGTATATTGTGTCTTAGTTCTCATTGGTTTCAAAGAACATCTTTATCTCTGCCTTCATTTTGTTATGCACCCAGTAGTCATTCAGGAGCAGGTCGTTCAGTTTCCATGTAGTTGAGCGGTTTTAAGTGAGTTTCTTAATCCTGAGTTCTAGTTTGATTGCACTGTGGTCTGAGAGACAGTTTGTTATAATTTCTGTTCTTGTACATTTGCTGAGGAGTGCTTTACTTCCAACTATGTGTTCAATTTTGGAATAAGTGCTATGTGGTGCTGAGAAGAATGTATATTCTGTTGATTTGGGGTGGAGAGTTCTGTAGATGTCTATTACGGCTGCTTGATGCAGAGCTGAGTTCAATTCCTGGATATTATTGTTAACTTTCTGTCTCATTGATCTGTCTAATATTGACAGTGGGGTCTTAAAATCCCCCATTATTATGGTGTGGGAGTCTAAGTCTCTTTGTAGGTCTCTAAGGACTTGCTTTATGAATCTGGGTGCTCCTGTATTGGGTGTATATATATTTAGGATAGTTAGCTCTTCCTGTTGTATTGATCCCTTTACCATTATGTAATGGCCTTCTTTATCTCTTTTGATCTTTGATGGTTTAAAGTCTGTTTTATCAGAGACTAGGATTGCAACCCCTGCTTTTTTTGTTCTCCATTTGCTTGTAGATCTTCCTCCATCCCTTTATTTTGAGTCTATGTATGTCTCTGCATGTGATGTGGGTCTCCAGAATACAGCAAACTGATGGGTCTTGACTCTTTATCCAGTTTGCCAGTCTGTGTCTTTTAATTGGAGCATTTAGTCCATTTACATTTAAAGTTAATATTATTATGTGTGAACTTGATCCTGCCATTATGATACTAGCTGGTTGTTTTGCCCATCAGTTAATGCCGTTTCTTCCTAGCATTGATGGTCTTTACAATTTGGTATGTTTTTGCAGTGGCTGGTACTGGTTTTTCCTTTCCACATTTAGAGCTTCCTTCAGGAGCTCTTGTAAGGCAGGCCTGGTGGTGACAAAATCTCTAAGCATTTGCTTATCTGTAAAGGATTTTATTTCTCCTTCACTTATGAAACTTAGTTTGGCTGGATATGAAATTCTGGGTTTAAAATTCTTTTCTTTAAGAATGTTGAATATTGGCCCCCACTCTCTTCTGGCTTGTAGAGTTTCTGCCGAGAGATCTGCTGTTAGTCTGATGGGCTTCCTTTTGTGGGTAACCCAACCTTTCTCTCTGGCTGCCCTTAACATTTTTTCCTTCATTTCAACTTTGGTGAATCTGGCAATTATGTGTCTTGGACTTGCTCTTCTCAAGGAGTATCTTCGTGGCGTTCTCTGTATTTCCTGAATTTGAATGTTGGCCTGCCCTACTAGGTTGGGGAAGTTCTCCTGGATGATATCCTGAAGAGTGTTTTCCAACTTGGTTCCGTTTTCCCCCTCACTTTCAGGCACCCCAATCAGACGTAGATTTGGTCTTTTTACATAATCCCATACTTCTTGCAGGCTTTGTTCATTTCTTTTTATTCTTTTTTCTTTAGGTTTCTCTTCTCGCTTCATTTCATTCATTTGATCCTCAATTGCTGATACTCTTTCTTCCAGTTGATCGAGTCGGTTACTGAAGCTTGTGCATTTGTCACGTATTTCTCGTGTCATGGTTTTCATCTCTGTCCATTCGTTTATGGCCTTCTCTGCATTAATTATTCTAGTTACCAATTCTTCCACTCCTTTTTCAAGATTTTTAGTTTCTTTGCACTGGGTACGTAATTCCTTCTTTAGCTCTGAGAAGTTTGATGGACTGGAGCCTTCTTCTCTCATCTTGTCAAAGTCATTCTCTGTCCAGCTTTGATCCATTGCTGACGATGAGCTGCGTTCCTTTGCAGGGGGCGATGCGCTCTTATTTTTTGAATTTCCAGCTTTTCTGCCCTGCTTTTTCCCCATCTTTGTGGTTTTATCTGCCTCTGGTCTTTGATGATGGTGACGTACTGATGGGGTTTTGGTGTGGGTGTCCTTCCTGTTTGTTAGTTTTCCTTCTAACAGTCAGGACCCTCAGCTGTAGGTCTGTTGGAAATTGCTTGAGGTCCACTCCAGACCCTGTTTGCCTGGGTATCAGCAGCAGAGGCTGCAGAAGATAGAATATTGCTGAACAGCGAGTGTACCTGTCTGATTCTTGCTTTGGAAGCTTCCTCTCAGGGGTGTACTCCACCGTGTGAGGTGTGGGGTGTCAGTCTGCCCCTAGTGGGGGATGTCTCCCCATTAGGCTACTCAGGGGTCAGGGACCCACTTGAGCAGGCAGTCTGTCCGTTCTCAGATCTCAGCCTCCGTGTTGGGAGATCCACTGCTCTCTTCAAAGCTGTCAGACAGAGTCGTTTGCGTCTGCAGAGGTTTCAGCTGCTGTTGTTGTTGTTGTTGTTGTTTAGCTGTGCCCTGTCCCGAGAGATGGAGTCTACAGAGACAGGCTGGACTCCTTGAGCTGCTGTGAGCTCCACCCAGTTCGACCTTCCCAGCCGCTTTGTTTATCTACTTAAGCCTCAGCAATGGCGGGCGCCCCTCCCCCAGCCTCGCTGCTACCTTGCGGTTAGATCGCAGACTGCTGTGCTAGCAATGAGGGAGTCTCTGTGGGCGTGGGACCCTCCCGGCCAGGTGTGGGATATAATCTCCTGGTGTGCCCGTTTGCTAAGATCCTTGGTAGAGCGCAGTATTGGGGTGGGAGTTACCTGATTTTCCAGGTGTTGTGTGTCTCAGTTCCCCTGGCTAGGAAAAGGGATTCCCTTCCCCCTTGTGCTTCCCAGGTGAGGCGATGCCTTGCCCTGCTTCAGCTCTCGCTGGTCGGGCTGCAGCAGCTGACCAGCACCAACTGTCCTGCACTCCCTAGTGAGATGAACCCAGTACCTCAGTTGAAAATGCAGAAATCACCTGTCTTCTGTGTCGCTCGCGCTGGGAGTTGGAGACTGGAGCTGTTCCTATTTGGCCATCTTGCTCCACCCCCCGAATACCTAATTTTGAATAGTAGTTATCTCTAGTGAAGGATACACCAGAGACTTAATACCAAAAATATATTATTTCTTAAATAAATGAAGCAAATTGGCCAAATTATTAGTACTAATCCAAGTTGTGTGTGGGGAATACAGATATATCCCTCTCTATGTTTCTGTTTGTGTGACGTAATTTATAATTTTAAGTAAATACATTAAAGTGAATAAAATATTCTAATCAAGAAGCTAGAGAAACAATAACAAAATAATTTCAGGGAAAGAAGAAAAAGTAATGTATAAAGATTTAAAAGAACGAAACAGAAGTCAAGAGATTCCAATATGGCCGAATAGGAATAGCTCCACTCTGCAGCTCCCAGTGTGAGCAACACAGAAGACAGGTGATTTCTGCATTTCCAACTGAGGTACCAGGTTCATTTCACTAGGGCTTGTCAGACAGTGGATGCAGCCCATGGAGCAGGGTGGGACATGGCCTCACCCAGGAAGTGCAAGGTGTCCAGGAATTCCCTTTCCTAGCCAAGAGAATCCATGACAGACAGTACCTGGAAAATCGAGACACTCCCACCCTAATACTGTGCTTTTCCAACGGCCTTAACAAATGGCACACCAGGAGATTATATCCCGTGCCTGGCTCAGAGGGTCCCATGACCAGGGAGCCTCACTCACTGCTAGCACAGCAGTCTGAGATTGAACAGCAAGGTGGCAGCAAGGCTGGGGAGGGGGCGGGCATCCTCCATTGCTGAGGCTTGAGTAGGTAAACAAAGCGGCCAGGAAGCTCGAACTGGGTGGAGCCCACCACGGCTCAAGGAGGCCTGCCTGCCACTGTAGACTCCACCTCTGGGGACAGAGCATAGCTGAACAAAAGGCAGAAACTTCTGCAGACTTAAATGTCCCTGTCTGACAGTTTGAAGAGAGTAGTGGTTCTCCCAGCATGGAGTTTGAGATCTGAGAACGGACAGACTGTCTCCTCAAGTGGGTCCCTGACCCCTGAGCAGCCTAACTGGGAGACATCTCCCAGTAGGGGCTGACTGACACCTCATACAGTTGGGTGCCCCTCTGAGACGAAGCTTCCAGAGGAAGGATCAGGCAGCAACATCTGCCATTCTGTAATATTTGCTGTTCTGCAGCCTCCACTGGTGATACCCAGGCAAGCATGGTTTGGAATGGACCTCCAGCAATCTCCAACAGACCTTCAGCTGAGGGTCCTGACTGTTAGAAGGAAAACTAACAAAATGAAAAGACATCCACACCAAAACTCCATCTGTACATCACCATCATCAAAGGCCAAAGGTAGATAAAACCACAAAGATGGGGAGAAACCAGAGCAGAAAAGCTGAAAATTCTAAAAATCAGAGCACGTCTTCTCCTCCAAAGGAACACAGCTCCTCACCAGCAATGGAACAAAGCTGGACAGACAATGACTATGACAAGTTGAGAGGAGAAGGCTTCAGATGATCTGTAATAACAAACTTCTCTGAACTAAAGGAGGACGTTTGAACCCATCACAAAGAAGCTAAAAATCTTGAAAAAAGAGTAGATGAATGGCTAACTAGAATAAACAGTGTAGAGAAGACCTTAAATGACCTGATAGAGCTGAAAACCATGGCATGAGAACTATGTGATGCATGCACAAGCTCCAGTAGCTGATTTATCAAGTGGAAGAAAGGGTATCAGTGATTGAAGATAAAAGGAACAAAATGAAGCAAGAAGAGAAGTTTAGAGAAAAAAGAGTAAAAAGAAAAGAAACAAAACCTCCAAGAAATATGGGAGTATGTGAAAAGACCAAATCTACATTGGATTGGTGTAACTGAAAGTGACAGGGAGAATGGAACCAAGTTGGAAAACACTCCGCAGGATATTATCCAGGAGAACTTCCCCAACCTAGTGAGGCAGGCCAATATTCAGGAAATACAGAGAGTGCCACAAAGATACTCCTCGAAAACAGCAACTCCAAGACACATAATTGTCAGATTCACCAAAGTTGAAATGAAGGAAAAAATGTTAAGGGCAGCCAGAGAGAAAGGTCCGGTCACCCACAAAGGGAAGCCCATTAGACCAACAGCAGATCTCTCAGCAAAAACTCTCCAAGCCAGAAGAGAGTGAGGGCCAATATTCAACTCTCTTAAGGAAAATAATTTTCAACCAAGAATTTCATATCCAGCCAAACTAAGTTTCATAAGTGAAGGAGAAATAAAATCCTTTACCAACAAAAATATGCTGAGAGATTTTGTCACCACCAGACCTGCCTTACAAGAGCTCCTGAAGGAAGCACTAAAAGGAACAACCAGTACTAGCCACTGCAAGAACATGCCAAATTGTAAAGATCATTGATGCTAGGAAGACACTACATTAACTAACAAGCAAAATAACCAGCTAATATCATAATGACAGGATCAAATTCACACATAACAATACTAACCTTAAATGTAAATGGGCTAAATGCTCCAATTAAAAGACACAGACTGGCAAATTGGATAAAGAGTCAAGACCCATCAGTGTGCTGTATTCTGGAGACCCATCTCATGTGCAGAGACACACATAGGCTCAAAATAAAGGGATGGAGGAAGATCTACCAAGCAAATGGAGAACAAAACAAAGCAGGGGGGTTGCAATCCTAGTCTCTGATAAAACAGACTTTAAACCATCAAAGATCAAAAGAGACAAAGAAGGCCATTACATAATGGTAAAGGGATCAATTCAACAAGAAGAGCTAACTATTCTAAATATATATACACCCAATACAGGAGCACCCAGATTCATAAAGCAAGTCCTTAGAGACCTACAAAGAGACTTAGACTCCCACACCATAATAATGGGGGATTTTAAGACCCCACTGTCAATATTAGACAGATCAATGAGACAGAAAGTTAACAATAATATCCAGGAATTGAACTCAGCTCTGCATCAAGCAGCCGTAATAGACATCTACAGAACTCTCCACCCCAAATCAACAGAATATACATTCTTCTCAGCACCACATAGCACTTATTCCAAAATTGAACACATAGTTGGAAGTAAAGCACTCCTCAGCAAATGTACAAGAACAGAAATTATAACAAACTGTCTCTCAGACCACAGTGCAATCAAACTAGAACTCAGGATTAAGAAACTCACTTAAAACCGCTCAACTACATGGAAACTGAACGACCTGCTCCTGAATGACTACTGGGTGCATAACAAAATGAAGGCAGAGATAAAGATGTTCTTTGAAACCAATGAGAACTAAGACACAATATACTAGACTCTCTGGGACACATTTAAAGCAGTGTGTAGAGGGAAATTTATGCACTAAATGCCCACAAGAGAGAGCAGGAAAGATCTAAAATTGACACCCTAGCATCACAATTAAAAGAACTAGAGAAGCAAGAGCAACCACATTCAAAAGCTAGCAGAAGGCAAGAAATAACTAAGATCAGAGCAGAACTGAAGGAGATAGAGACACAAAAATCCTTTCGAAAAATCAGTGAATCCAGGAGCTGTTATTTTTTTGAAAAGATCAACAAAATGGATAGACCACTAGCAAGACTAATAAAGAATAAAAGAGAGAAGAATCTAATAGACGCAATAAAAAATGATAAAGGGGATATCACCACCAACCCCACAGAAATACAAACTACCATCAGAGAATGCTATAAACACCTCTATGCAAATAAACTAGAAAATCTAGAAGAAATGGATAATTTCCTGGACACTTACACTCTCCCAAGACTAAACCAGGAAGAAGTGGAATTCCTGAATAGACCAATAGCAGGCTCTGAAATTGAGGCAATAATTAATAGCCTACCAACCAAAAAAAGTCCAGGACCAGACGGATTCACAGCTGAATTCTACCAGAGGTACAAGGAGCAGCTGGTACCATTCCTTCTGAAACTATTCCAATCAATAGAAAAAGAGGGAATCTTCCCTAACTCATTTTACAAGGCCAACATCATCCTGATATGAAAGCATGGCAGAGACGCAACATAAAAAGAGAATTTTAGACCAATATCCCTGATGAACATGGATGTAAAAATCCTCAGTAAAATACTGGCAAACCGGATCCAGCAGCACATCAAAAAGCTTATTCATCATGATCAAGTGGGCTTCATCCCTGGGATGCAAGGCTGGTTCAACATACGCAAATCAATAAACGTAATCCAGCATATAAACAGAACCAAAAACAAAAACCACATGATTATCTCAATAGATGCAGAAAAGGCCTTTGACAAAATTCAACAGCCCTTCATGCTAAAAACTCTCAATAAATTCGGTACTGATGGAATGTATCTCAAAATCATAAGAGCTATTTATGACAAACCCACAGCCAATATCATACTGAATGGGCAAAAACTGGAAGCATTCCCTTTGAAAACTGGCACGAGACGGGGTGCCCTCTCTCACCATTCCTATTCAACACAGTGGTGGAAGTTCTGGCTAGGGCAATCAGGCAAGAGAAAGAAATCAAGGGTATTCAGTTAGGAAAAGAAGAAGTCAAACTGTCCCTGTTTGCAGATGACATGATTGTATATTTAGGAAACCCCATCATCTCAGCCCAAAATCTCCTTAAGCTGATAAAAAACTTCAGCAAAGTCTCAGGATACAAAATGAATGTGCAAAAATCACAAGCATTCCTATACACCAGTAACAAACAAACAGAGAGCCAAATCAGGAATGAACTTCCATTCACAATTGCTTCAAAGAGAATAAAATATCTAGGAATCCAACTTACAAGGACCTCTTCAAGTAGAACTACAAAACTACTGCTCAGTGAAATAAAAGAGGACACAAACAAATGGAAGAACATACCATGCTCATGGATAGGAAGAATCAATATCGTGAAAATGGCCATAATGCCCAAGGTAATTTATAGATTCAATGCCATCCCCATCAAACTACCAATGACTTTCTTCACGGAATTGGAAAAAACTGCTTTAAAGTTTATATGGAACCAATAAAGAGCCTGCATTGCCAAGACAATTCTAAGTCAAAAGAACAAAGCTGGAGGGATCATGCTACCTGACTTCAAACTATACTACAAGGCTACAGTAACCAAAACAGCATGGTACTGGTACCAAAACAGAAATATAGACCAATGGAACAGAACAGAGTCCTCAGAAATAATACCACACATCTACAGCCATCTGATCTTTGACAAACCCGAGAAAAACAAGAAATGGGGAAAGGATTCCCTTTTTAATAAATGGTGCTGGGAAAATTGGCTAGCCATAAGTCAAAAGCTGAAACTGGATCCTTTCCTTACTCCTTATACGAAAATTAATTCAAGATGGATTAGAGACTTAAATGTTAGACCTAATACCATAAAATCCCTAGAAGAAAACCTAGGGAATACCATTCAGGACATAGGCATGGGCAAGGACTTCATGTCTAAAATACCAAAAGCAATGGCAACAAAAGCAAAACTTGACAAATGGGGTCTAATTAAACTAAAGAGCTTCTGCACAGCAAAAGAAACTACCATCAGAGTGAACAGGCAACCTACAGAATGGGAGAAAATTTTTGCAATCTACTCATCTGACAAAGGGCTAATATCCAGAACCTACAAAGAACTCAAACAAATTTACAAGAAAAAAACAAACAACCCCATCAAAAAGTGGGCAAAGGATATGAACAGACATTTCTCAAAAGAAGACATTCATACAGCCAACAGACATATGAAAAAATGCTCGTCATCACTGGCCATCAGAGAAATGCAAATCAAAACCACAATGAGATACCATCTCACACCAGTTACAATGGCATTCATTAAAAAGTTAGGAAACAACAGGTGCTGGAGAGAATGTGGAGAAATAGGAACACTTTTACACTGTTGGTGGGATTGTAAACTAGTTCAACCACTGTGGAAAACAGTATGGTGATTCCTCAAGGATCTAGAACTAGAAATACCATATGACACAGCCATCCCATTACTGGGTATATACCCAGAGGATTATAAATCATGCTGCTATAAAGAGACATGCACACATATGTTTATTGCGGCACTATTCACAATAGCAAAGACTTGGAATCAACCCAAATGTCCATCAGTGACAGACTGGATTAAGAAAATGTGGCACATATACACCATGGAATACTATGCAGCCGTAAAAAAGGATGAGTTCGTGTCCTTTGTAGGGACATGGATGGATGCAGCTGGAAACCATCATTCTCAGCAAACTATCGCAAGAACAGAAAACCAAACACTGCAAGTTCTCACTCATAGGTGGGAATTGAACAACGAGATCACTTGGATTCTGGAAGGGGAACATCACACACCGGGGCCTATTATGGGGAGGGGGGAGCGGGGAGGGATGCCATTGGGAGTTATACCTGATGTAAATGACGAGTTGATTGGTGCAGCACACCAACATGGCACAAGTATACATATGTAACAACCCTGTACGTTGTGTACATGTACCCTAGAACTTAAAGTATAATAAAAAAAAATTAAAATTAAAAAATTAAAAACTCAAAAAAAAAATCCCTGCAGCTAGCTTGGTGTGTGCCCAAATGGCTGCCCTTTTTTGTGCTTGAAACCCATGACCCTGGTGGTATAGGTACCCAAGGCATCTCCTGGTCTGCAAGTTGGGAAGACCTTGGGAAAAGTGTGATATCTGGGCAGTAATACATCCTTCCTAATGGCACAGTCCCTCACAGCTTCCCTTGGCTAGGGAGGGAGTTCCCCAATTCCTTGCGCTTCCTGAGTGAGGTGACGCCCCACCCTGCTTCAGCTCACCTTCCATGGGCTTCACCCACTGTCTAACCAGTCCCAGTGAGATGAGGGTACCTCAGATGGAAATGCAGAAATCACCCACCTTCTGCATTGATCTCACTGGGAGTTGCAGACCGGAGCCCTTCCTACTCAGTCATCTTGCCAGCCGCTCTTGATAAAAATTTTTAACAGTTTAGTACAGAACAAAAGTTGCTCAACATAATAAAAGCCATCTATGGAAAACCCACAGCTAACATAATCAAAAAAAAAAAAAAACCAAAAGCTTTTACATTAAGATATGGTACAGAGATTCCCAATCTCATCACTTTTATTAAACAGAGTACTGGTAGTACTAGCAAGAGCAATCAGACAAAAAAAATAAATAAAAGGTATCAAAAGAAGAAAGTAGGAAGTAAAATTATCTCTATTTGCAGATGACATAATCTTATATGCAGAAACCCCAAAGATTACAGGCACACCCACAAATGGTTTCAACTAATAAATGAATTCAGTAAAGCTACATACAGGATACAAAGACAATATAAAAAAATCAGTAGCATTTCTATACAAAAATAATGATCTAGATGAAAAAGAAATCAAGAAAACCATCCCATTTATGATAGCATCAAAAAAATAAAATACCTAGGAATAAATTTAGTTGAGGAGGTGAAAGAGTTGTACACTAAAATAATATTAAACATTAATGAAGGAAATTAAACAAAACATCAATAAATGCTAAGATATATCACTTTCATGGATGGGAAGAATTAATATTCTTAAAATGTCCATACTACCCAAAGCAACATAGATATTTAACACAATCCCCATCAAAATTCCAATGGCATTCTTCATAGAAATTTTCTAAATCCTAAAATTTGTATAAAATCATAAAAAATTCCAAATAGCCAAAGCAATACTGAGAAAGAAAAGCAAAGTTGAAGGCATCACATTTCTTGATTTTAAATTATATTACAAAGCCATAGTAATTAAAACAGCATAGTACTGGCATAAAAACAAAAACATAGACCAATGGAACATAATATAGAGTACAGAAATAAACTTAAACATATAGTGTGCTATGGTTTGAGTGTGTTCCCCAAAAGTTTCTATGTAACAAGCCTCATCTTCAATGTAGCTGTATTGTGATGTGAGGCCTACTGGGAGGTATTTGTTTGGATAATGAGAGCAGATCCCTCATGGATAGACTAATGCCATATTTCAGGAGTGAGTGATTTATCATTCTTACAGAAATGGATTTGTGCCTGAGAGAGTAGATTTTGCTTGTTTGTTTGGTTTTTGTTTTTTTTTGAGAAAGGATCTCTCTCTGTCTCCCAGGCTGGAGTGCAATGGCACAATCTCGGTTCACTGCAAACTCCACCTCCTGGGTTCAAGTGATTCTCCTGCCTCAGCCTCCCAGAGAGTAGGTTGTTATAAAGCAAGGTTGTCTGTAGTATTTGGCCTCTTTTGGCATGCCTGCTTCCCCTTCTGTTTCTCTACCATGTTATGATGTGGCACAAGGCCCTCAACAGAAGTCAAGCAGATGCTGGCACCATATTCTTGGACTTTCCAGCCACCAGAATTGTGAGCTAAATAAACCTCTTTTCTTTGTAAATTAACAAGTCTCAGGTATTCTGTTACAGGAATACTAAATGAACTAAGATATATGGACAACTAATTTTTAACAAGGGCATCAAGAACACACTATGGGGAAAGAACGCTCTCTTCAATAAATTGTGGTGGGAAAACCAAATTAAACTGGACTCTTATCTTATACCATACTTAAAAATCTACTTGAAATGGATAAAAGACCTAAATGTAAGACCTGAAACCATAAAACTCCTAGAAGAAAACTTAGGGGGGAAGCTCCTTGACACTGACCTGGCAATAATTTTTTGATCATCACATAAAAGCTTAAGCTACAAAATCAAAAATAAGTAAATGGGACTACATCAAGCTAAAAAACTTCTGCACAGTAAAGAAAACGATCAACAAAATGAAAAGGCAACATATGGATTGGGAAAAAATAATTGTAAACCACATATTTGATAATGGTTTAATACCTAAAATTTACAAAGAACTCTTATAACTCAATAGCAGAAAAACAAATAACCCAGTGAAAATATGGGTAAAAGATCTAAACAATTCTCCAAAGATGACATAAAAATGGCCAACAGGTTTATGAAAAGTGCTTAGTATCACTAATTATACAGAAAACACACATTAAAACCACTGTGAAATATTATCTCACACTCATAAGGATGGCTATTATCTAAAAGA
The DNA here is from genome assembly GCF_043159975.1 of Macaca nemestrina. Lineage (NCBI taxonomy): Eukaryota > Metazoa > Chordata > Mammalia > Primates > Cercopithecidae > Macaca > Macaca nemestrina. The sequence continues at coordinate 46,669,371 of NC_092128.1, forward strand.
CAAGAGATAATAAATGTTGGCAAGGGTCTCGAGAAAAGTGACACTTAATACATTGTTGGTGGGAATGTGGATTGGTACAGCCATTATGGAAAACAACACGGAGGTTCCTAAAGAAATTACAAATAGAACTATCATATGACCCAGCAACCCCTCTTCTGGATATATACCCAAAGGAGGTGACATCACCACCTTGTAAAGATATCTGCACTCCCATGTTCATTGCAGTATTATTCACAATAGCCAAGATATAGAAACAATATAAATGTCCACTGATGAACAAATGGTTAAAGAAAATGTTGCATGTGTACACACACACACACACACACACACACACACACACACACACAGTGGAATATTATTCAACCTTGAAAAGAAGGTGATTCTGCCATTTGCCACAACATGCATGGACCTAAAGGACAAAATGCTGAATGAAGTAAGCCAGATACAGAAAGAAAAATATTGTATGATCTCACTCGCCTGTGGAATATGTTTTTAAAAAGAGTTCAAATGCATAGAGCCAGACAATGAAAAATGGATTACCATGGGTCGGGGGAGTGGCAGGAAATGGGGAGACTAGGACAAAAGATACAAAGTAGCAGATATGTAGAATGAAAAAGCCTAAAGAGCTAATAAAGAACACGAGGACTAAAGTTAATAAAATTGTATTGCCTTAGGGGTTTTTGTTAAATAAGTAGATTTTGGCTATTCTTGTCACAAAAAGCAACTGCGTGAGATGACAGATATGCTAATCTGCCTCACTATAGTAACCATTATACTATCTATATGTATCCCCAGATTGTCTCTTGGATAGGTTTCCAAGGGAGATTAGTTCCAGGACCTCCATGGATACCAAAATCTGAAGATGCTCAAGACCCTGATATAAATGGTGTATTATTTGAATATAACCTAAGCACATCCTCCTGTGTACTTTAAATCATCCCTAGATTATTTATTATACATAATACCATGTGAATACTATGTAAATAGTTGCTATGCTGTGTTGGTTTTAAATTATTTTTATTGTTGTATTGCTATTTATTATTATTTTTCAATTTTCTTTATCAGTGGTTGGTTGAATCTGCAGATGTGAAACTCAAGAACACAAAGGGCGAACTGTATACTCAATAAAAATTTTTTAAAATATAGGTTTTAAGAACCAGCTTGGGCGTTATCACAGGGTTGAGGAAACAAGAGCGACCTAGAGAACAACTGAGGCCCCATAGCACTGCCAAGGGTCTCAGTCACAAGTCAAGGATGTCACAGAACCCAAGAAGGTATGGGTTTCTTCTAGAAGTTAGAAGATGGAACTGGAATCAAAGTCAAACAAAATTGAGTTCTGTTTGATCAGCATCCAGAAACAACACAAGAGTTGGCTGACCAACCCTAGATGCACGCAGTTTGCTGGCTTCCTCAACAATGGGGCCAATAAAAGTCTCGCCCTCTGAGATGGGTCACTCTCATGATACAGGGTTTAGCTTGCCTGGAAGGATTGGGAAGAAGGAAGGAGTTTGCAGAAGATCACTTTTAAAAGACCAGAGTTATAAATTGTTTAAATTATTAATCTAGAAGTTTATTATTTTGAATTTTTTCCCAATGTCATACACTGGGAAAAAAATTGGGATATAAAAAATGATGAATGCTAATAATAACTCAAAGCCACTACTTTAAATTATTTTAAATGTCATAAGCAAGTTTTCAGAATTAATAAGTCAGAAACATATGCATGTTTCCATCAAGAGTTAAATACATAGTTTGGAGTGAAAATGAACAGCCATGAGATGTTTAATTACAAAAACATTTTTTGTGTGAGAGGATTCACTTTTCGTCTTGAAATGTAAAATTTGGCATTTTTATTTTTAGTCTACTTGGTGTCCTTATGTGACCAGTGAGTTTATGTGTAAAAACAGTTACCATGGTGGCCAGAGACCTCCCTTTCTACGTAGATGAAATGTGAGTAGCAATGTTTTAGACCCATTGTTTTCAACTATGTTGCTTTTAAATGTGTCTTCCCTCTAATATTACAGCATAAAGATGATCCACAATGCACTTAAACTCTTTCCTTTTAATATCAAGATGACTCAGTCACCCTGTCCTGTAAATAATAAGGCTGCAACATTTACAGATTACTCCTGTCAACTAAAAAGTAGTTAAAGTGAAAATTACCCAGTTCTGGCAGACATTCATGTGACCTAAGGGTTGGTTTTTTTCTTAGGATTTATAACCTCGACAGTTAATTTTGCAGGCCTCTTTTAAAGCCTGTCATTTAGCACAAATTGACATTTAAGCAGCTTTTTAAAGCTCTAGTATAAAAATGTTAACACCATCTGGGTTTTTTCCTATTAACATCACCTATTATTTTATCATAGTCAGAGAAGTGAATCGTTAATTTTCCCCTTTTCAACATTTTCTTGGGAATTGGAGGCAGTGGAGAAGACAGGACATCCTCAAATTTATTTCCTTCTTTAAAAAGAAAAAAATAAACTACTTAGGTTAACATTAAAATCTTTTGTAAAAAAAAAAAAAAAAAAAGACAATGCAAAATGAAGACAAGCCACCACTGGTAGTTGTAATACATTTAACAAAGGGCTAGTGTCCAGAGTATAGGGATGTTAATATATACAACTACAAATTATTAAGGAAAAGGTAAACCGCCAGTATGAAAATGGGAAGCGATATGAACTAGCAACTTGCAAAAGAGAGAGTTTGAATGGCCATATGAAAAAGATGCTGAATCTTTCCAGTAATTAGAAAAAATCAGATTAACACAATGAAACGCCATTTTATGCTCATCAGACCGGCAAAGATGTAAATGTCTAAGGGAGGAGGATAGTGCTTTGAATTAGTTTTGTGTGCTCAATATTTGCTGGGCCCTCACTTCCAGTCCAACAACCACAATACTGTCCAGCCAAATGGCTCCCGGGCTTGGAAGGTATGAGCTCTGGCCAGTCCTGGAGGGAAGAGATGAGCCCAAGGAGCACCCAGGAACCCAAGGAGAAAGTCCTAGGAAGAAGAGCAGACCAGTAGCTGAGACTTCTAGGGAAAAACTGGCTTGTAGAGAGAGATCTGTGGTCCCTGGGTAAGGACTGCTATTCTTTCTGTCCTCTGAGGAACTTCAGAGGAGTCATGCAGGTACCCAAATCTTCCCTGTCCTAAAAGATGGAAGAATAACACCCTTAGCTGGCATTTGTTTTGTTTTGTTTTGTTTATGGCTTGTATTAATTTTATTTTTTTAACTCTAAGAGCATAGTGTTTGGCTGATCTGAAGGAATGCACATTTATTACAAAGGGCCACAGAGGAATATTGCAGGGGGACATCAGTCACATCACCATAGAACCCCATCCATTTGGAAAGAAAAATGGTAAGACCTGGGTTGACAAATAGTGGGAAAGTAGACAGGAGCTCGCTACACATGGTTCATACTATCTGTAGTCATACACAAAACATCATCAAAACTGGGAGACATCTTCCATTACAAGATGAAGTCCGTGTATCCTCACTTCCCCAACTATGTTATTATTTAGGAGAGTAGGTGTCTTGAAATCCAAAATTGGTCATGCACACACACACACACACCACACACACACATACATGTGTGTGTGCATATATATATATATATTCACAAGTTTTGGATAAGACCAGGCCATTACTTGTTCAATATCTCAAGCCCAGAAAAATGAGTTAACTCTTGAAGGAAACAACTTTAAACTGTATTGAATTCAGCTGCTTCAATTCAACAAGCCCTGATAGTTAAGACCAAGGATATCAGAGAGGTTTTTAATAGTGTCTGTCTATAATAAAGGAACAGTTCAGCAGGCAGATGAATACCATCTGGGAGCTGCTCAGCTAAGGAAACAATGAGATGCTGAATGGTACTTAGGACCTATTTGTGGTATTTAAAGAACACAGTCGAATTCGTCTATTGAAAAACAGATGTGAAGAGAAAGTAGAGGCATTTGAGACATTTAAAATCATTTTTCTAAGTAATCCTTGCATTAAAGGAGAAGTTACATCTAAAATTACTCATAAAAATGAGCATCAGTGAGAGGACTGCATTTCCTGTCTATGGCATGGGGCCAAGGCAATACTCAGTAGAAATGCATAGCCTTAAGTGTATTTTTTAGAAAACAAAACAGACAGAAAATAATGTGTTAAGCTTTCAACTGATGATAATAAAAACAGAACAAAAATTATAAATGAATTTTAAAAGATAAAAACACAAATAGATTAAACACAAAGTAACCCCTCAAATGTAGACTGGATTAATTAAGATAAAGTTAGTTCTTTTTTTTAATTTTTTTTTATTATTATTATACTTTAAGTTCTAGGGTACATGTGCATAACGTGCAGGTTTGTTACATATGTATACTTGTGCCATGTTGGTGTGCTGCACCCATCAACTCGTCAGCACCCATCAACTCGTCATTTACATCAGGTATAACTCCCAATGCCATCCCTCCCCTCTCCCCCTCCCCATGATAGGCCCCGGTGTGTGATGTCCCCCTTCCCGAGTCCAAGTGATCTCATTGTTCAGTTCCCACCTATGAGAACATGCGGTGTTTGGTTTTCTGTTCTTGTGATAGTTTGCTAAGAATGATGGTTTCCAGCTGCATCCATGTCCCTACAAAGGACACAAACTCATCCTTTTTTATGGCTGCATAGTATTCCATGGTGTATATGTGCCACATTTTCTTAATCCAGTCTGTCACTGATGGACATTTGGGTTGATTCCAAGTCTTTGCTATTGTGAATAATGCCACAATAAACATACGTGTGCATGTCTCTTTATAGCAGCATGATTTATAATCCTTTGGGTATATACCCAGTAATGGGATGGCTGGGTCATATGGTACATCTAGTTCTAGATCCTTGAGGAATCACCATATTGTTTTCCATAATGGTTGAACTAGTTTACAATCCCACCAACAGTGTAAAAGTGTTCTTATTTCTCCACATCCTCTCCAGCACCTGTTGTTTCCTGACTTTTTAATGATTGCCATTCTAACTGGTGTGAGATGGTATCTCATTGTGGTTTTGATTTGCATTTCTCTGATGGCCAGTGATGATGAGCATTTTTTCATGTGTCTTTTGGCTGTATGAATGTCTTCTTTTGAGAAATGTCTGTTCATATCCTTTGCCCACTTTTTGATGGGGTTGTTTGTTTTTTTCTTGTAAATTTGTTTGAGTTCTTTGTAGGTTCTGGATATTAGCCCTTTGTCAGATAAGTAGATTGCAAAAATTTTCTCCCATTCTGTAGGTTGCCTGTTCACTCTGATGGTAGTGTCTTTTGCTGTGCAGAAGCTCTTTAGTTTAATTAGATCCCATTTGTCAATTTTGGCTTTTGTTGCCGTTGCTTTTGGTGTTTTAGACATGAAGTCCTTGCCCATGCCTATGTCCTGAATGGTACTACCTAGGTTTTCTTCTAGGGTTTTTATGGTATTAGGTCTAACATTTTTTAAAAAGCCCAATAAAACTCAGAAGCCTCTGGCAATTCTCTCTGGAGAGAGAAAGAAAGAGAGAGAGAAGACCAGAAATAAGAATGCAAACATAGCCGAGGATGCAAATAATACTTGTGAAACCACGAAAGAATATATCTAATACTTATATCAAGAAATCTAAAATTTTAGAGGAAAGAAGTGTTAGGGATGCATAGATTATTAAAGGAATATTAGAGAAAATGTATAACTGAATAGCCAAATAGCCATAGAAAAGAATTGAAAACTTAATTTTAAAAAATCTACTCTACAAAAAAAGGCATCAGTCCCAGACCATTGTGTGAGTGAGTTCTACAACCTTTAAAGGAAAGATTTTTTTTCAAGTTTTACTGAATTCGTTTCAGGGAATTGAATTGATAAAAAATTTCCTTATTTTTTCAATAAAGTTAGCAAAACACCAAATTGAACAAAGACTATCCAAAATAACCTTTTTCTAAATCTCACATATGATTATAAAAGGAAAAGTCTTCTTAAAAGATTACAAATCAAAAGTAGCAACGTATTACAATAATAATATATCATAACCAAGTAGAACTTTTTATAAGAATGAAAGGCTGGTTAAATGATTAAATAAGAAATGTATTCTTTTTTTCAATGTATTCATTTAATTTCTTATATAAATAAACGAAACCAGAAAATCTATTTGATTCATGCAATAATAGGTGCTGAAAAGGGAGTTGATAAAATCCCAAACTACTCCTGAAATAAACTCAGTATATTAGTCCGGGTTCTCTGGAGGGATAGGACTAATAGGACAGATGTATATATGAAAGGGAGCTTATTAAGGGGTATTGACTTACATGATCACAGAGTGAAGTCCCACAATAGGCTACTGCAAGGTGAGGAGCCAGGAAGCCACGCCAAGTCCCCCAAACCTCAAAAGCTGGGAAGCCAACAGTGCAGTCTTCAATCTGTGGCTGAAGGCCCGAGAGCCCCCAGCAAACCACTGGTGAAAGTCCAAGAGTCCAAAAGTTGAAGAACTTGGAGTCTGACGTTTGAGGGCAGGAAGCATCCAGCACAGGAGAAAGATGAATGCCAGAAGACTCATCCAGTCTAGTCCTTCCACGATCCTCTGTCTGCTTTTATCCTAGCCACACTGGCAGTTGATTAGATGGTACCCACCCAGATTGAGGGTGACTCTGCCTCTCCCAGCCCACTGACTCAAATGTTAATCTCCTTTGGCAACATCCTCACAGACACACCCAGAAACAATACTTTGCATCCTTCAGTCTAAACAAGTTGACCCTAAATATTAACCATCACACTCAATAATCTAGGAATAGCATGAGAGTAGGAATAGAATGAAAATAGCATGAGAATTTTTGCACATTGATTTTATATCCTGTGATTTTGCTGAAGTTGCTTATCAGCTTAAGAAGCTTTTAGGCTGGGCTTAAGAAGTTCAACCATTGACATAATGGGATTTTCTAGATATAGAATCCTGTCATCTGCAAACAAAGATAGTTTGACTTCCTCTCTTCCTATTTCAATGCACTTTATTTCTTTCTTGCCGATTGCCCTGGTCAGAACTTTCAATACTATATTGAATAAGAGTGGTGAGAAAGGGCATCCTTGTCTTGTGCTTCTAGAAGGGAAGTGCTTCTAGCTTTTGCCCATTCAGTCTAGTGATATTGGCTGTAGGTTTGTCATATATGGTTCTTATTATTTTAAGGTATGTTCCTTCAATACCTAGTTTATTGAGAGATTTTAACATGAAGGGATGTTGAATTTTATCAAAAGCCTTTTCTGCCTCTGTTGAGATAATCATGCGGTTTTTGTCTTTAGTTCTGTTTATGAGATGAATCACATTTATTGATTTGCATATGTTGAACCAACCTTACATCCTGGGATGAAGCCTACTTGATTGTGGTGGATAAGGTTTTGATGTGCTGCTGGATTCAGCTTGCCAGTATTTTGTTGAGGGTTTTTGCATTGATATTCATCAAGGATATTGGCCTGAAGTTTTCTTTCTTATTGTATCTCTGCCACGTTTTGGTATCAGGATGATGCTGGCCCCATAGAATGAGTTAGAGAGGAGTCTCTCTTCAATTGTTTGGAATAGTTTCAGTAGGAATGGTACCAGCTCTTCTTTGAACCTCTGGTAGAATTCAGCTGTGCATCCATCTGGACCTGGGCATTTTTTGGTTGGTAGACTATTTATTACTGCCTCAATTTCAGAACTCATTATTAGTCTATTCAGGGATTCAATTTCTTCCTGGTTCAGTGTTGGGAGGGTGTATGTGTCCAGGAATTTATCCATTTCTTCTAGATTTTCTACTTTATTTGCCTGGAGGTGTTTATAGTATTCTCTGGTGGTTGTATTTCTGTGGGGTCAGTGGTGATATCCTTCTTATCATTTCTAATTGTGTTTATTTGAGTCTTCTCTCTTTTCTTCTTTATTAGTCTAGCAGTTTATCTATTTTGTTAATTTTTTCAAAAAACCAGCTCGTAGATTCACTGATTTTTTGAAAGGATTTTTTTGTGGCTCCATCTGCTTCAGTTCAGTTCTGATCTTGGTTATTTCTTGTCTTCTGCTAGCTTCGAGGTTTGTTTGCTCTTGGTTCTCTAGTTCTTTTAGTTGAGATTTTAGGCTGTTAACTTGAGGTCTCTCTAGCTTTTTGATGTAGGCATTTAGTACTATAAATTTTGCTCTTAACACTGCTTTAGCTGCATCCCAGAGATTCTGGTATATTGTATATTTGTTCCCATTAGTTTCAAAGAACTTGATTTCTGCCTTAACTTCATTATTTACCCAAAAGTCATTCAGGAGAAGATTGTTCAATTTCCATGCAGTTGTGTGGTTTGGAGTACATTTTTTTGTTTGTTGTTTGTTTTTTGTTTTTTGAGACAGAGTCTTGCTCTGTCACCAGGCTGGAGTGCAGTGGCATGATCTCGGCTCACTGCGATCTCCACCTCAAGTGATTCTCTGGCCTCAGCCTCCCAAGTAGCTGGGACTACAGGCACGCATCACCACGCCCAGCTAATTTTTGTATTTTTAGTAGAGACAGGGTTTCATCATGTTGGCCAGAATGGTCCCGATCTCTCTCTTTTTTTTTTTTCTTTTTGAGACAGAGTCTCGCTCTGTCGCCCAGGCTGGTGTGCAGTGGCACGATCTCAGCTCACTGCAAGCTCCATCTCCCGGGTTCACACCATTCTCCTGCCTCAGCCTCCTGAGTAGCTGGGACTACAGGCACCCACCACGCCTGGCTAATTTTTTTTTGTATTTTTAGTAGAGACGGGGTTTCACCGTGTTAGCCAGGATGGTCTTGATCTCCTGACCTCATGATCTGCCCGCCTCAGCCTCCCAAAGTGCTGGGATTACAGGCATGAGCCACCATGCCCAGCCAGTCTCCATCTCTTGACCTTGTGCTCTGCCCCCCTTGGCCTGCCAAAGTGCTGAAATTACAGGTGTGAGCCACTGCACCCGGCCTGGAGTCAATTTCTTAATCTTGAGTTCTGATTTGATTATGCTGTGGTCTGAGAGACTGCTTATTTTGATTTCAGTTATTTTGCATTTGCTGAGGAGTGTTTTCCTTCCAATTACGTGATCAATTTTAGAGTAAGTGCCATGTGGCAATGAGAAAAAATGTACATTCTGTTGTTTAGGGATGGAGCATTCTGTAGATATCTATCAGGTCCACTTGATCCTGAGCTGAGTTCAGGTCCTGAATATCTTTGTTAATTTTCTGTCTCTATGATCTGTATATTATCAATGGGGTGTTAAAGTCTCCCACTGTTACTGTGTGGGAGTCTAAGTCTCTTGAAGGTCTCTAAGAACTCACTTTACGAATCCAGATGCTCCCGTACTGGGTGCATATATATTTAGGATACTTAGTTATTCTTGTTTAATTAAACTCTTTACCATTATGGAATGCCCTTATTTGTCTTTTTTTGTGGTTTCAGGTCTGTTTTGTCAGAAACTAGAATTGTAACCCCTGCTTTTTTCTGTTTTCCTTTTGCTTGGTAAATTTTCCTCCATCCCTTTATTTTGAGCCTATTTGTGTCTTTGCATGTGAGATGGGTCCCTTGAACACCACACACCTATGGCTCTTGGCTCTAACCAGCTTGACATTCTGTGTCTTTTAATTGGGACATTTAACCCATTTACATTTAAGGTTAATATTGTTTTGTGTGAATTTGATCTTGTCATCATAATGCTAGCTGGTTATTTTGCAGACTTGTTTATGTGGTTGCTTCACAGTGTCACTGGACTGTGCACTTCAGAGTGTTTTTGTAGTGACTGGTAGCAGTTTTTCCTTTCCATATTTAGTGCTTCCTTCAGGAGCTCTTGCAAGGTAGGCCTGGAGGTGATGAATTCTCTTAGCATTTGCTTGACTGAAAAGGATTTTATTTCTCCTTCACTTTTGAAGCTTAGTTTGGCTGGATATGAAATTCTGGGTTAGAAATTCTTTTCTTTAAGAATGTTGAATATTGGTCCTCAATCTCTTCTGGCTTGTAGGGTTTCCACTGAGAGGTACACTGTTAGTCTGATGCACTTCCTTTTGTAAGTGACCTGGCCTTTCTGTCTGGCTGCCCTTAAGATTTTTTTCTTTCATTTTGACTTTGGCGAATGTGATGATTATGTGTCTTGGGGATGGTCTTCTCATGGAGCATCTTATTGGGGTTCTATGCATTTCCTGAATTTGAATGTTGGTCTGTCTTACTAGGTTGGGGAAGTTCTGCTGGATGATATCCTGCAGTATGTTTTCCAACTTGGTTCCATTCTCCCCATCTCTTTCAGGTACCCTAATCAGTTTTAAATTTGGTCTCTTTACATAATCCCCTATTTCTCGGAGGTTTTGTTCATTCCTTTTTGTTCTCTTTTCTCTATTTTTGTCTGCCTGTCTTAATTCAGAAAATTAGTCTTCAAGCTCTGAGAGGTTTTGCTCTGCTTGGTCTATTCTGCTGTTAATACTTGTGATTGCACTGTGATGTTCTTGTGTGTTTTTCAGCTCCAATGGGTCAAATTCCTTTCTAAGCTGGCTATTTTGCCTGTCAGCTCCTGTATTACTGCAATTCTTAACTTCTTTGTGTTGGGTTACAACATGCTTCGTTAGCTCAGTGATGTTTGTTATTTCCACATTCTGAAGCTTACTTCTGTCATTTCAGCAATCTCAGCCTCAGCACAGTTCTGAGCCCTTGTTGGAGAGGTGTTGTGGTCATTTGGAGGAAAAAGGGCACTCTGGCTTTTTGAGTTTTCAGCATTTTTGCATTGATTCTTTCTCATCTTTGTGGCCTTATCTATCTTTGATCTTTGAGGTTGCTGACCTTTGGATTGGGTTTTTTATGGGGTTTATGTTGCTGATGATGTTTTCTGTTTGTTTGTTTTTCTTTTAGTAGTCTGGCCACTCTTCCATAGTACTGCTGTGGATTTCTGGGGTTGGCTCCAGACCCTAGTTACCTAGGCTTTTCCCATACCTGGAGGTATCAGCAGGGAAGACTGTGAAACAGCAAAGATGGCAGCCTGCCCCTTCTTCTAGAAGCTTTGTCCCGGGTGGTTCTGACCTATTGCTGGCCCAAACATGTCTATAGCAGGTAGCTGGAGACCCCAGTTGAAAGGTCTCACCCAGTGAGCAGGAACAGGATCAGGGACCTGCTTAAAGAAGCAGTCTGGCTGCTTTTTGTTAGAGCAGCTATGCTATGCTGGGGATCCCTTCACCCCCAGTCAGTTTGGGCTTTCCAAGGCCCACAGGCTGGACCAGTTGAGAAGCCCAAAAAGCCAAGGTGGGGCCTGCCCCACCCCTCAGGCAGTCCATCCTAGGGAGCAATTATAGCTCTGTCAGCCCCGTAGAACACAGGTGGGGGTGAACCAGAGGCCATGGCTGGGAGGACCTACCCTGCAAGGAGGAGTGGATCAGGGTCCTGCTTAAAAGAAGTAGTCTGGCCACGCCTCAACAAAATAACTGTGTCATAGTGAGGAACCGCTTCTGCCCCCTTGGCTTGGACTCTCCAAAGTCCACAGACTGGAATGACTGAATCGTACAACCAACCCAGGTGGCGGCCCTCCCCTCTGCTGGGCACTCCATCCCAGGGAGAGATCAGAGCTCTGTCCATAATACATGTGGGTGTGTGTGACTGGAGGGCCCAACTGGGAGGTCCTGCCCAGTGAGGAGGAATGGATAGGGGTCCCGCTTAAAGAAGCAGTCTGGCCACAATCTAACAAAGCTGCTGTGCTGTGCTGCCTGGGGGACCCTTCCTTGTCCAGACCATCTGGACTCTCCAAAGTCAGCAGGCCAGAATGGCTGAGCTGACTGAACAGCAGAGATGGTGCCCACCTCTCCCCCTGGGGACTCTGTCCCTTTTCAGGCAGGCTCCATCCTGTTGCTGGTGGCTGGCTGAAATTCCAAGCCAGTGGGTCTTATCTTGTGAAGTGTTGTGAAAGTGGAGCCTACAGGATGACACCACTCAGTTCCCTGGATTCTGCCCTCTTCCTGGGGTATGTGTGGACCTCCCACCTTGACTTCATTGCAGACGCATTTGCTGGGGTTCCTGGGGCTGGAGTATGTAAAGCTCCTGGGTCTCTGTGCATGCCTGAGCAGCTGCTTGCCAAGACTCCACACAGCTCTGTGTGTTGGACCTGAGGCCCTGGTGATGTGGGCTCACAAGGGAATCTCCTGATCCTAGGGGTGTAAATATCCATGAGAGAAGTGGGGTTTCCCAAGCCTTGGAATAAACATCATAAGAAATGTGTCAGACCTATGAAAAAAAATCAAAACTTTATTTAAAATGTTTAAAGACTTGATTAAGTGGAACATCACATTATGCACAGTATGTTTCTGGATACACTATTTTTTTCCAGTTGTATAAGTGGGGCAAATTATTTAACCTATGTCTTCTTCCCCTTAAAAGGAAAACAGTATATATTTCATTGGGTTGTTATATGGATTAAATGAATTAACTTATGTAAAGTATAATGTCATTGTCTGCTATTATCACTAATAAAAATATATCAAAAATAAAAGTACATAGTTAACTTACGTAAAGTATAATGTCATTGTTTGCTGTTATTAGTAGTAAAAACAAGTCTTCTCAATTTATAATTTCAATGCAGTTTTAAATAAAATGCCAAAAATATTTTAATGGATCATGAAAAATTAACTCTTTAGTTCATCTGCAAATATAAATGTTAAAAATTACCTATTGAAAATGTATGAGTATGACAGGGAACTTGCCCTGCATCTATTTGAAAGCATACTGTGAAAAACTTTGGTAACTCAAACAGTGTAGTATTTATTAAAACAATAAACATCATTAATGAATAAAGAATACAATAAAATAAAAAGTGTAAGCAGATTCCTTTATCTGTATATGTGGGACTTGGTGTAAGATAAATGTAACATTTCAAATCCATGGAAAAAGAATTGACTATTTAAAGAATTTTGTTGGAACTAATAACTATCCATTATATCTTTATCCAACACCAAATACAAAGATAAACTCCAGATGTAGTCTCTACTTAAATGAAAAACCACAACTATAAAAGTATTAGAAGAAAATACAGGGAAATAAGTATATAACTTTAAGAGGGAGGCATAGCAAAATATCTTAGTCAGAGTTCACTTGAATATAACAGAAATTATTCTACCTGGCTTAAGCAGAAAACAATTTAACACAGAGAGCCTAATACTGAGAAAATTAACAGAAGGGATTGAAGGAGCATGATTTAAGTAGAACTTTCAGAAAAGATTTCCAAACATCACTTCAGATCTGGCTACCAAAATAAACATAACTCTTCTGTGATCAGAAAACTCCAACAGCAGGAAGCTGGGGAATCCACTAACACTAAGACCACTCTACCTTAGCCCTTCCATATTAGCCAGATGAATTCCCATCTACCGGATTTCTTGATAGCCATGAAAGTAAAGATAGGAACTGGGACTTCTACTACTGCTGCCTCTGAAAATCTAATGCACCTCCCACTCTGCTTGCCTGTGGAAATAGCTAGAATAGCAAAGGCATAGACGTACTCTTCACTTCCACCTTCTAAATGTTGGCAGGCAGGGAATTGTCTGCTAGATATTAGTTTACACGAAAAATTCAAGCTTTGATGGATTTTGTGAAATTTAGTTTTTATACATTGTAGTCTTTCTACTTTCTAGCCTCTAGTATGAAGCAAAGCATACTACAAGCCGGCTGGAAATTTACCAAGGGAGTCAGTTTGCAATTCCTTGTACAATAAGAAAGAAAACTCAGAAGCTATAAAAGGGAAGGCTGATGAATGAACTACATAAAATTTAAACTTTGATATAGTAAAATAAGTCATAAAAAAGTAAAATAAAGCAAAACAATAACAATACACAAGCAATATCCTGGGGGAAAACGTTTACAATATATAGAGCAGATAAACATCAATGCTCATAATGTATAAAGATGACTGCATCACTAAGAAAAAAACACAATAGAAGGATGAACAGAGTATCAGAACAACCAATGAATAGAAAAAGAAATATACACAAATGATAAACACATGAAAGGATTCTGAACCTAACCAGTTAAGAGTGAAATGCATATTAACACAAGGCAATATGATTTTGATCAATCAGATTAGACAAAAAATATTTAGTTGCTGACATACAGTGTTGATGGAAGTATTCATTAGTATTATCTTCTGGACAGCCATTTGTCAAAATTTCTGATATATGACAAAATTTTAAATGTACATGCCATTTAACTGAACAATTTCACTTCTAGGAATCAGATATCCAGAAATCTACTTAGTAAGGCATCATTTGTGATAGTGAAAAATGGAGACAACCTAAATGCTTTCATCAAAACGAAATAGTGTTAAATAACTTAGGTACCGCCATTCTATGAAAATAATAAGTAATCAGCTTTTGATATCTATGTCTATTCATTCCTGGAAATAGACACAAGATTTCAGTACAGGGACAGATCAATTGTTACTTACAGTAATCACATCGGTTCCCCCTTGGCTCCAATTCTTTCCCTTTCTGAGATGGTATAATGAGAGTCAGATAGATATCATCATATATAGAATAGGGTCTGTACTGTAGGTGTGAGGAACTTCATAAATATGAATCTGGGAGTTTATACAGAAGAGGGCAGCTAGTCCCCAACTTTTGTCCTGAGAAAAGAAAGGAAACCTTTGCTGCTCAATCTAAACAAATTCTCCTAGGAGCAGAAGGGAAAGAATCCTAGGTTCTTATCATTTGGAATATAGGTAAGTATGTCCGGGGGGAAATTAAGAGAAGCATCTCTCAGTTTACAACCTTTAGAATGTCTCCGTAGTTTGAGGAAGATAGGTTTATTACTCTTTGAATGGAAGCAGATGGCTCCGGGACTAATACGCTTGCACACGAGGAGCAAAGAGATCTGAGGAGATGGGGACATGCTCAAACATGTCAGTTTCCTTTGCTCAGGAAGCCAACCAAGCAGAAACATGAAATACTCTCTTCCCGACAGTAAGTAGATGAATAAATGTAGATTTGTGATAGTATCACCCAGAGTAATAAAAATATAGAACATTCTATGAAAAGCCAAGAAATAGAACAATATAGTAAGTATAATCTTACATATGTGAAATTAGTAAGCCAAAGATTAACATGACTAGCTCTTGGGAAAGGGAATGGATGTAGTAGTTTTTAAAAAGTAATTTTCACTTTAAGTATTTACACTTATTATTTGATTTGGGGTAGAACTAGGGGTGGTTTTTAAATTTTCTTCTTTATTTTTCAGATTTCTTATAAGAAATATATATATTTGTTTTATAATTTCAACTTTTTGATAGTCTAAAACATTTCATTCATCAAATGTTTCTTACACTTCAAGATAGCCATGAGATTAATAAATTGTGTCTGTTATCATTTACTATGTAATTAGGCTTCTCACTTATTCCAAAAGATAATTGGTACATCATTGTTGATGGAAGGAGCTTCTCTTCTGGCATCTGTTTATCAATGTTTGTTTGTTTCACAATAACTTTTTAAAACCTCATCCACCTAGCAATATTTATCAAGCATCTATTACATACTTGGGATTATAAATAGCACTGAGGTTACAAAAAATTGCAGTTGGTCCTTCCTAAAAATCTCACAATCTACGGAGAGTGCTAAAACATATAATTCCCTGATAAACAATGGCATGGGAAATAAGCATGGTGTGCGCCATGCACAGGGAGGCTAAAGAGAAATAGGAAATGTTTCACAAACAGCTGTCATTTGAAATAGTTCCCGAAGATACCGATCACATCACCTGGCAGCTGAAGGGAATCAGAACATCAGGCAGTTATCAATCCACTAAAGAATATTAAGAAGCAGCTTAATCTCTATTTGTTATCTGATTTTTAAACTGAATGAGATAACACAAGTTTCCAGCATATCAGAGAAAGTTAGTTCATGAGGAGATAGAATATGCATGTGATTGAAATGGGTAGGGTCTCTCAAATTGTTATTAAGTTGGGGTAGCTGTCTAGGTATATAATATTCTTAACTCTTAGGTAGTAAGTCCTGTGTAACATAGATGTGTTTTTTGGGTTTCGTTTTTGTTTTTGTGACAGTCTCGCAATGTTGCCCAGGCTGGAGTGCAGTGGCAAAATCTCTGCTCACTGCAACCTCCGCAAAGTTCAAGCGATTCTCCTGCCTCAGCCTCCAGAGTAGCTGGGATTACAGGCACCCAGCACCACGCCCAGCTAATTTGTGTATTTATAGTAGAGATGGGGTTTTACCATGTTGGTCAGGCTGGTCTTGAACTCCTGACCTCAAGTGATCTGCCCATCTTGGCATCCCAAAGTGCTGGGATTACAGGCATGAGCCACCACGCCCGGCCAGATGTTCTTGACAAAATTAAAATAGAGAATAACTTGGTGGTTAAATTTTAAAATTTAAGTTCCTTTGGTTCAGGGAAAAGAACTGGGCTACTGCTGTGTCTACTCTTCATTACCCCAACAGAGACTCAAGTGAGGGGGACCCAGTGAGAGCAGAGGAGTCAGAAGAGAGTGAAACTTAACTAAGTCAGTAAATCTCAAAATGTGCTCCTCAGACCAATAGCCTCAGCATCACCTGGGAATGGTTGGCAATGCAAATTCTCAATCCCCACTCCAGACCTACTAAATCAGAATCTCTCAGGGCAGGGCCCATCCATCTGTCTTTTACCAAGTGCTTCAGTAGTTCTTCTGCCCACTGCACACTCAAGTTTGAGAATCACTGCACTAAAGTAAGAGCTCATTCATAAACATGCCAACAGCTACTGGCTTTAATTTCACCAGCTACCTTCAACTTACCTATTAGTAAGAAGGAAATATGGCAGACAGGAGAATTTAAGCAACAAAATTTTTTTGCTATTTTTCTCAAATAAATGTATGCAAATATTTAATAGAGGGTACACAAGTAAAAATACTCTTTTCATTTTAAATAAAATAGACCTGCAAGTGGTGAGATGAATGTTTCAGTCCTATTGCCTCTTGGGCATCAGAGAATCAATGGAAGCTGCAGCAGGACCAGTCTTCGCAATGATAAAGCAAACAATCATGGACTTGTCCTGACTTGAGGAAACCAGGGTGACACTCCTTGCCCAAACACATGTCCACCATCCACAGGCCACATGATCAAAATTCCATCATGAAGACATTTTTTTCCTGCTTAAACTAAGCATTCTCTGAGTATCTACACTTACATATGCAAATCCCTCCCCCATTCCGCCACCCAAAGAACACCTTAAATTGTCACCAGTTTGATTCAACCACGGATTCATCAATCATAACCTCTTCTTCTGAAATGAGAAATCCAGAAAGGAGTATACAGCCAGGTATATGGGGAGCAGAATAATGTAGCTAAGCGAGGTGGGGACATCAGCCATTGGAAATAAATTTCAACTTCTTCACCCACATAAGACTCTGGATTCCTTGGAGCATAATTCTGGCCTAGTTTTAAATAAGCCCTCCACCCCTTCAATGCCTCAAATTTCCAGCTGTCTAAAGTCTCTCAAGTGTAGGGTTTTAAAAATACTTGGTGGTCTTTGAATGTTAAGTAGGTAAAGAGGAAAAAAACAACAACTAAATTTAGAGTGTGTGGGAGCTGGGCATTCTGGCTAACTTCACTCATGACTCCTATTACCAGTGCCAGTCTAAAGACCATCTAGAGTCCTGGGTGAAGTCAGGGAAGTCATTCGTCCAGCACTCAGATATGATCTCCTGGTGACAGCTTATTTTACCACAGTGAAGGAAAAGGCTGACTAAATTGTAGTCAAATATTAATGGATGCTCAAAGCTTTGAATTATTTTTGTAAAAATAGAGATACAAATAGTCTCTATTTTTATAGAGACTAAACTGTGGGGAGGAGGCAAGTGTTATTTTCAGTGACATTCACTACCTATATTGTTTATTTCAGATACTTAGCCTCCTCATACGAAATATTCTGATAAGACAGGAAGAAAGAGTTCCTTATATTTTATTACAGAACTGAGTTAAGTGGTTAATTAATAACTTGGGGCTTTAAACCACTTCCCCCACTGCCTAATGAAGAAAAAGATGTTTCAAGGTTTTCTTTCTATTCCTGTTAGCTGAGTTCTGAAGAGATAAGCAACCAAAACTGCTAACATCAATCACTCTTGGGGAGATACTGCCTGACCTTTTGGGGAGCCATTTATACTTGTATAACACCAAAACCCGAGGAGCTTGAAACTCCTGTGGGAGGTTATTGTGTATATACAATCTTTAAGTATTTACTGTTGCCACTCCTTAAGAAAGGAAATAAACACAAAGAGTTATACTTTCCTGAACCTACATACCGCAGCAGGGAGAGATCAAAGGAAGCCCGTACCCCACCCCACCCCCCTTTCCCCTCCACCGCCCCCCTGCAGCCTTCTCAATCCTAGCTCCATCCAGTATTCTATCTCATTGCTAATTTCCCACACCCACCCACATACCCAGAACTCCTATTCCTTAGAAAATGGCACTACCATCCACCTGTTGCTCAGGCCTAAACCATGGGAATCTTCCTGAATTCTTCTCTTTCCCTTCCCAACCCACCACCAAATCTATCAGATCAGCCAAGTCCTGCCTTGTATGATCCATGTATGAATGACCAATATGTACATGTCATACCCAACCACTTCTTGCTACTTCTATGACAGCCTCTCTTTCCCACCACCAACATCTCTCATGGGGACCCTGACAGGAGCCTCTTACCTGGCCCCTTAGGAACTGAGTCATCTTTTAAGATGTATTTCAGATTTTGTGACTACTCTGCTTCAAACTCTCCAGCAACTTCTGAGGATAATTAGAATAAATTTCAAATTTTCTATCATGGTCTGTAAGGCCCTGACTGTCTCTTCATCCTCACCGTGTTCTACTTGTCTGTGGTGGTTCAGTCAGGCTGGTGGGGAAAATTTTAGTTATAGAGAATATACACAAACCCTTTTGGAAAGCCTGGGGTTTTTACATATAATACTTGGCTGAAGGCAGCCTTGTCCCCTTAGTTATGTGGGGAATTAATCTGACTAGCTTGTTTACTCACATGGTCCTAAGATTAACCTTTGATCTACCTCAGGTGCTTAATTGCTTTCTACTCATGAAGTCTGCAATGTCAATTATCCTCTAATGATGTTGACTCAAGCCTTTGTCAATTAATCTTTACTGAATAAATGCTAGTCTTACTGGCTGGTCAGGTCACGGTCAGTCGCAACTGTTTATAGCACTCTTCTGGGAGTCTGTAAGTGGCCCGGATGCTCTGCCAGACTGGCAAAGCAGAATATCTGTGTCAGCGTAATTTATTCATCCATTGTTGGGTCAGGGTCTGTGGGACAGATCCCCGCACTTGTTCACTCTGTGCATACTCTCCAGCTTCACCAGTCTTTTGGGGTTTTTGGTCCCTCAAACCCACCTGGCTTATTAGGATCCATTATTAGGACCTTATTAGGACCTTCTTAGCTTATTAGGACCTTCTTAGGACCCATTCCCAGAAAGCTGGTTCCCCAGGTCTTTGCACAGCAGGCATCTTCAAATCATTCAGGTCCCAGTTTACGTGTCACGTTCTTAGAGAAGAATTTCCTGAAACGCCTCTCAAACCCCATCTACTGTTGCTCCCCTGACTCAACCACGTTAGAACCTTATTCTTTTCATTTTTCTTTGGATCACTTATCATACATGAAATTCTCTTATTTTTTTTTAAAATATCTGTCACAGTAGCAAAGATATGGAATCAACCTAAGTGTCCACACACAGACGAATGAATAAAGAAAATGTGGTACAAATACACAAAGGCTATTCAGCCTTTAAAAAGAAGTATGTCCTGTCATTTGCAACAACATGGATGAACCTGGTGAACATTGCATTAAGTTAAATAAGCCAACACAGAAAGACAAGCCCTGTAAAACCTCACTTATATGTGTAATCTAAAAATGTCAAACTCATAGAAGCAGAGAGCAGAATGGTGGTTACCAGAGGCTGGGCCTGGGGATAGGGGATTGGGGAGATGTTGGCCAAAAGATACAAAAGTTCAGTCAGATAGGAGAAATAAGTTCAAGAGATTATTGTACAACATAGTGATTATAGTTAATAACAATGTATTACACACTGGAAAATCATTAAGAAAGTAGATTTTAAGTGTTCTCATCATAAGAAAATGATAAATATGTGAGTGAATGCATTAATTAGCTTAACTTAGCCGTTCTACAGTATATACATTTTAAAACATGTTGTACATCATAAATATATGCAATTTATATTTGTTTAATTAAAAATAAAATTTTTAAATATATATATAAATAAATATCTGTCTATCTATACTTCACTGTAAATTCCATGAACTCAGGGACTTTGTTGCTACACACTCTAATTCCTAAAGCAGGGCAAAGCATAGAATGGTCCTTGATAGATACTTGTTGAATTACTGAATAAATTAGAAAATTATTCCAACTAAACTCACACTATAGAAGTTTCCATCATATATGTAATGCTAAGAACAGTCAATTCAATAAGTATTTTTATGTGTCTACCAAGAGCCAGGCACTATTCTAGGCATTTCATTGGGTTGGCCTGTATTGTCCAAGTTATGTGGATAAGGACGTGTTTTTGATCACCGATATGCATTTTGAATGTTCCCTGAAGAAAAAACTCACTTCAGGTATACAGTCTGTGCCACTCACAAGTCTCAGCCTGGGCGTTGCTACTGGGACTCCCAAAGGCACTATTAGAAAGCAAAATCTTACCATCACTTCTGGAAAAATAAATCACAGAGACCTTTCTGAAGACGGGGAAATGGCATTTTCAGGTATCCAAGAGTAAGAGTCAAGTCCTGGGTCTGCCATTCACAATGCAAGTAAACTTGGATGAGTTACCTTATCCCTCTGTGCCTCAGTTACGCGTCATTTAAAAAGAAGAATATTAACATTTTTTCCTGCCTACATTATAGAGTTATAGCAACTAAGAACACTGAATACATGTCATCTAATATTATAAACATGCGCATTCTCACACACATACAGAATGGATAACAAACAGTAAATAATATATGGATTATGCTTACCATTTATAATCAAGTAATTTATGTTCAATGCAAATGATTACTCTCACTAGAAGTACGAATAGTTAGATCTTTCCAAATCCATTTGTTTAAAAAGGATTTCCCAAACACAGCTTCCCATTCATTTCCTTGGATCATGTTTTGAGATGTCCATAGGTAGTAGCTATTCTCCTTCCTAAAAAGAAACTAAACTCAAAACACAGACTACTTAGGGCTGCAGTGACATGTTCAGTGGCCCCCAATTCCCAAATTATTTCTTTCTGTATCCATTGATGGTGATAGGAGTCAGGGAGAAAAACTGATACACTGGATCCCAAGTGTGAGTGCAATATGCAGACAGGTCAGGAGAGTCCGCTCTGATGGAACAGTCTATATGGATAATTCTCAGGCCTCTCTGGAGGTAGTGTAGATATACATAACCTATGGACTTCTCAACCCCTATAGTTTTTCCAGCTCCAGATTTGACAAGGGTAAGAAGAGAAAGTGAAGTTTTAGAACTCTAACTCTAGTAACTGATACAGTTTGGATGTGTGTTCTCACCCAAATCTCACATTAAAATGTAACACCCAATGTTGAAAGTGGGACCTGGTGGGAGGTGATTGGATCATGGGGGAAGATTTCTCATGAATGGTTTAGCACCATCCCCCTTGGTACTGTTCTCTCAATAGTGAGTGAGTTCTCCTGAGATCTGGTTGTTTAAAAGTGTATAGCACCCTCCCTGTTCACTCTCCTGCTCCTGCTTTCGCCACGTAATGTGCCCACTCACTTTTTGCCTTCCATCATGATTGCAAGCTTCCTGAGGCCTCCCCAAAAGCAGATGCCAGGACTCTGCTTCCTGTACAACCTACAGAACCATGAACCAATTAAACCTCATTTCTTATAAATTGCCCAGCCTTAGGTGTTTCTTTATAGCAATGTGAGAATGCACTAATAAAATTTTTGACAAATATTCCTAGGCAAAATTCAAATAATATTTTCTAAATGCTGTCTCTTTACTATGTCACCTTGGAGGATAAAGCTCATGCCACTTCATCTTTCCAACTCAAAGTCATTTGTAGTTCATCAATTATTAGGGATCTATTTCATTCAGCTCTTACTTGGGGCTCCTTCTTAATTATTTCACAACTCTGGAATATAAACTATATAAGCATATGTGAACATCAACTTAAAAAGGAGGCCTTTCAACAATTTTTGCACATGGGAAAGTCTAAGCATTGTACCATAAAGGTGCCTGAAATGTGTAAGGATAACAAGAATCTTTAAAGGAAAAAATTAAAGGTAATTCTATTAAGTACCTATTAGATTTGCTTGAGAATACAATCTAGATATTAGGATGTACCCTTCTTCCTGTCTTAAATACCCAAGTCAATCTTCTTTAAACTCACTTGTTAGACCACACAGGGCTACACCATGAGAATGGCTTCTGAGAGACCAGAGCATATGAAGAGGTTCTTGGTGGAAGAATGAAGATTTTTGGTGTCTGCTGCTGATTGCAGCCATAGGCTGGTTCTGCAGGTTGTGTCAGATCTGTCCTCTGAGTTCTTCGGGGTCTGCATCCAAATTCCAGAGCCTGTGTTGGGTGGCTATTAAGCTAAACATCTATCAGAATCCCAATCCCTACATGCAGAATTAAATATAATACACTATGTGTGGTTTCTTGTGTGTGTGTTTCTGAGGGAGAAGGACAATAGATTTTATTAGAAGTTAAAAACCACTTGATATGGTTTGGGTCTGTGTTCCCACTGCATGTTGAATTGTAATCCCCAGTATTGAGGAAGGGTCCTGGTGTGAGGTGATTGGATTATGGGGGCAGATTTCCCCCTTGTTTTTCTGGTAATAGTGAGTGAGTTCTCACGAGATCTGGTTGTTTGAAAGTGTGTAGCACTTCCTCCTTCCCTCTCTCTCTCTCTCTTTCCTGCCAGCCATGTGAAGATGTGCCTGCTTCCCCTTTGCCTTTGCCTTCTGCCATGATTGTAAGTTTCCTAAGGCATTCTCAGAAGCAGAAGCCTGTGCAGCCACAGCGCCATGAGATAATTAAAAATGTTTTCTTTATAAGTTTCCCAGTTTCAGGTTGTTCCTTATAGCAATGCAAGAATGAACTAATATACCACTAATTTCCATTATCTGTGCTATCCTAGTTACTGAATTCTCTCTGGTTTAATCCATCACTTTGCTTTAACTCAGGCTTCAGGGTTCACCCATATTTAGAAGGACAACCTCTCTGGCGTGTCTGAACAGCTCATCTCATTCCAGCTCTTAAGTTTAGCCATCATCTCTGGGCACTTTCCTGTCTCACTCCCTTCCTGTGCCTCCCCTCTTCTTTGTACACATTGCTATAAGTATTTATCCTTGGTCCCACCCAATGTCAATATGCAAATCCCTATTTCAACTAAATGTGCTGATCTTTAACCCAGTTCTTATGACTCTACTTATTATAAAACTGTTTTCTCTCACTGATTTTAAGTATACTATCCTAAATGGATCATATTCACTTGACACTCAATGCTATTGAAGAAAAAGAGAGTGTGTGTGTGTGTGTAATAAGAACTTTAAGTACTTAAATACAATACATTGTAGTTGGCTTGTAGAATTGATCAGAAAAGGACTTCTTTTTACTAAACGTTTGTGCTTTTAAACATAACATAAACCAACCAGGAAGCAGGTTTTGTAACTGCAGTCACAGTCTGTAAATGAATTCTTGACACTGGGCAACAGATTTAGGAAAATATGGTCCCTTAGGCATAGCAGGTAACTACTAGGAAAATTCTACTAAATTTCAGTATTGGAATAAGCATGTAGCTGACCTGAAAAGGCCCTATCTGCAGAAACTAGCTATTTTGTTCCAAACTCAAGAGAAAGTGTACCTTTAAATTCAGTAAAGGTCATACATAGTTGTCTCTCATTTCTGGCCTATGTATAATACACCAATGACATTCTATGTTGCCACAATGCATATTTTTCCCAAAGATAGAAGCCATATGATCAGATGACTAAAATGGAATATAAGTATATATATTCACAAATTATAATAATTATCTTATCATTTTAAATAATGTCTTTGTTTTACGTAGAATTCTAAGATAGACTCCCAAGATTCCTATCCTCTAGTTATTCAATCAAATACTATCCAGTTGCTGCTGTAAAGAGATTTTGAAGATGTAAAGTTCCAAATTGGTTGATCTTAAGCTACAGAGAATCACATGAGCCCTCTAAAACCAACATTTTCTCTGGCTGCTAGCAGAGGATGAAATCAGATAGACTTGAGCCTGAGAATAATTTGATGCACAATTGCTGACTCTTAAGACAGAAGGGGTCACATGCAAGGACCCAAGAGCAACTTCTAAAAGCTAAGACAGACTCCCAGCCAACAGCCAGCAAGGAAACGGTGGCCTCAGTCTCACAATGGCAAGTAATTAAAGTCTACCAACAACCTGAATGAGCCCCCCAAGGCCAACACCTTGATTTCCACCTTTTGAGACCCTAAACAGTGAACTCAGTCAAGCCATGTCAAATTTCTGACCTACAGAACTGTTAATTGATAAATTCATGTTGTTCAAGCCACTAACTTTGTGGTAAATTGTTGCACAGCAATAGATAACTAATACACTATCCCGATGTGCCATGCTTCTTTTGTCTCTGATATTTTCATGCAGCTTTGTACAAAGATTCAAAATCTGACTCACAAAGGGAAACAGTGAGGCCACCAGGTGACCATCAGAAGAGCTCTTCTGAAGATCATTTGTTGGATTATGATGATCTGTGTAGGAAAATGACTTACTCAACTTTAATAACAAGCCAAAATAGAAGAATCAGTAGAACCATCTAGCTAAAATGACTAACAATCATTTTCTAGATGGAAATGCAATTAGGAAGTTTTAACATAGGTCTCTGATGAAGTTAAATGCTTATTTTTATAGTACACGATTTTGCAATAAAAGCAAGTGATTGTAAAAACAAAGGGACAGAACTACACTGGATGATTCTGTGAAAACCTAAGAGTGAATTCATACCTACGGGCATGCAAATTTGGTTTTACCACTGCCCTGTAGAACATCTCAACATTACTTGGCTGGGCTTACCTTTATCCGGATTTCTGCCTCCCTCTCAACAGAACAAATATAATTGGAGGATGAGAAAACTGGTAGTCCATGGGGACCACAGAGAAAGTATATTAATGAGAATTCCACTGGGAAAGCAGTACAAAGCTGTCTCTACTCATAGTCTGGAAATAGCATGATTCTCCAATTAAAAATTAATCAAGTGAATAAGACCCTGCAACACAAAACAGCGAAAGAAAATTAAACATCTCCCTAGGGGAAAGCCTACAAGTCATAAAAAATTAAAAAATAAAACTGAATATTTGCAAATATCATTTACAAAGTTAAGGTTGTTGATGACTCACTCCCATAGCAAGATCACAAGCCCCGTATGCACCAAAACCACCACCCGGGGGGATGGAGGGGGCAGATAACAAAACACAGACTCTGAGAACCCATCCCCCACAGAGGGTGCTGACTCAGAAGTCCTGGGATTCAGAAGGTCTGGTTTCAGTAATTAGGACTAGTAACTTGAAAGGATTCTGATGGGCATCTGATATGAGAAGCTCTAGTAGCAACCAGTTTCCTCACAATTGTCTAGCAAGTTAGGTGCTCTCTCAGTACAACACATTGCTTATTGTACTGCTTATTCAAGAGCTGAACTTGCATTTGTGAATTATTCAGACACTTTCCAGTTTTCTTATCCAGTTACAAATGAGATCATCCTAAGCAGAGCTAACCTTAGGATAAACACTGGTGAATAAAACTTTTCCTGTTGTTATTTCCTTCATTTACTAATGAATTCTACAGATAATGAGAAGCTATTATGTGCCAGGCACCAGACAAAGTCCTGAGGATTCAATGACAAGAAGTAAAAATAGCCCCTGCTCTCATGGCATTCACAACCTAGAGTCTTTAATAAGCAAATATGATAAAATATAATAAGTGGCAGGTTGAGAAAAATACGAGAAGAAAGTGTTCCTGGCAGTGGAAACAGCTTGTGCAGAACCTAGAGTTAACAAGCAAGCTCAGTATGGTGAAGAGGAGTACATCTGTCTGTGAGTGTATGTCTGTGTGTGCAAATGTGCACAAAGGTGTTTGGTAAAAGATGAAATAGTAAAAGATGATTTACTAAAAGAATAGTAAAAGATGAAATCAGAGAGGAAAGCAGGGGCCAAATTATGTCTCTGTAAAGGTAATCTCACTGTGGCAAAGTGTGTTGGTAAACTTTCTCAGGGCTGTTATTCAAAGGGCTCTGACCATATCAAGACAAAAATAATAAGGCTGGCTACTGTGACAAGGTGTGTTTTAAGGACATCAAGATTTTCTAACAGCTTAACACTTCTTGATACAGCAGTTCCCATGTAAATTCAGAAAAATATATGACTCTTTGTTTTCTCTTTTCCCACATAACATGAAAGAACCCATTTCTCTGATCACTTTCAGGTGAGACTGGTACAGCAGATAGTGGTCCATAAAGACAGCTACTGTGTACCTCGGCATATTGCCAACATTGTCAGGCTTCCAACTCACAATATTTACAGACTTTAGAAGTCATGGTTCAATGTTCACCCAGGGCAACAATCTCTTGTAAGTTTTACATATTCTTTTGTGGGGCAGCATCAGATAGAACCTCAACTTCCCATTAGGTGGCTTACTCCAAATTTAATAAGCCAAGCTCATCCAGTTCAAGGTGGAGATTTTCTGGACTGAAGGTCTGAGCTATAGTTCTAGAAATTAATAATTTGGTGTGGGAAAAAGAAATGGAAGAGATCATCCAAGATATACAATAAAAAGAAAGTTTGAAGTTTGAAAGTGACAGAAATATTTGATTTGTCAATAAGGAAGTAACAGGTGACATTCAAGGGAAGGAGTAATATCAATATCTGGACCAATAAAAGTTAATTAACCCCTGGTGAATTGAGGGATTATATAGATATCAGTCTTAGCCTGGACACTGGATGTATTTCACTTGCTCTTCCAGAACAAATTTATTCTCCACCCTGCTCTTCTCTGCTCTGTGCCTAGGGACTGGCTTGTTGATGAATTGCATGGTGAGCTGTGTTGCCCTCTGGCTTACAGCTGAGTTCAGCCAATGGGAGGCACTAGTAGATCAAAGTGAGGGAGAGGAGGTGAGACTAGGGTATCTTTTTCTCTGGCTATTGTTTGGCCCTTTTCTTCTACCAAAAGCCACAACCCCCATCAGATCAACTCTGCTATAGCCTCTCTCTCTCTCTCTGTCTGTGTGTGTGTGTGTCTTCCATCTCTTATATATGTATATATCAGTTCTACTTCCTTCTCTTGCTGCCTCAGATCTAGGAGGTAATGACTCCCTTCTGTTGCTAGCTTTATCATTCCTTACCGGTTACTTTTGACCTTGCCTACCCTACCTACATCTTTGTAAATGGTCCTTTCATTGAACTCTTTCTGTTACTTGGTTTAAGTGGGCCATTTATTTCCTGTCTGGATCCTAACTGATACAGCCTGCCACTGACTCCATGCTTCTTACATTAGCATTGGAGAGTTAGCCTGACTTTCAGAGGTAGTTAAGACAATAACAATTGTTACTAAAAGTTAGATAAAAACTACAGTTCACTAAATGTATTCAGATGTTATCTCACTTCTCATTCTTTATCCATCACAATTAAAATGCAGATCTCACCTGCTCTAATGGAATAATAATTATAGATGATAAATGTACATATGGATATTTACTACCAGATCCAAGTCTAAATCATATTCTTAAGAATTCAAGGCTGGGCATGGTGGCTCAGGCCTGTAATGCCAGCACTTTGGGAGGCCAAGGCAGGTGGATCATCTGAGGTCGGGAGTTCAAGACCAGCACGGCCAACATGGTGAAACCCCATCTCTACTAAAAATACAACATTAGCCAGGTGTGGTGGTGTATGCCTGTAATCCCAGCTACTTGGGAGGCTGAGGCAGGAGAATTGCTTGAACACAGGAGGTGGAGGTTGCAGTGAGCTGAGATCACACCACTGCACTCCAACCTGGGCAACAAGAGTGAAACTGTGTCTCAAAAATAAAAAAGAATTTAGGAACCCAAATTTTGTATAGTCTTAAAGCTGAATAAATTAGAACTTCATTATATGAATTGGCTGTATTTCCTTCATCTGGACTCCAGATTTTTCAATTTCACTGATACTTATTTTTGAAACTTCATTTCTATTAGCAGACTTCTAAAGGCAGGAAAGGTGGGGTTTTGAGTCAGAAATTAGTTATGGTCAGGTAAATATTAACACCATATTTTATAATGATAATTGAATTAATGAAGAGTAGAAATCTGCCAAACCAATTGTTTAGAGGCATATAGATAAATCAACCACCATAATGACTATTTTCCCTCTTTTTAACAACTTATTTCTTTTTTATGTAGACATAACACAAATATCCTTATTGTGTAAGTAAGCAAAACATATGGGAAAATATTTTTAAACTTTTGTAATTCTAAACAAAAAACAGCAAAGATAAAATATTTCTATAATAAACTTGATAACGAATTTCATAGGATACTCAATTCCCAAAATAAGTAACTCCATGATGAGTGTACACAAAATAGAGTTGAGAAATATGTGAAAATATAAATACAAAACATCTGAGCAGTTTGTGCCTTTATATGGTAAGGATGTTGTTGAAGGCCCAGAAGAAAGATTTCTGTGTTAAAATTCAGGGAGTTTGGTGGTCTTCCCTTTAAGGTAAGAGAAGGTGGAACTGAAAAAGTTAGAATGCAACTTAGATTACTTCCAACACAGTGGGTTTCTTCCCTCATA
The DNA here is from genome assembly GCF_043159975.1 of Macaca nemestrina. Taxonomy (NCBI): domain Eukaryota; kingdom Metazoa; phylum Chordata; class Mammalia; order Primates; family Cercopithecidae; genus Macaca; species Macaca nemestrina. Next base: position 46,698,169 of record NC_092128.1, read on the forward strand.
CCCAGAGAGCCAAAGGGCTTGAATCAGTGAATATCAAAAAGTGAAATATTCAGTGATTAAATGAGAAAATCCAGGTCTCCTTCTGATATATGTGTATCAAAAAAAAAATTACCCCCAAATAAATCACACACAATAAAGATCCTATCTCCTTTTAGGAGAGAAACTCATCATTGGAAGATATATTTCATATGTAAAATAATGAAATATATGACCTGCAGATATAACAGCATCAAAAGAACCTCAATTTCCCATTGAGTGGCTTGCCCCAAATTTAGGAAGCTCTTTCAATTCAACATAAAGCTTTCCTGACCAAACTCATTCAGTTTGAAATAAAGCTTTTCTGAACTGGAATGATACTTTGAACTATAGTTCTAGAAAGAAATAATTTGAAGGTGGGAAAAGGAGGTGGAGGAGATCATTCAATATGTATAGTACAATAGAAAGAAGGGAAAGTGTGAGGGTAAAAGCAACATTTGTCAATAAGGAAGTAATAGGTAACATTCAAGGGTGTAGGTTTAGTAGTGGGGGAAGGCGTGTCCCAAACTATCCTAATGAGTGGACAGAAATAAAATGAAGATGGTAATCACAGTCTACAGAATGGAAAAATAAGTGGTTGAAAGAAGGAAAACAAGCATCATGTTTGATCTATATCAGCAGTCCCCAACCTTTTTAACATCAGGGACCAGTTTCACGGAAAACAAAAATCCTTGAAATATTCTTTCAGGTATTTCATTTTTCATGGCCCCAGTTTGTATTGGGGGAAGGGGTGGGAGAAGGTTTGGGGATGAAACTGTTCCATTTCAGATCATCAGGCATGAGTTAGATTCTCATAAGGAGCATGCAACCTAGATCCTTCACGTGCACACTTCGCAATAGGGCTCATGCTTCTGTGAGAATCTAAGAATCTAATGCTGCCACTGATCTGACAGGAGGTGGAGTTCAGGTAGTAACGCTTGCTCACCCATTGCTCAACTCCTGCTGTGCGGCCTGGTTCTTAACAGGCCACGGACCAGTACCATTCTGGAGCCATGGGTTGGGGACCCCCAATCTATATGGCACTTTAAACAACTGATTTGGCAGATTTCTACTTTTTTTTTTTCTTTTTCTTGAGACACAATCTCTCCGGAGTACAGTGGCACAATCACAGCTTACTGAAGCCTCAACCTCCTGGGCCCAAGTAATCCTCCTGCCTCAGCCTCCAGAGTAGCTGGGACTACAGACACATGCCGCAATACCCATATATATATATATGTGTATATATACACATATATATGTATTTTTACATATATTTATATATGTATAAAAATACATATATATATGTATTTTTAGTAGACATGGGGTTTCACCACGTTGGCCATGCTGGTCTTGAACTCCCGACCTCCTGCCTTGGCCTCCCAAAGTGCTGGCATTACAGGCCTGAGCCACCATGCCCAGCCTTGAATTCTTAAGAATATGATTTAGACTTGAATCTGGTAGTAAATATCCATATTTACATTTATCATCTGTAATTATTATTCCATTAGAGCAGGTGAGATCTGCATTTTAATCGTGATGGATAAAGAATATATAGATATAATAATATATATTATATATCTATATTATATAATCTATATATTATCTATATAATACATATAACACATAGAATATAGATTATATAGATTATATAGATATTATTTAAAAAAGAGAAGAAATGGAATCAAACCAATATAATAATATATTATATAGATATAAACATTGTCTATATAACATATTATCTATATAATATATATTACATATTATCTATATAATCTATATAATATATAATGTCTATATATCTACATATTATGTATAATATAGATATTAGAGATTATACCTATATTATATATAATCTATAATATCTATATAATCTATATATCTAATCTATATTATATATTATCTATATAATCCATATAATATATATCTATATAATATCTATATAATCTATATTATATATTATCTATATAATATCTATATAATCTATATATTATATATTATCTATATAATCTATATTGCATATTATCTATATAATAGCTACATAATCGATATATTATATATTATCTATATAATCTATATAATATACATTTTATATGTAGATAGATATATATTATAGATATATATTATATATTATATGTAATATCTATATTATATATTATATATTATATATTATATCTATATTAGAGAGAGAGAGTTTCACCATTTCACCCAGGCTGGTTTCAAACTCCTGGGCTCAAGCGATCCTCCCACCACAGCCTCCCAAAGTGCTGGGATTACAAGTGTGAGCCATCATGCCCAGCCAATTTCTGCCCTTAATTGATTCAATTATTTTTAAATATGACCTTAGATACCTACCTGCTCATGATTAATTTCCAATCATTCAGAAAGTTTGCTTGTATAAAGGAAAAATGCCTATTTTGTGCTCCTTTACACTCCTGGGACCTAATAGCTAATGCCTGGCAAACGGGCTCTCAGACCTTGTCTATCCAGTCAGTACTAATTCAACCAATGATAGAAAGAGCTTAAGATCGGGGAAGGTTTTTTTCATGTGAGGGAGGAACTGTGTATGTTTGAAGGCAAAGAGAAGGAAGCCGGTAGAGAGGAGAAATTGATCATATTAAAAGAAAGACCTTGATTTAGAGGGAAACATGGGCAAAGGTCACCAGAGGCAATGGTCGAGGATGGCAGAAGAGCCTTCACAGGGCCTCTCCCCATTATTTCTAGAAATCCTTCTTCATTCCCATCAATCCCCTTTCCTCATTCCCATCAATCTTTCTTTCCCCTCAACTTTGCAGTCTTTTCATTTCTTCTATTTCCTCTCTCCCTCACTTCACTTCTCTCCCTCCTACGCAGCCATAATATACATGTGAAATATAAATAAATATTAACTTTTATAAAATTACAGTAAGTTTTATGACTGTTCTTAAGCTAAAATCAGGTGAATTGAATGTCTATATTTACATCTAAAATTTTTTAATGTGGCTCTGGAATAAATATTTTTCCTTTGGTTAAAAGGCAATATTCTTAAATCTTCACAATAATATAGACTCTCGGAAAAAGAATTTGTTTTTTGGTATTGAAGGGAGTCCTTTGTAGCAGAAAGCATTATGTTATAATCTATAGCACAGGCTGCAGAGTCAAGCCGACCTGAGATAAATTACAAATCCACCTCTGGCTGGCTGGGGGAATTTGGCAAGTTTCCCCATCTCTGAAATGGTGCTATCATCTTCCTCGATAGAGTGGCTCTAAGTTTTAAATGAGGGAATGAGGGAACTTTAGCCTAGTACCCTGCACAGAGTAAACACTCAATAAATAGCAACCATTGCCATTATTAGCTCCTATATCCTGAACTCCCTGAAAAACATCAATAAATTTTTTATTAAAGATAAATTAAACCAAGAAAACATTCTTTCAGACATTTAGTTTTTTATGGCCCTAGGTTGTATTGATGAATTTACCATTACTTTTATTCTCGTTATTCTCATTTAGAATGAAAAAAAGAGAAGAAATGGAATCAAACCCAGTCTCCTGCTAATACACACAGTTACCTGCCAATTGCAGCCGGCTGCCCCCAAGATGTAGCAGGGCTGAGAAAGTGAAAGGTGTCTGTGTTGACGTGACAGCTCAAGTGATAAATAAGCGTATCACTTTTAATTTAACTTCCCAAACACTCGAGCTGTCACTCAAGATCATTGTTATGCCAATTGTCTGGCATTAAATATTGTTATGATTTCTGACATCAAATCCATAATAGAACATTGTTTTAGAGTGACAGTTCAGTGGAAAATTCCCAGTAATTTCCCCCTGGCAATCTGGTCTGGTGAGGTTTAATTAAAACGGCCAAATTACAAGCTGCCTCAGAAGGTTTTATAATGAAATTCCTGGCTGGCCTTTAGTGATAATGGTGCTACAGAACATTGCTTATTGTCACATGAGCTTACTTGGATATGAAAGGATTGGTCATTGATTCAGTAATGGAAGCCAAGACTTTTTATTGCTGTCATTTCTGCTGCTTTTACTGGCAGTGAAAGTAGGAGATTTAAAGTTTCGTTTGTCCTCATAAATATGCCCAATCATGGAACAGCAAGGCAAAGGACTGGAACTTTAAAGGTCATCCACTTGAAAATCTATTGAAGGCTAGATAATGTAAAATCCTAAGGACATCAAATAATATTCCTAACACTAATAGAAAAAGACAGCTTGGTCTAGGCTCAAGCAAGTCATTTCAGAGCACTCCTGTCCAGTTTGCCAGCTGCTAAGTCCCCAACTGCTTATATTACAGAAGAAGGAAAGAGGCCAGCCAGAGCTTCAGTTCTGTTGATGAGTGAGGTTGTAAATGGGGCATCGGGCTTCTTGCTTCAGCAACCTTTTGTTCCTCAGGGACTGCTCTGAAATTTCAGAGCTGGAAAAGCCTATCTAAGATGATGATTACTCCTTTCATCCTAGTGACATTTACTCAACGTCTTGCTAATGTAACATACATTCTTCCATACCTTGCTTTACTTTCTTTCATGCACCTTTACCGAAGTCTTTGGAGGCTTCAATCTGCTTTTTCAAAATAGTCTCAATCTTCTCTTCTCTCTTAATCTGCTCAAATTGGCTACCTAGACATCAACCAAACAGTCCAACACCACCCTTCTTCATTTCTGTAGTCATAATGCTAGTATGCTATTCATAGTTTTGAAACTACATATCTTTATAGATTAAATGAATACACAATCTCAGATTCAGGTCAGAGTGTGAAAAATAAGCACGTAATCAGATTTTAAACTTTGTATTATAGCAAATGGATTTAATATAACTCCTTTGAAAATATATCTGAAAACTTTACCTCCCATTATATAATTCTTCTTACATTATATATTTACATTATATATAAAATATATAATTATATAAGAAAAACTGTAATGTATAATGTAGTATAATTCTTCTTACATTATATAATGTCCCTTAGACATTACTTCTCAGGAATGACATTGAACACACATGGACATAAACACGGAACAACAGATACTGTGGACTAGTGGAGGGGGAAGTTATGGAGAGAGGTGTGGGTTGAAAAACTACCAATTGGGTACTATGCCCACTGCCTGGATGCAAAATACCCATGTAACAAACCTGCACATGTATGTAAAGTAAAAGTTGAATTTTAAAAATATATGTGTATGAGGTACTAGAAGTATGCCTGGCACCAAGCAAGCACCTTCTCAGGAATGTCTAAAATGGCATTATACCCTTCAATGTACTCTTTATTGGGAGCAAAGAGTAAATCTAAATCCTTAGAATTAAACTGAAAGAAAAATATATAGGCAAACTATATTATCATACTTGTTTTAAAAATTGCAATCACGACAGTGAGAATTGTCATAGTGGAGTATAAAGAGAAAATTTAGTCTGAGAATCTTATCTACTGGCACCAAAACTTTTACTTGAAATCCAGTGAGAGTCACTCAATTATTTAAGCAATACGTGTGAAAAGAGCTTTGATTGACAATGGACACTAAATTACTCTAAACCTTTTACTCATCAATAAAATAGTTGCCCATTTATAGTTCCATCATCAAACCTTGTTCCAATTTCACTTTCTCTCATAGTCATAAACATATCATAGAGACAACTCTGGAACTGTATTTACCTAGGTTTGAACCCATCAACTTTTATTTACTGTGTGACTTTGGGCAAGTACCTTAGCCTCCCTGAGCTTCAGATTCCTTATCTGTAAAATTGGGATGGGTGAAAACAACACTTACTACACAGAGCTCTTGTGAAGATGAAATGAGTTAATATGGGTGATATTACCAATCAGAATGGCTATTATTAAAAAGTCAAAAAAACAACAGATACTGGTGAAGCTGCAGAGAAAAGGGAATGCTTATACACTGTTGGTGGAAATGTAAATTAGTTCAGCCACTGTGGAAAACAGTTTGAAGATTTCTCAAATAATTTAACACAGAGCCACCATTCAACCCAAAATAGTTCAATATGCCAAAAAAGACACATGTGCTCATATTTTCATTGCCATGCTGATTATAATAGGAAAACAAGGACTCAACCTAGGTACCCACCAATAGTGGATTGGATAAAGAAAATGTGGTACATATACACCATGAAATACTACACAGCCATAAAAAAAGAATGAAATCACGTCCTTCACAGCAACACAGATGGAGCTGAAGGCCATAATTGTGAGCAAATTAATGCAAAAAGAGAAAACCAAGTACCTCATGTTCTCACTTATAAATGAGAGCTAAACACTGAGCACACATGGACATAAACATGGGAACAACAGACGCTGTAGACTCCTAGAGCGGGGAGATATGGAGGGAGGTGTGGGTGGAAAAACTACCTACTGGGTACTATGCTCACTGCCTGAAGGCAATATACCCATGTAACAAACCTGCACATGTATATAAAGTAAAAGTTGAATTTTAATAATATATGTGTGCGATGTACTAGAAGTATGCCTGGCACCAAGTAAGCACTCCATCAGGGCTGACTCTGCTACTCTAGGATGTGAATGCCCCAAAAGCAGGAGCTTGGTCTTCACTGTGTCTGCCTGCATCCGCAGTTCTGGGACAGTACCAAGCACAGAGTACATGCTCAATAAATATTTGCTAAATGAATGAACCAGAACATTCAAGTATAAAAATGAACCACAAAATCATTTTTCTTTATCACTTTTTTATTTTTCCATTTAGTATTAAATGCTTACTGTGTACATTTTCCAAAAACATTTCTGTTGATGAAATCCACACGAACAAAGAAAAGAAGTCATAGGAATACGGACTCTATCAACCCTGGGAAATTCAACAAATTGTAAATTCTGCCAATATTAATTCTATAAGAAAATGTAGTCTTTAAGAATTGCCTATGGCTCCAAGTTGCAGATGCAATTAATGCAAATAAGAAGAAAAATGTATTTAAGGTTTTCATTCCTAATAACTAAAGCCTAAATGCATTTCTTCCTTATTCTTCCTTGAAATAAACTTGTAATAGATTATTTCTATTTTTCATAAGATTTTTGGATATAAAATCCAGTTGGTGCCCCATGATTTACTTCACTATTTGGTATTTCTGCAACTGTATGTAAGTAAGTAAGGACTGTTATGCTAATTGCTGATCAACTACAATTGGATCAGAAAATGCACACCAACATAAAGACAAATATTGCATGTCACATTTATATGTGGGATCTAAAAATCAAAGCAATTGAACTTACAGACATAGAGAGTAGAAGGATGGTTACCAGAGGCCAGGAAGGGTAATAGGAGGGTGGGGGTAAGGAAGGTGGGGATGGTTTATGGGTACCAAAAAATAGTTAGAAAGAATGAATAAGACCTACTATTTGATAGCACAACACAGTGATTACAGTCAATAATAACTAAATTGTATATTTTTAATAACTTTAATATATTAAAACTGGATTGTTTGTAATTCAAAGGATCAATACTTGAGGCGATGGATACCCTATTCTCCATGATGTGCTTCACATTGCATGCCTGTATCAAAACATCTCATGTCCCCCATAAATATATGCAATTGCTATGTACCCACAAAAGTTTTTTAAAAAAGAATATGCATACCAGTCAGAAAGCTCTCTAATTCTATACACTGTTAATTTAAACATGTTTTTAACTATGAACTTTGAGTTACAAAAAAAAAAAGACTTATAACCATGTTTCCCCAAACTACTACTATTTTCTATTCATCAAAAATAGGTCAATTATTTATTCTATTTTAGTCATCCACTGGAAAATACTTGCTGAGTGCCCACAATAAGCCAGGCCCCATGCTATGTATTGAGGATATAGACAGATATGGCCCCCGCTGTCACGGGATTTACAGTCTAGCTCATGTTACAGAGGTCGTTTCATACTTGTATTTCAGATTTTATTTTTACTTACGATATTATATAAGTTTATTTATTTTCCATTGTTCTGAGAATAGAAAAATGAACTCTTATCTTAAAAAGTGTCTGACCTCAGCTGTTTCTACCAATACAGTTTTTTCAACCATCATTTAATTATTTCAAGTCACCTGAAATTATCACAAACCAAAGGAAATTACTAGTTTCAATAACTCACAAGCCTAAGTATCTGTGTTCAAATAGTCTCTGAGACTAGAATTCCTGCTTATTTTGATATCCATGGATTGGAGAGGAAGGAAAAACCTAGTATTGGATTAAACGTAAGAAATTGATGTTGACTGGCGGGAGGGCAAGTCTGAGGCTCAGAGTATGCAGACCTGCAGTCACATCGCTGACGCTGGAGAGTGAAGCAGAGTTGCAGTTCTTTGAAATTGTTCATGAGTGAATAAATACGAAAAAAAAAAATTCTTGAGTTCTTTAACAAATAATTATTCATTAACATATTCATTGATATTATTCAAATATTACAAGTGTGGTTGTCCAAATGCTTGAAAATAGCTTTTTGGACTAGGGACTTCATTAGAATAAGCTATCAACTTCCCTTATTTATTTTTTCCCTTTCCCTTATTTACAGCATTAATATCTATATCAAACACATTTTTTAATGGAAAGATAAGCCCGTTCTGCAGGTCAGAATTATCACCAATTCCAATGAAGTCTGTTAATGAGGTGTTTGTTCTGTAGAGTACTATTCAAACCAGTAATACACATTCCATGTAGTTTATAATGACTTTTTTTATTATGCAATCAAGAGTATTCACAGGAACAGCATACCCTTGTCTGTTTACCATGTCTCTGTTTATTTGTTCACCGATTTATGAAGCGCAATACATTGCAAAGGCTCTCTTAGTAATTATGGAAAATTACTAAGGTTTCTCTGTATAGTATTTCTCATTATACTATAACAAGAGTTTACAGAGAACTCAATTATGTAAACTAAAGGTTAAAGTTTTTGTCCAAGTGATGATAAAAAGCTTGGGAAATCCAGTATAAATTTCAGTTAATTCAGAAAAAGAGAAATTCACCATTCAATGGATCATGTAGATCAGTGATTGGTAATCTTTTGGGGCTCAAGGACTACTTTGAGAATTTAATGAAAGTTATTAATTTTCTCTCCAGATAACCTAGACCAGGTGAAGAACTTCTGGTGGAGGAGAAAAAAAGACGGTGATTTTTCACTTATCAAGCCATTATCATGCATCATTAGGTAGTCCCCAGTTGCCAATGCTTTCTCTGTTTCTGGGCTCAGCTGTTTCTACCAGCACAGTTATTTTAAAGGGTCTACCTGAACTGTAAGTTCATCATTATAACTTGAATATAGGTTTGGACCCCAGAAGCTTGCTTTACTCCTCCTCTCACCTGAAAGCTTCCACAATTTTAATGTTCAGAAAAGGAAAGCTCCTGAGATGCCTTATCACTAAGAAAAGTGTCCTGAGACTCTCTTGGCCTTTCTGGGTGGATACTTCATATCTTTATTCTATCTTTCATCTTTTAAGTCTGCAGCTTCTCCATGGTCATCAGTTTTCCCCACACTGGTATGTCCCTAAATCTGGTCTCAGCACTCCACCCCACCTTCCCTTCCAAATGTTCCTCTTGCATTTTCTAATTGCTAATTAGAAATTCCTCTTGCAATTAGTAATCAATAAATTCCACTGTATCTTTAATAGCTTCTCTGAACATTCCTTTGTCCTCTTGCCTTAAATATCTACTGAGAACATTGCTTCCTCTGCAACCTGCTCAAGTAGAGGCCAATCACTGCAACCTCCCCCCGCCGCCCACACGCCCTACCCAGCATCTCACATACACATACACATGCACATACACATGCACATGCACATGCACATACACATACACGGTTAGAAGGTGAATTATCCTTCATGTTTCCCATTGCAACTTCAAATCATTCTTCTTCTTTCCTATAGAGCTTCCTGCTAAAGCTCTGAAACTCATACAGGCCAGCTATACCAGCCGCTCGACCTTCTCAATGCTACCATTTAATTTCTCAGTTACTCCCCTTCTTTCTTTGACAGGATTAGATCCTGGATTCTAGACCAGAGTCTTCCTTATCACCCCCCACTCTGTCATCATTTTTAGTGAGGACAACATCCACATGGTTGATCCATCACACACCCCAGTGTTTCAATTTGCTAGCCACCTCAATTTCAAGACTGTTTCTTTCACAGTCTCAGCCAGCCATTCCCATAACCACACTATGAATCCTGTCATTATCACCTCCATAATCAGTTTCAAACATCCCATTTCTGGTCACCACCTTCTATTTCTTTGAGCTTTCTTATTCTATTAACCACTCACTCCACCGCTACACTTTTCCACGTAGACCACCATCTATCTGTTGCTGACATACACCCAACTCCTGTCTTCATTTACCTTTTTTTTTTTTTTTTTTTTTTTGAGACAGAGTCTCATTCTGTCACCCAGGCTGGAGTGCAGTGGCACGATCTTAGCTCACTGCAACCTCTGCTTCCCAGGTTCAAGCAGTTCCCCAAGTACTTGGGATTACAGGAGTGTGCCACCATGCTTGGCTAATTTTTTCTATTTCTAGTAGAGATGGGGTTTCACAATGTTGGCCAGGCTGGTCTTGAACTCCTGACCTCAGGCAATCCGCCCACCTCAACCTCCCAAAGTGCTGGGATTACAGGTGTGAGCCACTGTGCCTAGTCCACTTACCTCTTTTCCAACCTTAGATGCTGTGATCCATCATTACTATCATTCCCAGGATGCTCTCTCCTTCCAGTGTACTATCCTAACAAAACCCTGGTTGAACCCGAATACTCAATTGTGTTTTGAATAATGCTAGGGAAAATAATCTTAAGGTCACTAATACAAATCTCTAATGGGCACACAATACTTCCTGGAACATCTATTATGTTTATCTAATAAGGTCACTTTCCCACTCCCAAAGACAATTATTTCCTACCTCTCCCTTTCCAAAAAACTTCTACACCCCATATCCTTTTCATTCATACTTGATGACCTTGACTCATACTTCCTGAGAAAAGAGATGTCATTCAATGGAAATTCCCTCACCTTCTCACTTCCATATATAAAACCTGCTTGTGTCAATACCTGTTGCAATGGAAGAAGTATCCCTCCTCCTGTCAAAAGTTAATCTTCCCGCTAGGCTCAGATCTCATCATATCACTCTTTCGAATGAGGCAGGGTGACCCCTCACAAATGTTAATACTGATGCGGATGCCAACAGCCTTATGAATCTTAAATGTCAGAAGAGATACTGCTCAGTCTAAACTGTAATCCAAATCTAATACACTTCCCTAAAGTATCATATCTGGCTCTTTTCACAGAGCTACCCCAAGACACAATTCATATACACCAGCCATGTGGTAAATCTGGAGTCCTGGCAGTAATTACCTCACTTTCCCCCCAACAGACGAGGCGCCCATCTTGTATAGGAATGGACAACAACCCAATATCTCCTGTCCTCTGGGGGCTGCGGCAGCAGCCTTTCCTCCTTGGAAAGGTACAGAAAGACTTGGACCAATCTTTATAATATTCTATTTCTATTTTATGGAGTGCTATGGTATGAATGTTTGTGTCCTCTCAAAATTCATATGTTGAAACTTAATCCTCAATGTGACAGTAGTAAGAGGTGGGGCCTTTGGGAGAAGATTAGGTCATAAGAATGGAGGTCTCGTGAATGGGATTAGTGCTCTTGTAAAAGAGTCCCAAGAGACCTAGTTCATCCTTTCTACCATGTGAGAACACAATGAGAAGGTCCCATCTATGAAACAGGCCCTCACCAGACATGGAATCTGCTGGTGCTTTGATCTTGGACTTCCCAGCCTCCAGAAATGTGAGAAATTACTGTTGTTTATAAGATACCTGATTTATGGCATTTTGTTATAGCAGTCTGAACAGATTAATCATCTAGTTACTTTCTAAATTCTTCCAACATTTGTTAGAATCAAGATTTTTAGAGTCAATGAGGACATTAGAGATTATTTGTTCAACTCCCATTTCAAAGGTTCAGCAAAACAGAGTGATTAGGACAAATCACAGGTTAGATAGTAGTGAGGTAGTGAACACAGTAGTGAACACAGTATGAATCATAATCTGTAAGACAGATGTGGTTTCCACTGGGCTATTTGAAATTGTGAGCTCCTTGTAGTACTAATACCCTAAAAGTACTATGATGTGAGCATCTGATAGAAAAGCTGAGAAACAGATTCATGGGTTCACCTTGTCAATTACATATAGATACTCAAAAGACATCCACAATACCAGACTAGAAACCATTCATTAGTGTGTAAAAGTAACATTCCAGGAGTGTACCAACCCATTAGCTATTTTGTATATTACTTGTCCAGAACAGTCACCTCTATCATGGCCTTATTGTAGAAGGATACTGAATTCTAAAGGACTCTGGATTTAGAAGCTGCCTTTACACAGTTGGAGATAGCCTCAGTCTCCTGGTGTTTAAGCAAACCCAGGGAATTTTAAAAATAAAACTCATTTCATAGTTCATCAACCAGCCACCAATTAAACAAACATATACCGAGTGCCTGCTATTGTCAGAAACTGTGTGAGATGCTGGGTTTACAGTGACAAATGTGATATAACTCCAGCTCTTAGGAACTCAGGATCTGGCAAGAATGCCCTAATGACACGGTCGTGTGGTACCACCATCTTGGAAGGCTAGCACAAGTAATTTGCTATTAATAACAAAGTACTAAAGTTGATGAAATGTTTACTTTTTAAAATTTGCTATAAAAAACAGATTATTGTCCTTATAACTTTGTAGTCACTGTCATTGTGATACACATTATTTAGTAGGATTAAAGAGCTAGAGTTACAAACCATAAACTACAAATAATCCACATACTATCTTGTCTTTGCTGCAGCTCACCATCTGGGTAAATCAATGGGGCTGTATCAGCAAATAAAAATTATCTATAACATGTCCCAGTAGGAAAAAGTTGACAAGCGTGAGTCTAGAGGCCAATGGGAGAGGGAGACACACAGATAAGCAATAATTACAAGATAGACTGTGAAGTGCTATAATAAGCACTTGGTATACGCGTAGGAAGCTGTCAGCATGCAAAGAGTATCTAATACAGTCTTAAGGGTAAAAGAGAAAACTATGCAGCGGGGAGAGGGTGGGGTTAGGGTCAGAGGAAACCATACAAGATGTAGCTAATTTGGGATAAGACTGATCAAGGTGGGCAGAAACAGGAACTGAATTGGGACACCTTAGGCAGATCACAGGCTGGGGACCTGGGTCTCATACATCTTAAAGCAAAGCAGAATTTGGAGTTTGAGTTCTCAAGTTAAACTGGAGAAACCTGGCAAGGCTCACAGTCCAGTACACAGGCTGCAGTCAACTTTCAGAGGTACAAGGACAACAGGGGCCATTCAGGCTGCACAGCACAGCCAAAAGCATGGTGGCATAGGTCAGAAGTCAATATTTGGGCTTAGCATTTGGAGAAATAATCTGGAAAGAGTCTCTGCAACCATTAGAATATGCAGGACCACAGCGCAGCAGGGGCGGGGTGTAAGTGTGAGGCCAAGATAATGCTGTCTGACCTGTGCACTTGCCATAAGCTCTGATTTGGGTATGTGGAAGATAAGGGCTAGCAAGTGTGTACAGCTCCAGAATCAAGCAATTAGAAGATGTAGAATAAAAATAATACAGCAATATCTCCGCCACTGAAAAGTTGCCTAATAAAGGAGAAAGAAACAGGTAAGCACACAGGCTCTAGAGATGCTGTGACAGAGCTTGTACAGGTGTAGAAGAGCGCAAAAGAGGAAGTGGTTGATTCAGCCTGGCGAGAAAGCCCTCATGACACATTCATGTGGTTACATAAAGGTTTTGAAATGTAGGTGACTAGTGACTAGACTTGGAAGATGAGTAGGTGTGTCCGTGGTAGACATCAGAAGAAAAGGGCCACTGGGAAAGACATTCTGAGCAAAGGGAAGCTGCAGCATGAGCAGGAGTCAATTGCACACATGGAGCAGTCTGGATCATCAGGGACAGTGTCTTAATCCATTTGTATTGCTATAGAAGAGTACCTGAGGCTGGGTTATTTACAAAGAAAAGAAGTATATTTGGCTTACCATTCTGCAGGCTGCAAAAGAAGCATGGCACCAGTATCTGCTCCTGGTAAGGCCTCAGGAAGCTTCCAATCATGGCAGAAGGCAAAAGGGGAGCAGATTTGTCACATGGCAAGAGAGGAGGAGGAGAAGGAGAGGGAGAGAGATTGAAAGAGAGAAGGAAAGTGCTATGTTCTTTTTAACAATCAAATCTCATGGGAACTAACAGAGCAAGAGCTCACTCATTACCTCAAAGATGGCACCAACCCATTCATAAGGGATCCGCTCTCATGATCCAAACACCTCCCACCAGTCCCCACCTCTAACATTGGTGATCAAATTTCAACATAAGATTTGGAGGACACAAATATTCAAACTGTATCAGCATGTGGACAAAACATTGAGTCAGGATGCATTTCATAATCTGTGGAGTAGTAGGAGAGATTTCTGAGCCTGAGACTCTGCACAGAGAGCAGGGTGGAGTAGGACTAGTTTAGATTTTATTGTGTAAGTCACTAAAGTTATTTTAAATTTTCATTTAACAGTTTTATTAAGATATAATTCACATACTTTATGATTCACCTATTTAAAGTGTACAATTCGGAGAGTAGTGGTTCTCCCAGCACGGAGTCTGAGATCTGAGAACGGACAGACTGCCTCCTCAGGTGTTTGAGCAGATAATAAATGCAGATTTAGTTTCAGAAGGATGACTCTGACATCAAGATGGGGAAAGAATTGAAATAAGTAGGACTAGAGACATAAGAGTCTAATAAAGAGATTCTAGCAAAGTTAGTAATAATATACAATTGAAATTTGCCAGGAGAGTACATCTTAAATATTCTCACTGCTGAAAACAAAAACAAAAAAATTAACTATATGAGGTTAAAAGAGAGAGAGAATAAACCTGTGACATAGTCTATGTTTCTGTCAGTGGCTGCTTAGGAAATATTACAAGTAAAAGAGGCCCGTCACTCCAACTACTTTGTAATATCATGGTCTTGACTTCACATTATTTCCTCTAAAAGTTGATCATAATCTTAGCAACCATCAGGCCACATTTTGAGACTTTTCCAAAGGAAGACACCTCTTCTACACCTACTGGGTTCTTTGTCTGTTCTTCCCACTTCCATCCACCCCAGTGATATTTCTGGACACAACTAGTGGCAATCCTGTTTTTAATGCATTAACAAGGATTAGGCAATTAATTGGCTCTAGAAGGTGAGAAAGCAAGAGGAGTCTAATAACTCCTGGTTTCTGGCTGGGGTGGCTGGTAAATAGTAGTTCTTCTCACGAAGATGTATAAAGCAGACCAGGAAAGGGGAGTTAGGGGAAAAGGAAGTGTAGTTAGGAGAAAAGGAAGTATTCAGATTTAAGCACATTGACATTGAAGACATCCAGGAAAAGAAGTTGGCAAGTAGCTGGATAGGAGTCCCCATTGTAGCACTTCAAATTGTCTACTTCAAGTGCTTAAACTACACACCTGCAGAAAAGCTTAATTATTTGCTCATTTAAATGTCTAGAACTTGCCATCCTCCTGCCCTTTGCTATAGTAAATAGAGTTTGAAATTAGGAAATTGGCCCCAATACTCAGTGAAAAGAAATTCAAAGGAAGTATCTCAGCAAATGATAAAGAATAGCTATGCATTTCCCCAATTCTCTTCTGTTCTTTGCTGGTGAGATACACCATGTTTACAAAATCCAAAACCAATAACCAACTTCCCCTGATACTTAACATTTGTTCACTCAGTTATTCAACAGAAATGCATCAAGTATCAGGTACTACTCAGATGCTCAAGACGCAATTTATTAAACAATTGACATGGTTTCTGCCCATCTTATCCCCCGCCATGGAGGTGCCTCCCTGATTTTTCTCACTCACAAGCTATTTTTCTGGAAAAGACAATCATCTAGCATCTGGGAGTTGCACTAGATAGGAAGATTTTATTTTATGCATCAAATAATTTTTAGTAATTATTTAAACCACCTTGGAAAAACATTTTTAAATGGTTGGCAGTTCTCCTAGAATACTAAATTTCATGAACAACATGAAAAAAAATGGTTACAAAATTGTTTAAATCTCCAAAGAATACAATGTTAATTTTCTAAAGTAAGATAAGAGTTGAAAAATCCTAGTTTAAAAATGGAAACTCAGAATAAAATGTTAAACACAAAACTGTAAACACTGCAGCACTGTTTGCCTCTGGCTCAAAAAGCAAAAAAAGCAGGGCATTGAGAGGGAGACACATTGATGTTTGCAAGGCTTTTATTTAATGGTGCAGTTTCAATGATGAAAATCACTAAAACCCTAGATGAGACTGTTTAATCAAAGAATAATAGCACTTTGCTAAATTCTTATTGAAGTTTAACTTACATACAAAATTCTCTCACTCTGAGCAAACAATTTGATAAGTTTTGACAAATGTATACAGCCATGTACCCCATCAACACAATAGATATACAGCAGAGGTTAATAGAACTTTTGATAATAATGGAAATATTCTGTATCTGTTTTGTCCAATGTGGTAGCCATGAACTACATTGGCTATAGAGTATTTGAAATGTGGCTTGGGGAATTAGGGTACTGAATTGTTAATTATTTCATTTTAACAGCACATAGCATTTTCTTCACCCCTAAAAGTTCCTGTTGCTATCATCTTACAATGTTACTCTAATGACCTCTACTGACAAAACATGGCGTTCCACTAGCTGGCAAATAAATATAGGACACAACCTAACTATTACAAAGCAGGGAATAGAAGGGTAGATTTGAATAGATGACTGGTCCGATAGGTGTGCTTAATTTTGATGAATTTCAATTTATCAATTTTCTTTGTCCTTTTTGTCTTACCTTAGAAATCTTTGACTAAATGTTTTCTCTTAGATTTTCTTTTAGAAGTTTCATAGTTTAGCTCTTACATTTAGACCTATCATCCAACTTGTGTTAAAAATTTTATATGGTGGCCAGGCATGGTGGTTCATGCCTGTAATCCCAGCACTTTGGGAGGCAAGGTGAGAGGATCACCTGGGCAACATAGGGAAACCCCATCTCTACAAAAAATACAAAAGTTAGCCAGGCATGGTGGCATACCCCTGTGGTCCTAGTTACTTAGGAGGTTGAAGCAGGAGGATCACTTGAGCCCAGGAGTTCAAAGCTTCAGTGAGCTTGATTGTGCTACTGCACTCCAGCCTGGGTGACAGAATGAGACCCTATCTCTAAAAAATAATAATAATAACAAATAAAAAAATTATATGGCTTGAGGTAATGATATTTTTCCATATGGATATCTAATAGCTTCAGCATTTGTTGAAATACATCTTTTCATTCCCCATTGAACTACAGTAGCACATTTGTCAAAAATCACTTGACTGTATACATACAGGTCTATTTCTGAACTCCCTGGTTTATATGTCTATCCTTACACCAATTAAACTATTTTGATTATAGCAACTTTATAATAAACCTTGAAATCAGTTACTGTGAGTCTTCTAACTTTATTCTTTTTCAAAATTGTTTTGGCTCTTCTGGGTAGTGTGCATTTTAATATAAACTTTAGAATCAGCTTGTTAATTTCTATTAAGGAAAATGCCTCCTGTGCTATTTGAGATTTTATTAAATCTATAAATTAATGAGGTTAATTGACATTTTAATTCTATTGCATCTTCCAATTCATGAATTCAGTGTATCTTTCCACTTATTGTAATTTTATAAAATGTATCTAAGCAATGTTTTATAGTTTTCCTCAGTTGTTATTCTGGAATTAGACAAACTCACAATTCTTACCCTTTCTGGTTCAGAGGTTAAACTTTCATTTGTCTTTCATCTGCTTTTCAATACTTTCTAATATCTTTAAATAGTTTTTTTTTAATTATTTAACAAGTTTTTATAATTATCTGCTTGGAATTTGTGCGATCACTTCACTCCTCCAAAAGCAAACTCCTTAAATATGTTGATAATAATGAAGTCTGAAGCATAGATTAGAGTTCTTCTTGGCTTTAAATTCTATCAACTTTCTAGTCACATCTGGTGCTTGCATTATGATATCTTCATTTTAGTCAGATAAAGCCTGAAATAGAAGAACAAAATAGACAAAGCAAGCTCATTTTCTATCAAGCTTCTTATATTTGTGAATTACACAGATCAGAACAGATTTACCAATCAGAAAACCTAAAGATGTGGTCATTCTCTTGAAATATTAGATTATAAAGCACATAAAAATCCTCATGGAAAGTGAAGTAGTGAGGAGAGTACAAGTAAATATTTCACAATATTATCAAAAGTGTTTTATTTCTCACTTCCAGTAATTCCTCCTACCATGCAACTATTTTCCCCAATTTTTCTGTTCAGAAAGCAGCAAGAGCAAGGGGGTCTCATATTCACTGCCATGTTCAGTTTTGTGTTGTTACAGCAGAAATGAAGTTGGAAAGAAATTAGTTAATACTAAGTATTTGAAGAACAAATTAGACTTGAATATTCTGGCAAAAACAATATCCTTATTTAACTTAATTATTCAATTTTATTTTTTAAATATTTTACAAGTTGATACATGTACATAGTACAGCATTCATAAAGTACAATAAAGTCTATCATGAAAAAGTTTCCTTCACTCATTTCTCCCCACCAGCAAGTTTCTTCTCATGTTTTCTTCTGTAACTTTTATAGTTTTATTTTTTATATAAAAATACTTGAATCATCTGAAGGTATTTTTATGTAAAGTGTAAACTGTGGATCCACTGTGGTTTTGTTTCCTGGTGATTACTCAATTGTACCAATACCATTTGCTAAATAATCTACATTTCCCTTTACTAATCTGAAATGTTGCTTTCATCATCTGGATATTGAGGACTTCAAAGCAATAAAATAATTTCAAACTACATACACCTCTATTTGCCTTTTTTAGATCACTACTGAATTTTACATTGCTTTTAGTATTAGGTAGTAAGCAAAGAGAAATTTTAACTTAGAAAAAATATTTTTATAAAATTTTCTAAATGATTCATCAGTTTCCTATGACTAGTATTTATAGAATACTTACTATATAACAAGCAAGTCACTGGGTAGGAAGGAAATGGAAGTGTTTATATATTTATTTATTTTTGAGGGTCTCACTCTCTCACCCAGGCTAGAGTACAGTAGTGCTGTCACAGCTCACTGCAGCTTCAACCTCCCAGGCTGAAACAATCTTCCCACCTCACCCTCCTGAGTAGGTGGGCCACAGGCATGCAACAGTACACAACTGCTTGCTTAGCTGTAGGATTTTTTTGCAGAGACTGGGTTTTGCTAGTCTTGAACTAGCTGGTCTTGAACTCCTGGCCTCAAGCGATCCTCCTGCCTTGGCCTCCCAAAGTGCTGGGATTACAGGTGTGAGCCACTGTGCCTGGCTGAGTTGTTCATTTTGATAAAACCTTTGCTCAAAACCTATCCTATGATAGACTATCTGGAAACACAAACCTTCAAGAGGTTTATCTCTGGGGAAGTGACTTAATTTTTATGTCATACCCTTTTTTCACTTTTTGAATTTTATGTCCTATGTCTGTTACTTATTTTAAATGTGTTGATTCTAAAATCCTGTGGAGGGACCAAGATGACTGACTAGAAGTCTCTGTGAACCGCTGCTCCCACTAAGAAGAACGAAAACGGTGAGTGGATCTTGCACCTTCGGCTGAGGTATGCAGGTTCTCTCATTGGGACCGACTAGGCGGTTGGCATGACCCACAGAGAACGAGGAAAAGCAGAATGGAGCAGTGGCCCACCCGGGAGCTGCGCAGGCAAAGGGAACTCCCAACCCCAGCCAAGGGGGGCGGTGAGTGATTGTGCTGCATGCTTTTTCCATGGATCTGTGCAACCTGGGAGCAGGAGATCACCTCGTGAGCCCAAGCCACCAGGGCCTTTGGTCCCAAGCACAGAACTGTGCAGACACGAGGTAGCCGTTCAGGTCGCGTCCACTGGCAGCACACTGGAGACTGCCTAAGACACCGAAGTTGGTGGGGTCGGGGGTGGGGACAGCCGCCATCACTGCAGCTCCAGTCGGCCGCTTTCCCCTGCCGGTGCCCGGGAGACTGGATGATTTGGACTGGGAGGAATTCCCCACAGTACGGCTGTGGCAGACCACGGCCAGACTGCCTTCTTAGGTGAGACCCGGATCCATTTCTCCTCACCACACAGGGACTCCTTGTGGGAATTTCAGCAACTCCAGCCAGATGTTTACAGACAGAATGCTGATCTCCTAGGACCGAGCCCCTGCAGGGAGGAGTGGCCACAGTCCCCATGGTTCAGCGGACTTAGTCTTTCCTGCCTGCTGACTCTGAAGAATCCGGGCAGCCCAGAAAAGGGGTGTTCCCCACAGTGCAGTGCATCCACTCCGCCAAGGGGCAGCCAGAGTGCTTTTTATTAAGCGGGTCCTGATCGTGTGTCTCCTGACTGCGTGAGACCCCCCCAACAGGGGTCCCCATACACCTTATAAAGGAGTGTTCCCACCAGCATCAGGTGGGTGCCTCTCTGGGATGGAACTCCCAGAAGAAGGAGCAGGCAGCCATCTTTGCTGTTCTGTAGCCTCCACTGGTGACACCTCCAGGTGTGGAGTGACCTAGGTGAATAGGGTCAGGAGTGGACCCCCAGGAAACCATAGCAGCTCTATGGAAGAGGGGCCTGACTATTAAAAGAAAAATAAATAGAAAGCAACAACAAAATGAAAAAGATGCCACAAAAAAACCCATCCAAAGGTCAGTAGCCTCAAAGATCGAAGGTAGATAAGTTCACCAAGATGAGAAAGAATCAATGCAAAAACGCTGAAAACTCAGAAAGCCAGAGTACCTCTTCTCCTCCAAATGACTGCAATACCTCTCTAGCAAGGGCACAAGCTGGGCTGAGGCTGAGACGGATGAACTGACAGAAGTAGGCTTCAGAATGTGGGTAATAACAAACTTCAGTGAGCTGAAGAAGTATATTTTAACCCAATGCAAAGAAGCTAAGAACAATGATAAAACATTACAGGAGCTGTTAACCAGAATAACCAGTTCAGAGAGGAATATAAATGACCTGATGGAGCTGAAAAACACAGGACAAGAACTTCACAATGCAACCACAAGTATCTATAGCCACATAGACCAAGAAAAGAAAAGAATCTCAGAGCTTAAATACTATCTTGTTGAAATAAGACAGGTAGACAAGATTAGAGAAAAAAGAATGAAAAGGAATGAACAAAACCTCTGAGAAACAGGTGATTATGTAAAGAGACCAAACCTACAACTGATTGGGGTACCTGAAAGAGAAGAAAACCAAGTTAGAAAACCAAGTTAGAAAACATACTTTGGGATATCACCCAGGAGAATGTCCCCAACCTAGCAAGATGGGCGAATGTTCACATTCAGGAAATCCAGAGAACCCCAGTAAGATACTCCGTGAGAAGATTATCCCCAACAAGCATAATCATCACATTCTGCAAAGTCAAAATGAAAGAAAAAATCTTAAGGGCAGCCAGACAGAAAGGCCAGGTCACTTAAAAAGGGAAGCCCATCAGACTAACAGTGGACCTCTCAGTGAAAACTTTACAAGCCAGAAGAGATTGGAGGGGTTAATATTAAACATTCTTACATGAAAGAATTTCTAACCCAGAATTTCATATCCAGCCAAACTAAACTTCATAAGTGAAGGAGAAATAAAATCCTTTTCAGACAAGCAAATGCTGAGAGAATTCATCACCACCAGGCCTGCCTTGCAAAAGCTTTTGAAGGAAGCACTAAATATGGAAAGGAAAAACTGCTACCAGCCACTACAAAAACACACTAAAGTACATAGACCAGTGACACTCTGAAGCAACCACATAAACAAGTCTGCAAAATAACCACCTAGCATCATGATTACAGGATCAAATTCACACAAAACAATACTAACCTTAAATGTAAATAGGCTAAATGCCGCAATTAAAAGACACAGAATGTCAAGCTGGATAGAGTCAAGACCCATCAGTGTGATGTATTCAAGAGACCCATCTCACATGCAAAGACACACATAGGCTCAAAATAAGGGGATGGAGGAAAATTTACCAAGCAAATGTAAAACAGAAAAAAGCAGGGCTTGTAATCCTAGATTCTGACAAAACAAACTTTAAATCAACAAAGATCAAAAAAGACAAAGAAGGGCATTACATAATGGTAAAAGTTTCAACAAGAAGAGCTAACTATTCTAAATATATATGACCCCAATACTGGAGCATCCAGATTCATAAGGCAAGTTCTTAGAGACCTACAAAGAGACTTAGACCTCACACAATAACAGTGGGAGACTTTAATACCTCACTGTCAATATTAGACAGATTATAGAGACAGAAAATTAACAAAGATATTCAAGACTTGAATTCATCTCTGGATCAAGTGGACCTGATAGATGTCTACAAAACTTTCCACCCAAAAACAACAGAATATACATTCTTTTCAGTGTCACATGGCACTCACTTATCTAAAATCGATCACATAAGATCACATAATTGGAAGTTAAATACTCCTCAGCAAACGCAAAAGAACTGAAATCATAACAGTGTCTCAGACACAGTGCAATTAAATTAGAACTCAAGGTTAAGAAACTCACTCAAAACCACACAACTACATGGAAATTGAATGTTCTTGAATGACTTTTGGGCAAATAAGTAAATTAATGCAGAAATCAAGAAGTTATTTGAAACAAATGAGAACAAAGAGACAATGTACCAAAATCTCTGGAACGCAGATAAAGCAGTGTTAAGAGGGAAATTGATAGCAATAAATGCCCACAAAAAAAGCTAGAAAGATCTCCAATTGACATTCTAGCATCACAACTAAAAGAACTAGAGGACCAAGAGCAAACAAATCCCAAAGCTAGCAGAAGACAAGAAATAACCAAGATCAGAGCTGAACTGAAGTAGTTACAGACATGAAAATCCCTTCAAAAAAATTAATAAATCTAGGAACTATTTTATTGAAAAAATTTTAAAAATAGATAGACCACTAACTAGACTAATGAAGAAAAGAGAGAAGAATCAAATAGATACAATAAAAAATTATAAAGGGGATATCACCACTGACCCCAGAGAAATACAACCATCAGAGAATACTATAAACATCTCTTTGCACATAACCTAGAAAATCTAGAAGAAATGCATTAATTCCTGGACACATATACCCTCCCAAAGCTTAACCAGAAAGAAGTTGAATCCCTGAGTAGACAAATAACAAGCTCTGAAATTGAGGCAGTAATAAATAGCCTACAAAACAAAAAAAGCCTAAGACCAGATGGATTTACAGCTGAGTTCCACCAAAGGTACAACTAGCTGGAACCAGTCCTACTGAAACTATTCCAAACAATTAAAAAGGACGGACTCCTCTCTAACTTATTTTATGAGGTGAACATCATCCTGATACCAAAACCTTGCAAAGATAAAACAAGGAAACTTCAGGCCAATATCCCTGATCAACATCAATGCAAAAATCTTCAATAAAATAATAGCGAACTGAATCCAGCAGCAAATCAAAACCTTATCCACCACGATCAACTCGGCTTCATCCCTAGGATGCAAGGTTGATTCAACATATGCAAATCAATCAATGTAATTCATCACATAAACATAACTAAAGACAAAAACCACATGATTGTCTCAATAGATGCAGAAAAGACCTTTGATAAAATTCAGCATCCCTTCATGTTAAACACTATCAATAAACTAGGTGTTGAAGGAACATACCTCAAAATAATAAGAGTCATTAATAACAAACCCACAGCCAATATCATACTGAATGGGCAAAAGCTGGAAGAATTCCCCTTGAAAACCAGCATAAGACAAGGATGTCCTCTCTCACCACTCAAGGATGCCCTCTCCCATCACTCCTATTCAACACAGTATTGGAAATTCTGGCCAGGGCAATCAGACAAGAGAAAGAAATAAAGCATATTCAAATAGGAAGAGAGAAAGTCAAACTATCTTTGTTTACAGATGACATGATCCTATATTTAAAAACCCCATTCTTCCAACCCAAAAGCTTCTTAAGCTGATAAGTAACTTCAGCAGAGTGTGAGGATACAAAATAAATCAATGTGCAAAATCACAAGCATTTCTATACACCAACAACAGACAAGCAGAGTGCCAAATCATGAATGAACTCCCATTCACAATTGCTACAAAGAAAATAAAATACCTAGGGATACAGCTAACAAGGGACATGAAGGACCTCTTCAAGGAGAACTACAAACCACTGCTCAAGGAAATCAGAGAGAACACAAATGAAAAAGCATGCTATGGTCATGGAAAGAAAGAATCAATAATCAATATTGTGAAAATGGCCATACTGCCCAAAGTAATTTATAGATTGAATACTATTCCCATTAAACTACCATTGACATTTTTTACAGAATTAGAGAAAACTGTTTAAAAATTTATCTGGAACCAAAACAAGAGCTTCTATAGCCAAGACAATCCTAAGCAAAAATAACAAAACTCTAGGCATCATGCTACCTGACTTCAAACTATACTACAAGGTTACAGTAACCAAAACAGCACAGTACTGGTACAAAAACAGACACATATACCAATGGAAGAGAATAGAGAACTCAGAAGTAAGACCGCATATCTACAACCATCTAATCTTCAACAAATCTGACAAAAACAAGCAATGGGGAAAGGATTCCCCATTTAATAAATGGTGGCAGGGAGAACTGGCTAGTTATGTGCAGAAAAATGCAACTAGACCCCTTCTTTACACCTATACAAAAATTAACTCAAGATGGATTAAAGACTTACAGTAAAACCCAAAACTATAAAAACCCTAGAAGAAAATCTAGGCAATACCATTCAGGACATAAACATGGGCAAAGATTTCATGATGAAAATTTCAAAAGTAATTCCAATAAAAGCAAAAATTGACAAATGGAATCTAGTTAAACTAAGAGCTTCTGCACAGCAAAAAGAAACTATCATTGGAGTGAACAGAAAACTTACAGAATGGGAGAAAATTTTTGCAATCTATCCTTCTGAGAAAGGTCTAATATCCAGAATCTACAAGCATCCTAAACAAATTTACAAGAAAAAAAAAAAACAACATTAAAAACTGGGCAAAGGACATGAACAGACATTTCTTAAAAGACATTTGTGTGGCCAAGAAACATATAAAAAAACAACATCACTGATCATTTGAGAAATGCAAATCAAACCCACAATGAGATACCATCTCATGTCATGCCAGTCATAATGGCGATTATTAAAAAGTCAAGAAACAACAGATGCTGGTGAAGCTGCACAGAGATAGGAATGCTTTCACACTGTTGGTGGGAATGTAAATTAGTTCAATCATTATGAAACACAGTGTGATGATTCCCCAGAAGCCTAGAACCAGAAATATCCTTTGGTCCCATAATTCATTACAGGTATACACCCAAAGGAATATAAATAATTCTATTATAAAGATACATGCACGTGTATGTTCACTGCAACATAATTCACAACAGCAAAGATGTGGAATCTACCCAAATGCCCATCAATGATAGATTGGATAAAGAAAATGTGGTACATATACGCCATGGAATACTATGCAGCCATAAAAAGGAACAAGATCTTGTCCTTTGCGGGGTCATGGATGGAACTGGAAACGATTATTCCAGCAAAGTAAAGCAGGAACAGAAAACCAAATATCACATGTTCTCACTTATAAATGGTAGCTGAACAATGAACATATAGACACAGGAAGGGGAACAACACACACTGGGACCTGTTGGAGGATCAGTGGGAGGGAGAGCATCAGGAAAAATAGCTAATGCATACTGGGCTTAATACCTGGGTGACGGGTTGACAGGTGCAGCAAATCACCATGGCACATGTTTACCTATGTAACAAACCTGCACATCCTGAACATGTACCCCAGAACTTAAAACTATTTTAAAAAAAAAAGAGGGAAAAAATCCAATGTGTTTCATAAATAATTTGTAACATTTAGTGGATTTTTATACCTCATTAAAAGTCATTCCACATTGTAGCAAGTTAATACATTCTAACATACTTTCTTGTTTATTTATCTTAATTTTTTTCAAAGAACAGAGCCTGCTGTTTGACTCAATTTGCCAACCAGCATAGATTATTGTTGGATGCAGAGGATCTTACGACCCTTCACTTGTTCTTAATTAACCATGAGAGCTCCACAGGCAGAATTCTAGTGTATAGCATTCATCTCTACTTGAAAATCAGTCTATTTGTACTTAGCACTAGCTTCTCCAAAGCTCTCCCACGACTCTCCACTGAGTCCTACATCCCATGTTCATGCAGCATCTCAATCCCTATGTCGACAGAGATTAGAAGACCATTCTTCATCTAATTCCCTTGCCCCATAGCACTCACCTCTGTCAACGAGAGTGTAGCTGGGAGGAACTCAGCAAGGTGCTGAGGAAAGCTGGAATGAATCCTCTGTGAATATTAAATATACTGAAATGAAGCGCTGAGAGAACACCTGATTAGCTACTGTTTCAGCAGCTTAAAATGAATTAATTTTTTATCACATTCAGGTTCTAGGACAAGAAGATGAGTGAAGCATTACACAAGACATTTGCTTTGTGGTTGTGTAAAGGAGTAGCCTAACACAAGGTGTAAATGCCAAAGGCTTACTCAGTCTGTGGTCAATCTCAGAGGTGTTTGGATCATGCTGCAGTGTGGGGAGAACTGAAAAATGGCAAGACCAGAGTAGAGAGATCATTTAGAAGACTGAATTAAAGCAGTAAGTGTGGGATAGAAATGACAAGAAAACGATTAAGGAGGAAGATCTAAAACATAATAACCAGGTAGAATCAGTAGGACCTGAGGACTGATCGGCAGTTTAGAGAAATTAAGAACAGGACCCTGCAGTCTGTGACTTCTGGCTCTATTATTAAGAATTTTGGTTTAGTAAGACTAACAGAAATAGCAACTGAATTATAATATTGGATTCGTAGTAATATTGAATTAGTAGTAATATCTGTTGGAAATAGTGAGAGATAGGGATGATTCCCTGGTTCGGGATTACATGACTGGTAAGTAGAGTTACCTTTCTCTGGTAAACAGAGGAAATACAGAAAGAAGAACAGGTTTGGGTGGGAGGAGGGAAAATGAAAAAGATGCTGAGTTAGAGGAGCTTGGGAAGTGTGCCGTTAGAAACATGGCACAGGCAGATGCATAGGTGGAAACTGTAGGCAGGAGAGGAGTTGAAGTGTAGAGGTACAGAGCTGTGAATGGTCACACATGTTAGTAGTTGACAGTATCAGTAAATGAGAAAAGAGAACCAGGAAAAATATGTAGAATGTAGGAAAGGGGAAATGGAGTGAGAGGGAAGACCAGAGGGCTTACAGGGAAACAAGGACAGCAATAGTGACACAGAAGCAAGGGAGGGGAGAGTTCTAGAGAGAAGGATCTGATCAGACACTGCTTCCTCACCAGATCAACCCAAGCAAAGTTGTGTCCAGAAATGCATAAGATTTGAGAACTTCTCTAGGACCTCAGGCCCAAGTCTCAAAGAGGATCCCCTGGGGCACACCAGGAACCTCCCACTAGTCTTCCTGGAAGCTGCCCTGATAGCAATGGCCAGAACAGAGCAGTCCCCTTCTGCATTCATATCTCGAATCAGCCAGAAGTTTCACGGCTCCTACAAAGCAGAGAGAAGAGTTTATCCCACTGTTCATCATGTGGCCCATGTCAGCTTCACAGCAGCTGGAAAAAATGTAAAACTCATGGAATCGTGGAACGGTGACAAAACAACCTGCCTACTAATAAGTTAGAGATGATAGTTATATGTTGGAACTGCAAAGTTCACACTCTCGGATTCGTCTATACCATAGTGGTAGAGTAGTAATGTCTTCTTTGTAAAAGCAAATGTTCTAGATAAAGTTTACTATTTTAGAAAATAAGCATTTTATTTTAGCCATCTTTTAACATAAATCTCATCAAATTTTTTCTATATTCCCAATACATGGTATGCTGGATATACTATAGTCTTGCTTGCAAACACAAGATCATCATTATGATCATTATTTCTCATGGTAAATAATGGAAAGGATGAGAAGAAGTCACATTTATTGTTCACCTACTATGTGTCTGATATATGATACTTAACTTCCTTGAACCTATGAACTAGGCATTGTTATCTCCATTCTACAAATAAAGACACTAAGGCTTAGAAAAATTAACTTGTCCAAAATAAGATATATTTAGCCAAAATATGTATCCAGTTATGTCTGATTTCAAAACTTTTCTATTCCTCTTCCCACAACCCTCCCCCAATTTTACCCCAACTTTTGAAAGTTGTTTTTTATAATCATTTTTTGCTACGGGGGCCTTTAAAGACTGTTTACCTCTATACCAAACAGCCCAGTTTGCTGAGATTTTAAAAGACGATTTCTCTCCCTCCTCCCTTGCTCCAATGATCACTTTCAATATATCAACTTTAGCAGTAACCCCTCCCTTCTCCTAATATGTTTTTTTCTAAAACCTAGGCAACTTGCAAGGGAAAACCAAATTGCCTATCTTATTAAATGAATAATGTAATACTTGAGAGAGAGATTCCTATCTCTTCTGTGAATACTGTTTTCGTCCTTTCTTAAAGACCTTTTAATACTGTCAGATTTATGGCTGTATTCAAGAAGGTTAAAGTTCACCAAGGTCTAAATATTAAATAAATTGCTCTCTGGATTTGCCCAACAAGTCTTCACCCAATCACTAAACCATATGTGGGCCATGGTGATTAGTCCAGAGGTGGGCAGGTACCTAAACCAAACAATCAGAACTCTTCCTGGGGATATTTCTGGCTGGACTTAGCACAAAAGAGACGCTCTTGTCACTGGAACTATTACATTATGAGTGTAGAGCTTTTCACCACTTTATGGAACAGCCTACTGTTGTAATGAGAATAACTACCACTCATAGAGAGAACAGAGACCAAAGACAGAGAGAAAAAGGATCTAGACAGCCTTTGTCTCTGGATCCAGTTATTCCTAGTTCTACAACCACCACGGTCTTATAAGCATATAAATGCCCCTCCCTTTTATTTTTCTTAAGCTAGCTATACTTGTCTTTCTGTCACCTGTCACTGATAGATCCTTGACCAACAAATGTGGACATTAACCAAGAACAGTACTTCTCAATTTTGTCTGCAAATTACAATCTTTAAAAAACTGGGGAGTTTTTTAAAGTCCCAATGCCCAGGCAGCATCCAAAACCAATTAAATCAGAATTTCTGAAGGTGGGAACCAGCCACAGGTATTTTTGTAAAGCTCCCCAGGGGAGTCCACTGTGCATCCAGGATAAAAATAACTGCTCTGGAACAGCTTTCACTGTTCCATAAAAAGTGGCTTATCAAAAACCAGCAAGAAAGGATGAAACTTTGGAAACATTCTTATTAAAATAATGTTTTATTTTAAAAGAACAATTGCTACTATTCCTTATGCCACTCAAGGCATATTGAAAATCATAATTGACGCAATAATACTAAAAATGTTGTATAAAGTTTAAATCTAGAAAGTGAACAAACAACACTGTCATCTTTGGGAGAAAATATGATTGTCCACATAGAAAATCCAATAAAATATGTAGACAAATCATTAGAATTACTATTAGAAAAGTGACTTGATACAAAATCAACACATGCACAAAGTGTCAATTGTCTCCAAATAAATAGGTGCAATCAGTAGAAATGTCCCAGGACTTCTTACAGAACTTGGCCAGCTCATCCTCATGTTCACTTAGAAAAATAAGGGACCAATAACAGCCAAAACAACTTTGGAACTGTTTACAACAAGTAGGGCACATGCCTAGCAGATATAAAGTCTCTCTCTCTTTCTCTTCTTAATTATATTTTGTACACACACACACACACACACACACACACATACACACACACATTCTTATACCATGCGTATCTACTTTGACTCCAGAGATTAAAGTAGTATGCTACCAATGCAGAAAAAAAAACTGATTAATAACAAAGAATAGAAAGTCCAGAATCAGACCAACACATATCCAAAAAGTTGGTAAGTAACAGAGATAGAATAACAAATCAGTGAGGCAAAAAAATGAACTATTTAATAGATGGCACTTTGCATGGGGGAAAATTAGATTCCTATTTTCACAAAAGATAAATTACAGAAGAAGAATTAAAGACCTAAGCTTACAGGCAAATTTTTAAACATTTTAGACAAAAAAATGAAGAGTATTTTTATCACCTTAAGATAGGGAAGGGATTCCTAACAAAATTTAAAAGTACAAAATACAAAGAAACACACTAATAAATGTGACACTTAAATTTAAAACTTCTACTATATAACACAACACTATAAAAAGATGTAAGCCACAAACTGGGGGGAAATATTTGTACTGTAGAAAGCCGACAAAGAATTAGTATCCAGGCTATGTAAAGAACTCCTATAAGTCAAGAAACCTAACAGAAAAATAGACAAAAATTGGTGGGAGTGGGCAAATTACAGATGAAACCCCCTCAACAAATAAATAAACATATGAAAACTATAAAGTGTGATATATTTTATACTCATCAAATTAACAAAAATTTAGTAACATGACAATCACAAATTTGGGGAAGGATATGGGCAAAGGGAAACTCTGAAAAACAAGTGTAAGCATATATTGCCACAAGCTGTTAGAAATGTTTGAACTTGTCCTAAAATTCAATGATTCTATCTGAAATATATGCTAGGGATACTATAGCCCATGTGGACTATGAGACATGTGCAAGTGTATTCACTGAAGCATCATTTGTAATAGCAAGAAAAGAAAGAAATGAAACCAAAAAAATCAACTTATGAATAAATTATGATATATTTATATTGAAACTATGCAACTGTTAAAATGCACTAGAACTGCATGCATTCATATAGATAATACACAAAAGTATATTATTTATTCTTGTATTATAAAAATATTCAACAAACTAGGAATAGAAGGAAGTTACCTCAACATGATAAAAGGAATCTATGAAAAACCCACAACTAACCTCATACTCAGCAATACAGGAAAAGGAAACTCTCATCAGCAAGTGGAAGCGTGTATTGTCACAACCTTTTAGAATTCCTTGAACTTGTCCTAAGATTCAATAATTCTATTTACTTAATTATTAACTTGATGTTTTTCCCCTAAGATTAAGAACAAGACAGAAGTCCACACTCACCACTTCTCTTCAACATTGTACTGTAAGTTCTAGCCAGAGAAATTAGGTAAGAAAAAAAAAAAGGCATCTAGATTGGAATGAAGAAGTAAAACTATCTCTAATTACAGATGACATAATCTCGTATACAGAAAATTCTAAGGAATTTATTAAAATCAAGACTAATAAACAAGTTTGGCAAGATTGCAGATAAGAGATCAATATATAAAAATCTATTGTTTGTCCATATACTTGCAATAAACAACCAAAAATTAAATTAACATAATTCCATCTACAATCACATCAAAAATAATAAAACACTAAGGAGCAAATTTAATGAAGTGCAAAGATTATAACCTGAAAACTACAAAAATTGTTTTAAAAAATTAAAGAAGATCAAAATAATTGGAAAAATCCTATGTTTATAGACTTAAAAACATTGTTAAAATGGCAATACTCCCAAATTAATCTACAGATTCAATACTTATCAGAATCTCAGCTGACTTCTTTGTAGAAATGGACAAGCTGATCCTAAAATTCATAAGGAATTGCAAGGAACCCAGAATGACCAAAACAATCTCAAAAAAAAGAACAGAAGTAGGAAAACTCGCGTGTCCTGATTTCAAATTTTTGTACAAAGGAATAATAATCAAGACAGCATGGTACTGGTACAAGGACAGACATATAGATCAATAGGTTAGAATTGAGAGTCCAGAAATAAATCCATATATCCATGGCCAACTGATTTTAGGCAAGGGTGACAAGATCATTCAATAGGAGAAAAAAAATAGCCTTTTCAACAAATGATGCTGGGACAACTGGATAGCCATATGCAAAAGAATGAAGTTGGACTCTTACCTCATACCATATAAAAAAATTAACTTAAAGTAGATCAAAGATGCACATAGAAGAGCTAAAACCAGGAAACTTAGAAGAAAACAGAGGTAAATTTTCATGACCTCCTTGGATTATGCAATGAATTCTTAAATATAACACCAAAGCATGAGAAAGAAAAAAAATAGTTAAACTGGACTTTATCAAAATTAAAAGTTTTTGTTCTACAAAGGATATCACAAAAGTGAAAAGACAGTCTACAGAATGGAAGAAAATATTTGCAACCTATATATCTAATGACACTTGTATCCAGAATATTTAAAAAACATTTAACAATTTAATAATAAGGCAAATAAACCAATTTAAAAATGAGCAAAAGAGCTGAATAGAAATTTCTTCAAGGTAGATATAAAAATGGCCAATAAGCACAGAAAAGATGCCTAACACTATTATTCATCAGGAAATGCAAATCAAAACCACAAGACACTGCTTCACACCCACAAGGACAGCTAGAATTAAAAAGTCAGATAAGTACAAGTGTTGACAAATGTGGAGAAATAAGTACCCTCATACATTACTCATGGGAATGTAAAATGGCACAGCCTTTTTGGAAACAGTCTGGCAGTTCTTCAAATGATATTGGTATACAAAAGAATGGAAGCATGTCTACACAAAAACTTGTTCATGAATGTTTATAGCAACACTATTCATAATAGCCAAAGGTGGAAACAATCCCAATGTCCATCAACGAACAAATGGATAAACAAAATGTGGTATATCTACACAATGAAATATTATTTGTTCATGAAAAGGAGTGAAGTACTGATACATGCTACCACATGTATGAACCTTGAAAAATTACACCAAATGTGTGCTGAGTGAAAGAAGCCCATCACAAAAGACCACACATTACAGTACTCAGTTCCTATGAAATGTGCATAATAGGGAAATCTAAAAGACATCAAGCAGATTAGTGGTTACTCCAACTAGGAAAGGAAGGGGTGGGGAGATAAGGTGGTGATAGCTAATGGGCACAGCTTTTCTTTTTTAGATAAAAATATTCACATTCAGTTGGGTGTGGTGGCTCACACCTGTAATCCCAGTACTTTGGGAGGCAGAGGCGGGAGGATCCCTTGAGCCCAGGAGTTGGAGACCAGCCTGGGCAATGTAGGGAGACTCTTCCTCTACAAAAAGTAAATAAAAATGTTAACCCACTGTGGTGCTGCATGCCTGTGGTCCCAGCTACTCATGAGGCTGAGTTAGGAGGATCACTTGAGCCCAGAAGGTCCAGGCTGCAGTGAGTCAAGATCGTGCCACACGCTCCAGCTTGGGTGACAGAGCAAGACCCTGTCTGTCTGTCTGTCTGTCTGTCTCTCTCTCTCTCTCTCTCTCTCTCTATATATATATATATATATATACACACACACACACACACATATTCATATACACACATATATACAATATATACACATATTCATATTTTTTTAAATTGACCATGGAGATGGTTGCACATATCTGTGAATACACTAAAATTTTTTTAATTGTATACTTTCACTGGGTGAATAGTATGGTATGTGAATTATCAGTAAAGGTAATGAAAAACTGCCATTTAAATAACTTGTAAGATGTTATTTGTGCCATAATTCCACTTATTTAGAAACACACAAAACAAATTTTTTTAATGTTTAAAGATAGAAATACAATATATGTCTTAAAATTAATTTGGACAGAAAACAAACATTTTAAAATGATAAGTTAGCTTGAGAAAGATTTTTAAAGTGAGTAAATTGGGGAATATGCAAAGGGAGCTTCAACCACATCTGTAATGTTATATGAAAATATTAAAGCAAAAGCAAAATAATTCTGCAAAAGCATTGTGATACTCTCTAAAATTTTTAATAGATCTTTTTTGTTGGCTTTAGTTAGGGCCAATTGACATGAGCAGCAATTATACTAATTGCTAAGCCAATATTTGTCACTTAAGCCATTATTTGTCTCAAGAGAAACCAAGTCTATGAGGAGATCCCTCTACTTGGTATATTTTGAATAGAAATAAGGACCTGGGTCTAGAGTAAATGAGGACTTGCTGTACTTTACATCCTTTAACCTTTTTAGTCTCTTTTCCAAACTTTTTTCTCTTTCTACCCTATTTTTCTCAAGTGCTTTGACTGAAAATAGATGTAATATAACCTAACAAGTGTCTGACTAATGCAAGGATTTGGTATATTATCTTCTTTTAATACAGTCTAAATTCTGACATTTTCCCCCCACAAATTACCTGGCTATAGGCTCAGTCTCAGTCTGTGTTGTTGTTGAGCCACAGATAATAACCATGGGTAACCAGCATGTAAAACATTCTGACTTAGCAACTGTAAGACAAAGAATTTGCTTTGCTAGATATCTTGGTTCCTCAACATGGGAGTAACAACTCTTCCAGAGTGTATGAAATGCCTTTTTCAAACTAAGAGTTAAAATCCTCTCTAGATCTCCTAACACCTTAGACTAGTAATTTCAGCGCAAAGGTCTCCCAGATCTCCCATCTCCTCTCATTCCCTTTTCTCTCTTCCACTCCTCCACGTGCTGAACATGGTTCTCATGGTTGATTTATAAACTTTAGCTATTGCCTTTCTGCCACAATAGGCAAGGATTCAGCACGCACTATTATCCACCTTTCCTTCCTCTTGCCTCCTCATTTTTGATATTTACATAACTATTTTAATTCATCTATTGCTTATCTTTATAGTTTTAGTCATTAAACTATTTGAATGTATTCAACTCAATCTCGACTCTGGTTTGTAAAATGAGAATATTAACACTCTTACTTGCCCTCCATCTCACCTTCCCCTTCTACCTCCCGTCCATTGACAGCTGCCTCTTTGCTTTTCCCTTTTCAAAGTTGATACTATTTATAGTCTGTTCTGTATTCATAATTTTGTGTTCCATAATTTTTAAATGTCAGCTTCTCAACTCAAGTGATTTCCAAAGAAAGATATTATGACAGGGTTAATTTGCAAGTATTGTTTTGGCTTACACGGAGATTTTAATGTAGTCATTTTGATGCAGCTTCATCAAAATGTAAAAATTCTCTATTGTTTAAAACAAGAAATAGAAATGTATGTGGTAGACTCTCCTAAGCCTTACCCCATCTCTGAACATAGGAGAGGATAGGAATGGGGTGAGGCTATTTATGATGCACAATGCTTGATCTTAAGAAAACAAATGCTTAATATGATTTGCACAGTAGGCCACCTCAAAAATGTCATGTACATTTTGTCTTCTCCTGTATTGTGAAGGCATATAATCAGAGGAAAATATTGGAAAACTCAATTATTTCCTAAGTTTGGGGCAGACTAGATGGCCAATCTAAATGAGAATAATAGCAAAACCTTACAAAAGAATATGTCTAACTATGCAAATGCCCCTATGGGGAGATGTAGCAAAATTACAAAGAACAATGCTTTATAAAAATAAAATCTTGTCTGAAATGCCAGTGCTAAATCTCTTCAATAAAATATAAGCTTAAGATAAAATACTAGAATTTCTCATTCATCTCTAGTCTTCTGAGAAGGCTGTAAAAGAATCATTGTTCTCTTTATACACATACCAGCCCACCCACAATTTAAGTGACTCCCCTGGAGCCATAATAAGGGTGCCAGTATGTTGCCACTAGAACCCAGTCTCATAAAGCTTGAAAATTGCTGTAAGACAAAAATCAGTCTTGGATCCTGTACCACAAATTTTAATTCTCAAAAATGTCAGAATACATATTCCTGTAGCAAAACTCCCAGTCTGCATTATGGTGAGGCTTCAGAGTGTTTGACAGTTCATTCAACTGTCCTCCCACAATGTTCAGCATTCTGTTAGATAAGTTAGATTTAGTTTCCCTTCATGAAAGGAGGGAAGTGGACGCTTCCTTGTGCAGACATCCATCTGCCTATGTCTTGGCAGAGTATTTTTGAAAGAGAGAAAAAGAGAAAAAAAAATGTTTAAAAAGGAGTGCAATCGTTGTAAAAAATATTGATTCAATTGAGATTGACTTTCAGATTAACATTTGAGGCTGTAAATTTGCTTAAGACCTCTCAAACAGAGTTGGCTGCTGCTTCTGCTTAATTTTAAAAACAAGAATTCCTGCCCAAATCTCAGGTGAATTAAGAGCACTCACGGTCAGTCAAGTCAGCATGGAAGCAAAAAAATCCATCGAATTTTAGATATCACGTCAAGCAAGAATTGCTCAGCAGAAAACCTCCATGACTGTCTGGATCTCACATTTAATACAGAACTCAAATGGGAGACCGAAGGGAGGGGCGGCATGGAAAGCTCCCAGAACCTCTACCCTGTTCAAGTAGCCCAGAAATTCACACACAAGAAATGGTGAGTTTCCCAATCAGAAAGGCAGAAATGGAAATAAAGAGGAAATTGTTTGGGGGAAAGAAACATTCTAGACTGAGTTGCACTGACACTGAACTGTCATCAGGACACTGGGGTAAAAGAAGAAACATTCCAAACATGAGAATGTCATTCATTTTTGCTGGGCTATGTAGGGGAAGTTGACCAACTCCAGTGAGCTCTTAGACAGTAGACTGAGAGGGTGAAGGAGAATCCTGTGGGTGGTCAGGGACCTTCAAAAGTACAGCTCTCTCTGCATCAGCTAAGACAGCTCAAAGAGTGAAGATCAATTGATCTGGGAAGTAAAAGTAATCCTGTAAGGCATCTCATTAAGCTGTGACATATTAAAGTGAAGGACAAAAGTACACAGCAGGCTCTGGTGTATGCACACCTAACACACATAAACCCTTCCCATATGAATGTGGACAAACCCAAGGGACCCAGAAATTTCTCATGCTATCCTGATGCCACAGCTCAGGATTTCCTTCCCCTCTCAAAGGCTGCTATGGAAATCTACCTTTCTTCCGCTCTGAGTTAGATGAAATACTTAGGGTTCATTAAATAGACTTATTCTCTAATATGTAAAAGTCTTGTTTCTATCCACCGTGTTCATAGAGTAATCAGAAGCTCTTATGTGTAAATTAACCTGATATGATGTGAGGGAAAATGGAAGGTTAGGATGGAAGGAAAACATAGAGGGATGCCTTCTATTTCATCATCTATAAACCAGGAAAGATGCTCATCTACACAGCTTATTACCACCTACAACTGGGGGGTGGGGGGCCATTCTGATCCCTCATCCTCTAGAAGTAATGTACAAAAGTATTTTAGGAAATATTCCCTTTGTAAAATATTCACTATATAGGCTTATCCTTCACAAACTTCAGAAATGCCATGTGCAGCTGTGGACTAAATGGGCTCCAAAAGACTTGTGCAACATGGTCACCCTGAATACCTTATACCCCAAGATTCATTTTTTACTCATATGGAAAATATCTTCATTGCACATCTACTCTGTGTCAGGCTTTTTTCTAGAGGCTGAGAATACAGCAACACAAATGGCAGAGTCCCTGTATTTGAGGATTTTTACATTCAACAAACAAGTAAATGATACATATATAACCTCAAGCAGCAATAAGTACTGTGAAGAAAAATAAAGGTTAAGGAAATGGGCAGGGAGGAGAGCAGGTCAGTTGCTTTAGAGAAGATAATTAGGTAAGGCCTCTCCAAGTGGTAATAGTTGAGCAAACCCTCAGTGATGTGAAAGAACAAACCAAAAGAAAAGTGTAAGTTTTATTAGGGGTGTGATGGAAAGCCATTGTAGGGCTTGGAGAAGGACAGTGAAATGACTGATGGTGTTTTATAGAGACCAGTCTAGTTGCTGTAAGAAAAGTAGACTTTAGAGAATCAAGAGAGGGTACAGGGAGACCAGTTAGCAGGGAACACCAGTGAGAGATGACGATGGCTCAGGCAAATGCAACCAAATAAAGGTGATACATGATGAGAGTCAGCATATACTTTGAAAATCAAATGTATGGCTGATGGATTGAATGGAAGGAAAAGATGAATCAAGGAAGTCTTTTAAGTGTTTGGCCTAAGCAATTAGATGAAAGGATGTATCATGCCATATAGTAAGAAAGACTCCGGAGGAGCAAGTTTAGGGGAATGGAGAGCCAGGAGCTTTGTTTAGGATATTTTAAGTTTGAGATGCCCATTAGACATTCAAATAGGGATGTCATAGGCAGTTGTGATGCAAACAAACCCCAAAATTAGGGCTCAGCTAGGATGGTTCTTGGCTTTGCACCGGAAAGAATTTAAGAGACAACTGATAAAGTGAAAGCAAATCAAGTTTATTCGAGCAACAGGGTACAGGAAAATGGTACTCCATGGACAGAGCAGAGCTGGCCCATAGGCAGAGTAGCACACGTGGACTGCTGGCTAGCTATATTTATAGCCACTCCTTAATTATATGCTAAATAAGGGGCAGGCTATTCATGAATTTTCTAGAAAAGGAATGGGGAGTTCCTTGAACAGAGAGTTCCTCTCCCTTTGAAACCATATAAGGTAACTTCTGGGCATTGCCATGGTGTTTGTAAATTATCATGGTGCTGGTGAGAGTATCTTTTAGCATGCTAATGCTTTATAATTAGTGTATAATGAAAAATGAGGGCAACTAGAGATTGTTTTTGTTGTCATTTTCGTTTTAGCTGGTTTTAGCCAGTTTCTTGAACTCCCTACCTAGTGATCTACCCGCCTCGGCCTCCCAGAGTGCTAGGATTACAGGTGTGAGCCACCACACCCAGCCTCAGTTTCTTTACTGCATTCTGTTTAGATAAGCAGCCTCGTGACTGGGGTCATGACCAGTACTGGAAAACAAGTCCTGCTGATCTCCCCTCTCAGTTGGATATGCAAATCCAGAGCTTAAAGTAGAAGTCAGAACTGACAGGAGATACTAATTTGGAGGTAATCAACCATGTGTAACATACCCCCTTCTACTTGACCAATAAAGCTTTGCATTCTATTTACTTTCCTGTTGAGGAAAGGTACCCAATGGAAGTTTAAAGACGTTCCACAAAGAATGCAGTTTACTAACAGTGAAAGATCCTCCAATACTTTCTTATGAGCACCATCCAGAGCTTGTTCCAACTGAGCTTGTTTAGTTGGAAGTTGTTCAAGTTCCTGATGTATATGTAATTTTAGAAATGCATTTGGCACAAGGTATACATTATCAAAACATCTTGGTGCACACCATAAATATATACTATTTTTACTTGCCAATTAAAAATTTTTTAAAGAAATTCATTTGGGAAAATTGCCCGCTACTTACCTGCTTACAGTTACCATGTCTCCCACCTGGCCACACACACAGCTATGGCTAATCTGAGCTCTTGTTGGTACTGTGATTCCTCCTAAGAAAAATCAGCTAATTCTATTTGCCCTCCTTTCCATTTTCCTTTTAGTGTTTAATAAATCCACAGAGTGGATTTATTAAAAGGACTCAGAGATCTTGCACAGAAACCAAGAATGGAGATGTAGCCAGACTCAGGAAAGACCTAGAACCAGAAATAGGAAAGTCATCAGGACTCGCTGTCCCTCCTTTCTGTTAAGTATCTGTGTCAGTCTTTTTCAAGACAGATGCACTCTCCCTATTTTGTGGTCTACATGGAGGAACATGGCCACCCACAGGTAAACCCAAGTTCACATGCATAATAGACTATATCACTGGCTTTGATTCTTCTCACCACCCATCACTCATCCCTTCAGTCCATATCCATGCCCTGTGCCATATAACTGCAGCTCCATCAAGGGGGAGAGTGCATTGGGGTCAGTCATTGACTTATTTGGCCAACAGAATGGGGCAGAAGCAAAAGCGCCACTTCCAAGCCTAGCTTCTATGAGATCCGTTACATTTCCACTGGTATCCTTGTACTTTGGGCATTGCCATAAGGATTTTCCAGCGTAGTCCACTAGTGCCAGCATGAGGATAAAAGGCACATGGAATAGAGCTGCTCAGCTGGACCCAGACTAGATCAGCCAAATCCCTGGCAAGCACACATACATGAGTGTAAAGAAATGATGATGGTCATGTGACCCTGAGATTTGTGGGTGTTTTGCAGCATTACTGCTCCCAGAGCTAAATGACACATGTTACACTGATAGTCACCCCCAGAGACTATCTTATCTCCATCTGAATCCCAACTTCACTTTCTGAGGAAAGAGACCATAGTGGATTCAATGTGGATCAAGTGTCAACACCCATGGCTGGGGAAGGTATTCAAGGCTGTACATATAAACATGGCTATCGGTAGCCCATCCCTGTGGATCAAGAGAGAGTTCCCAAATGAAGTGGAGATGTGGTGGTTATGGTGAGCTGAGCAGGCACCCAAAAGGAGTCAACTTCTACTTTATGTACAAAATGCTTCCTAGAGCAAGAACTGCCTTTAGGTAAAAATTGTTTACCATGGACAAAAACTGTCTCCTGCAAGAAAATTCTGATCCCATAGGCAACTGAACTTTGAAGGGAAAAAAAAAAAAAAGAAAAACAGCCATATTCTTTAAAAAGGCAAGATAGAGAGCAAGGAGAAATGTTTAACTGCAATAAATCACAAGCTTTGGGTATAATTTGATCAATGGTTTGCAAGGAAATCAAGGATGAGGTAAGTAATTTCTATTCCTTGGCACTCGCTCTTTTGTGAATCCATAAGCCTTGGCTGCTACCAGCCATTCCATGCAATTGGCCATCAGGCATAGATCTGAGCCTGGCAAAGGATAGAGACTAGTCTCTTAGTGAATAAAAAAGATCACAACCGTTCAAATTTAATGAGTACAACATAGGTAATATTAGACCTTTACATAATCACAACCATTTCAAATTTAATGAGTGCAACATAGGTAATATTAGACCTTTACTTGAATGGTGAATTTAAAATCAGAGAGTTACTACACTGCAAAAAATGGATTTATTCAAGGCAGGTGATTCTGTCTCCTCTAATCACCCTTTGGGAAGATATAATGAGAACTTGTAGGTTTTGAACATTCAAATTGAAAAAATGTTTATAATAATGTACATAGTTTTGTTTG
This sequence comes from Macaca nemestrina, assembly GCF_043159975.1. Lineage (NCBI taxonomy): Eukaryota > Metazoa > Chordata > Mammalia > Primates > Cercopithecidae > Macaca > Macaca nemestrina. Next base: position 46,739,111 of record NC_092128.1, read on the forward strand.
CATCTACTATTTAAATTTCTCTGATTACCAACCCATTTCTTAAAATGCTAATATGACGGTGGAGATTATATTTTTACTTTACATGTCACTTCCAGAGAGGAAATAGCTGATTACGTTTTTACCCACTTACAAATAGAAGCATGCATATATACATATATTTAAAATACCATTATTATTACACAGACCACACGTGAAATTTAAATGGAATAAGTACACATTGTAAATTATAGCCAAATGGACTATGAATACTTCTTTGTTTTTTGTTTGTTTGGTTGGTGTTGTTTTGTTTTGTTTTTGAGATGGAGTCTTGCTCTGTCGCCCAGGCTGGAGTTCAGTGGCACAATCTCAGCTCACTGCAACCTCCACCTCTGGGGTTCAAGCGATTCTCCTGCCACAGCCTCCTGAGTAGCCAGGATTAAAGGCACACACTACCACAACCAGCTATTTTTTTTTTTTATTTTTAGTAGATACAGAGCTTCACCATGTTGGCCAGTCTGGTCTCGAACTCCTGTCCTCAAGTTATCCACCTGTCTCGACCTCCCAAAGTACTGGGATTACAGGCATGAGCCACCGCACCCGGCCCTATGAACACTTCTTTGAACAACTGATATAATTCTGAAAGCATGATACTTGCCAAAAAATATGCTTACTGAAGGATTCTATTTGGAAGCAATTAATAATTAATAATAGTATCATAATGAGTGCATTTGTGGGGGTACATGGTGTCCTATCAAATATTTGCCAGGCAAGCAATAAAATTTTGAACAAATAATCTAATTTAAAGAGAAGGGTAAAAGAAAATTGAGATGAAATGAAAAGCTGTTGCAAATACTTTATAAGAAATCGTATTGGGACCAGAGTCATCTAGCAGCAGCTGCCACTCTGAATTTCGGTTTCCATGCAAAACTAGAAGAGCTAGTCTTCAGCTTGTGCTTTTTCCTAGGCAAAAATCCCTGAGGCAAGTAAATTCAAAGCACTGTGAACAACTCTAAGGGTGAGTTGGTCTTACCCTCTACCCTAGACCTACAAAATCTGATTACCCAAATGGATTAAGAATCTGTGTTTTTAATAGGCACCCCAGGTGATTCTGTTGTACAGCTAAATTTGGAAACCATTGCTCTGGAGAGAAAAACAGAAAGCTAATGCTGACACAATTGGTACATCTGTGATGGCACTGAAGCAGGCATTCAGAATTCTCAGGAAATGCCAAGTCAGGAATGGCCTTTTTGGCTCAATACCCCACCCTTTTGCCCCTCCCTCCCAGGAGCTAAGAATTTTCCCTTCTTTAAACATCACACTTAGGCAATGTGGTGCAGTCGGGGTGCGTGACTCCCGACAGTCTCTGCAGCCGCTGTGTGTCCTGAGAGCTGGGGGAAGGCTGGCACTGATGGAAACAGCATGACTGAGAGGTGGACAGGTGGAAAGTGCTGCCCTTCAATGACACAATCCTTTGAAGCTCAGGATGCAGTTTAAATCTTTCCTTAATGTGAATAAGGTCAATTGACTTCCTTTCTTTAAACTACCTTTCTAGCATAGGATTTTAAAACTTTTTTAACATCTCAAGTGAAAACTAGATCCATCCAATGATGTGAATGATTTGGAATTAAACTGGCGTACAGTCCAAAATGAATCTCTAAATTATTTAATTTTTAAATTGTGTATTTATTGGGGACTGGACTACAAAGAGGAGTAACTGACCACAGGCATGGTTTATCTTTAAATGTGTTTTAAATCTATGTTTGTGCTATTTTACATCTGAAAAATTAAATGCCACATTTAATTCACAAACTCGTCCTTGTGTATTGATTTTTAAATTATATCACCATAACTGCACCATGTTGCCTAAGTGACATTATGCTACATGATAAACTGCTAATAACGAAGACCTAAAAAGAGGCTCCATCTGCACATCAGATTTCTGAAGAGCAATCAAGGTAGCACTTGTGCTAAACTGTGCTTAAGGTGCCATGACTCCCGATAGTGTCTGCAGCCCCTGTGTGCTCTGAGTACCGAGGAAAGGTTGGCATTGATAGAAATAGCAGAATTGAGGGGCGGACAGGTAGAAAGTCCTGCCCTTCCAATCATTAAAAAATCAGGAAACAACAGGTACTGGGGAGGATGTGGAGAAATAGGAACACTTTTACACTGTTGGTGGGGCTGTAAACTAGTTCAACCATTGTGGAAAACAGTGTGGCGATTCCTCAAGGATCTAGAACTAGAAATACCATTTGACCCAGCCATCCCATTACTGGGTATATACCCAAAGGATTATAAATCATGCTACTATAAAGACACAAGGACACATATGTTTATTGCAGCACTATTCACAATAGCAAAGACTTGGAATCAACCCAAATGTCCATCAGTGACAGAATAGATTAAGAAAATGTGGCACATATACACCATGGAATACTATGCAGCCATAAAAAAGGATGAGTTTGTGTCCTTTGTAGGGACATGGATGCAGCTGGAAACCATCATTCTCAGCAAACCATCGAAAGAACAGAAAACCAAACACCGCATGTTCTCACTCATAGGTGGGAACTGAACAATGAGATCACTTGGACACAGGAAGGGGAACATCACACACCGGGGCCTGTTGTGGGGAAGGGGGAGGAGGGACGGGGGAGGGCTAGCATTAGGAGATACACCTAATGTAAATGACGAGTTAATGGGTGCAGCACACCAACATGGCACATGTATACATATGTAACAAACCTGCACGTTGTGTACATGTACACTAGAACTTAAGGTATAATATTTTAAAAAAACAAAGAAAGAAAAAGGAAGTCCTGCCTTTCGATGACACGCTCCTCTGAAGCTCAGGTTGCAATTTGAATCTTTTTATTAATGTGAATAAGGTCGATTGAGTTTAAGGAACCTATATTCAGGGATCTAATCATCTTTAGATTTGCAACATAGTTGGAAGGACAAAATCTACCTCTCTGACCTTTGTACACTGCTTTTGATGGTCACCAAAAACAATGCAGGCCACGGCAAAAAGAAGAGCCTACAGAGTCGTGGAAATAAGTAGACATATAACTTATATATAAACACACACATGTACATACACAAACACAAAAGTGTATGCCAATGTGGCAGGCAGGATGCAAAGGAAGCCAGAGGTTGGGTACACTGCAGGAAGAAAACAAGAAAGGCCAGTGGGGCAGAACTTACCCAGTTCTATTTGCAGGAGGAATAAGAAGCCACTTCTTAAAAGTATTCCTAAGAGAAAGGAGAATAAAGTTATACAAACTTGGTCCAAGAACACTAGGTCAGTACGGGAAGGAAAAGGAGATTTAGGGACAATTGTTTGCCTGAGTCACAGCAAAAAAGCCTGGAATACACGAAGTGAAAAATAAAAGATTTCTTTCACTGAATTTTCAGTCAGGTACAGAGCATGAAAAACAATACTCCTCTGGCCTGTATAACAGAGTATGAAGGAGTTAATCATCACTTCTCACTTCTAGGGAATGTGGAGCTCACCAGAGCAGAGGGATACAGCAGCCTGGGCATGAAGTTGGACCTGCCTCCTACTGGAATCGGGGAGATGTGGAAGAGAATGACAGAGGGAGGAAGAGGGAGCAGTCTGGCAGAGAGTGCTAGCTCCTAAGCTCATGTGAGGCATCTATGGGGCTTTCTGAACCAGCTGGAGAAATCTGAAAGCCATCTCCATTTCCACAATTACAGACAGGAACAGAGGTAGAGAAATACCTTTTTTTCTTTCTTACATTATGACCTCATAGTAACCTCCATGAAGGCATGACCTGGGGAAATAGGGGTCATCCATTTTTTAAAGAATGTGGTGATATATCAAAGATGACTTACGTCTTGATCTAGCATGTGGCGTTACAGATGGATAAAAGGAGACACATTTATCTATGTATACATACACACATGCACACACATGCATACATGTATTATGGTTGCAATCACGTTTAAGTATAGACACATACACTCTTCTCTTACTTTATTAAAATACTGAGTTTACTTCACATATATATTTTTGTCTCCCCATCATTTCCATGTCTGACCACTGCTACCATTATGTCATATTGCAACATTCCATACATACTTAAAACCAAAGGGTGGAGTTCCATCTTTAAAAGCCAAATAGGCATTTTGGACAACACATTCTTGGCAATGGAACCTGGAAAACATTTATTAAACACAGTAGGGAAAGCTCTCCCTCTGCATTACAGAGAGGACAACCAGATATCAACTGTTACAGAAATGAAATGAGATGAAAGTTTTTTAACAAATTGTTTAAACTCTTTTCTTAAAGTGACTTCCTCCACTGCCAGAGATCTTGGATAGCTTCCTGGTTAGTTATCTGGAAGCAATTCTTCACATAACTGATGAGCTTAGCTTCCACTTTAGGAAGAGAACTCCCTTGTTCTATACTTGCTTGCATTTTTGCTTTAATGTCTTCTACAGGACTAGGTCCTTTTGGTGTTTTAGGAGATTTTTTATTCCTGTTTTTTTTTGTTTTGTTTTGTTTTTTGAGATGGAGTCTCACTCTGTCGCCCAGGCAGAGTGCAGTGGCGCAATCTCGGCTCACTGCAAGCTCCACCTCCCGGGTTCACGCCACTCTCCTGCCTCAGCCTCCCGAGTAGCTGGGACTACAGGCGCCTGCCACCACACCTGGCTAATTTTTTGTATTTTTTAATAGAGACGGGGTTTCACCATGTTATCCAGAATGGGCTCAATCTTCTGACCTCATGATCCATTCGCCTCAGCCTCCCAAAGTGCTGGGATTACAGGCGTGAGCCACCACGCCCAGTCTTGACCTTTTGATCTGAGTGTTGGCGGTTTTAAGTCTTTTCCATTCTAGTTTTATTTTTGTGCATTTTTGGCTGGTATATCTTATACAGATTTTTTCACTGGAGCTTTTTCTTCAGTTTCCTCATCATCTTCATCATGATCATCATCGTCTTCACAGCAGGATTTACTTTTTTCCATGAAACCCTGCTACCACCTGCAGGAGCAGATCACTTTCCAGATATACTTAAGAGTTTCACATCCTCCTCCTCCTCATCTTCTGACTCTGCGTCTTCCTCCACAGCTACTAAGTGCTGTCCACTAATATGCACTGGCCCTAAACCACACTTCAATTGTAAGACCACAGGTAGTGGTATTTCAAAGCCCCCAAGGGAAACTGTTACCTGTACAGACATTTTCAAAGTTGCCACTGTTACTTTAATTGGACTACCTTTGTAATTCATTGCTTCTGCTTCAACAATGTGCAATTCATATTTTGCACCAGCCCCTAAACTGATGGTTCTTAAAGATAACTGGAGCTCATTTTCATCATCATTCACCTTAAAGTGATCATCTTTGTTGGTCTTTGGTTCACAATTGAAAAGATAGTTCTGGGGCCTCAAGGGACTCATATCCCTGTTCATCGAATCCTCCATGGAGTGGCGGCATGCACTTAAGTGGGAGAGAAGGCAAACAGAGATAAATGACTACTGCTCCAGGGAACAGCCCCGCAGAACAGAATCACACCCAACACATACATTCTTATACACTTTTTTTTTTTTTTTTTTTTTTTGCAGAAATAACAACTATTGCTGATGGATTTGATGACAACCCAGATGGTGGGTGGTGATGCCATTTCCTGAGTAGGGAAAACCGGGAGAGGAATCAGAGTGGGTCGGAGGAATTATTAACAAGAGTTCAGTTCAGGACTCATTCAGTTTGAGATGAAAATGCTAAGTATGCAGTGGATGCACTATGTGGGGTTCAGAGGAGAGATTGCAGGAGATGTCAAATGGAGCATCATCAGCATTTAAAGTCATGGCCCCAGATGAGCTCCCTATGAGGAGAGGGTAGACGGAAAACAGAAAGCAGCCTAGAACTGAGCCCATGGAACCCTAGTTTTGTGGCTGGACTGAGGAAGCGGAAGAATAAGGAAACTAAGCTTTATGTTGAATTCAGTTGAATTTCATAGAATTGTGTCTCTCCAATTATAGTCCTTGGTTTACCCTAAGGGAAAGGGTTTTATGATCAAATTATATGGGATATCTCTCATATACCGCTCCCTCTGGGAGTTTCAGAGGACCAGAGCAATACTTAACGATGAAAGATTCTGAGATGTCCTTAAAGGAAAAAGTTAAATTTTAAAAGAGCATTTCTTTAAGTCAGGGGTTCTTGGAATGTGATCCCCAAACCAGCGGTATGAGTATCACCTGAGAACTTGTGAGGAATGTTCATCCTCAGCTCCCCGCAGACTTACAGAATCAGAAGCTCTAAAAGTGAGACCCTGCAATCTGTGTTATAATGACCTGCCACAGTGACTCTGATGTGTGATTCAAAGACCACAGTCCCAAACATTTGGCCATTTTTATTTTGTTGACAAATAAGCACTTTCCAAAATGTCCTAGTTGGAAAATATTGTTACTGCAGACCCCAGTTTTAAGATCTTTAGTTTAACAAACTTTAAAGTGCAGAATCACTATTAAGAATTAAGTTCACAGCTGGGCACAGTGGCTCACACCTATAATCCTAGCACTTTGGGAGGCTGAGTTGGGCGGGTCACCTGAGGTCAGGAGGAGTTTGGAACCAGCCTGGCCAACATGGTGAAACCCCCATCTCTACTAAAGACACAAAAATTAGCTGGGTGTGGTGCCCCATACCTGCAGTCCCAGCTACTTGAGAGGCTGAGGTGGGAAGATCATCGCTTGAATCCAGGAGGCAGAGGTTGCAGTGAGCCAAGATTGTACCACTGCACTCAAGCCTGGGCAAAAAAGCAAGACTCCATCTAAAAAACAAACAAAAAGAGAATTAAATTTACTATCTCACTTTTTCTATATTTGTTGCTAAATCATCATGCCCCAAAATATTTCTATCCATTAAAAAGTGGCTTTTTGCCAACAAACTACACTTGGTTATGTGCCAGTCTATGATATATTTTAAAATATGTTTTATTTCGTTGTTGCTTTTTTTTGAGATGGAGCCTTGCTCTGTCACCCAGGCTGGAGTGCAGTGGCATAATCTCGGCTAACTGCAACCTCTGCCTCCTGGGTTCAAGTGATTCTCATGCCTCAGCCTCTCCAGTAGTTGGAATTACAGGTGCAAATCACCATACCCAGTTAATTTTTGTATTTTTTAGTAGAGACGGGATTTCACCATGTTGCCCAGGCTGGTCTCGAACTCCTGACCTCTAGTGATCCGCTGGTCTCAGCCTCCCAAAGTGCTGGGATTACAGATGTGAGCCACCATGACCAGCTTCAAATATGTTTTTAAATTTTACAAATAGAGTGATCTCTTTTGCCTTCCTAAACAGATCAAATTATCTACACCTGCACTATCTAATAAGTTAGCCCCTGACTATATGTGGCTATTTACATTTAAATTGCCTAAACAAAATGTTAACAGTTTCTCAATCACACTATCCACATTTCAAGTGCTTGATAGCCACATGTAGCTCACAGTTACCACATCAGCAGTGCATATCTAGAACATTCATTGAACAGCACTGATTTAGATTATGAAGAGTTCCTCGCTTTTGTTGCCAATGAATCCCTCATAGCCAGCATTTTTTAGAAGAAAGCAATTGTGATACGTGAGTGTGATCCTCGTTTTTCCAGAGGACATCAGTCTTGATGGAGAAGATTAGGGAGGGGCAATGAAAAACTCAGCTAAGAAAATCAGTGGTCGGTTGGGTGTGGTGACTCACGGCTGTAATCCCAGCACTTTAGGAGGCTGAGGTGGGCAGATCACCTGAGGTCAGGAGTTTGAGACCAGCCTGCCAACATGGTAAAACCCCATCTCTACTCAAAATACAAAAATTAGCTGGGCGTGGTGGTGGGTGCCTGCAATCCCAGCTACTTGGGAGGCTGAGGCAGGAGAATCGCCTCAATCCAGGAGACAGAGGTTGCAGTGAACCAAGATTGTGCCACTGCACTCCAGTCTGGGCAACAGAGCGAGACTCCATCTTAAAAAAAAAAACAAACAGGAAAAGAAAAGAAAGAAAATCAGTAGTCTGGAACTTTAAGCTCAAACGTCTCCCTTATTTTTCTACAGAGTCTTAGGTATCTCATGCTCCAACCCCATTGAAGATCCCCTCCTGTTGCCCTTGAAATCCGCTCCTCTCACCACATAACAGCCTGGTCCAGCCATCACCCCTTTACCACCACTGCTGCTGCTGGTGTCAATTCTCACTGTCATGGTCATTCTCACCACATATTCTGGCCATTCAGCATCTTTGAAACCCCCTTTTCTGCACTTGGGCACTCCCACTTTATGAATCCATGCTTTCTTAAACTAGATGCCTTCCCCTTGCTAGTCTCCCTTGCAGTCTATGTAGAAGCCTTTGACCTAAGCTCCACCAGTCAGGTGCATCCATGGGAGATTTCAATTTGGGAGAAAGCAATACAATTAAAAGGCACCACCCAGGCACTATGTGATAGCATGCCGGTGAGGATGGCAGAGGGTGGCCACAGACATTCTGCTTTCAGCGGGAACAGCAGCAACAGTCTGGAGGTAGTGTCCCATGCTCAATGTCAGCAAGGCAAATCCCTGTCCTGGCTCAGCATGGCAGGAGGATCGCCACCAGAACAACCCACTGATGTGACTTGCATCTTATTCCTGGCTATAAAACATCCAAAGCCCCATTCTGTGGCTTCTTGGAAATTCTGTGAGCTATCTTTTAATATGTTCCTTTTCAGCTCAAATTAGCAAGAGTGGGTTCTGTTGCTTGTAAATAGCATCCATAGCAGAAATTCCTACCCAAGTTGGAATGAGTTCTCTTTATAGCATTTACCCACACACATTGATTATATGGCTTGTGTTAGACTCTCTGCCAGGGACTGGAGATACAAACATATAGGGGAATTGTTCTCAAGGGGCTTAAAATTCAGGCAAAGAAACAGATCAGGACAACAATAAGGACTTTAAAATACTGTTGGTGGTCGTGACAGAAATACAAATGTGGCATCGTGGAGACCCAAAGGACAGGAAGGAGGAAAGCAAACAGGGGAAGTCTTTAAGGAGAAGATGGCTCTTGAACTGAGTTGTCCAAGATAAACAGGTGTTTGACAGGCAGACAATAGGACAAAGGAAAGGAAAAAGCACGCAACAGGGGGAGCAGGCTGCTTCAGTCTTCCTTGTTCTGGAAGCAATGGTCAAAGCCTGTGGTCAGATGGGGACAGGTAGGAGTCCAGGCAGCAAACAAGGCCAGAGAAACCATGAAAACAATAGTGTCATTTGAGTGCCTACTGCTTACATTGTTCTAACCATTTTACATTGTATTAACTCATTCATGCCTCATTACAACACTAGGAAGTGGATGACTCTATCAGCCTTACATTATAAAATACTAAGGCAGGCTGGGTGTGGTGGCTCATACCTGTAATCCCAGCAGTTTGGGAAACTGAGGCAGGTGGATCACCTGAGGCCAGGAGTTTGAGACCAGCTTGGCCAACATGGTGAAACCCCATCTCTACTAAAAATACAAAAATCAGCCAGGTGTGGTGGCGGGTACCTGTAGTCCCAGATACTCTGGGAGCTGAGGCAAGAGAACCTCTTGAACCCAGGAGGCAGAGGTTGCAATGAGCCAAGATTGTGCCACTGCACTCCAGTCTGGGCAACAGAGCAAGACTCCATCTCAGAAAACATAAAATAAAAAATAAAACACTAAGGCAGAAAGGAGACTTGCCCAGGTTACACACACCTAGGGGGCAGCAAGAAGGAAGGTTTTACCCCATGATACAGCTCTAGAGTCCATACTTTTAACCACCCATGCTACTACAGCCAGCCGGGAGCCTGTGCAGGGCATCTTTATATTCCATTCTAAGGAGCTTGGACTTGACCTTCTAGCAGTGCTAAAAGGTTTTTTTGTTTGTTTGTCTGTTTAACTTTTAAGTTCAGAAATACATGTGCGAGTTTGTTGTATAAATTCTGTGCCACAGGGTTTTGGTGTGCAGATTATTTTGTCACCCAGGTAATAAGCATAGTACCCAACAGGCAGTTTTTCGATCCTCACCCTCTTCCCATCCTCCACCCTCAAACTGGTATCTGTTGTTCCCTTATGTCCATGTGTACTCAATGTTTAGTTCCCACTTATAAGTAAGAACGTGTGGTATTTGGTTTTCTGTTCCTGTGTTAGCTTGCTAAGGATAGTGGTCTCCAGCTCTATCCATGTTGCTGCAAAGGACATGATCTTGCTCTTTCGTATAGTTTCATAGTATTCCTTGGTGTATATGTACCACCTTTTCTGTGTCCAGTCTACCATTGATGGGCATTTAGGTTAATTCCTTGTCTTTGCTATTATGTAGAGTACACTAAAAGCTTTTAAGTAGGTGAGTGGGATGATCAGACTTGTGTTTTAGGAAAAACAAGGTATTTACAGAACAAGGCAGCCTGAGTATGGGTAGCTAAGCAGAAAGACCTGACTCCACTTCCCACAATGCACACACACACATCCCTCCTCCTGGAGCCTGCCACACAAACCAGGACAAAAAGGCAAGCTTTTGGGAAAGGGATTCAAAACCAAGGAAGAAACAGCAATTCTTAGGAGAATATCTCACAATAGGCTTGGGGCACAACCATGGTTCCTGACTTAGCAGCTTTGTGACCCTAGGCAAATTATTAGGTTGGTGCAAATTAACTGTGACTTTTGCCATTGAAAGTAATGGCAAAAAAATGCAATTTTGCACCAACCTAATACTTCACTGATTTAAGCTTCATTTTTTTCTGTGAAAGTGGAGAAACAGAATGAAAATTCCTATTCCAAAACTCTGGGAGAAGGTCACACGTGTTTTCAGAATTCAGATTTCTGGATGATAGAACAGTAACATGTTGTATATACTATGTATTATGTAACACACCCAGCAAGCTCTGATGCATTCCTCTGTAATCAAATTCATTAACATTTCTGCAGCAAAACATACATATTCACAAGTGGGATAAATCAAAACTAGAAAAAGTCTCACATAAGTTCTAGTTAAGTTTTTCTGTCAAAAGATTTCAGGTCAGGCTCATTTCACATTCAAATGAATTATGAAAAGCTTGAGGCTTTCAAAGATTTTTGGGTTTCCAAATGTGAATCAGGGATTGTGCCCCTCTTTCTATACTATATTGCTTTAGAGCTGTTGTAAGAATTAGGTGAGATAATGTATGTAAAGCACTTAGGTTCTGCTATCCCTCCCAACTGTCAACGAATGTGACCCAGGATCCCAGCTACAGAGCCCACGTGCCTCAACTCTGCCATTTCAAAAAGTTCAAACTGGAGCCGTTTTCATCCCCTCTTTTCACCGTGGGTTCTAATCTTTACTGCCTGTGAGCCCTACCACCAATCATAATGCTTTCTCCCTCATTTTTCTTGGAAATTCTAGCAAGTTTTCATGCAGTCGGGCCCCTCATGAAGTCCCCAAGTTCCTAAGGTGAGTGCTATAGACCAGCCCACCCCACATGCCTTGATGCACTGGCCTGTCCGCAGGACCATTCCTGGGAGGTGTGGAGCTGTGGCGAATCACACTGTGAGGGAACTTCCTTGCATCCATGATATTTTTGAAAGCAAAATGTTGTTAAAACTAGGAAAAGTGATCATTACATTTTACTAAATATGGGAAACACATAGCAAGGGAATCACACAGAACTTCAGCCAGGCAATGGTCAGCAAGGAAACGTTTATTGACTGTGTTTCAGGCATGATGCTGCTAGGCCACCTGCCCCACCCTTAAGGACAGCAAAATTTCTATCCCTTCTTCTCCAACCCTCCACTATACTCCTTTATCTCTATCAGAGCTTTGCTGAAATCAGTATCACTCTCATCCTCATCATCCTTCCATGAATACAGTGCTTTGAAACTTACTTAGGACTCACACACACATCACCTTGTTCCTGCCTCACAGCTGCATGGGTTGTTATGATTAAACCTGTTTCACAGGTGAAAAAACTGGAGCTTTTGGAGTCTGAAAGTTGTTACCCATGTCTTTATCTTTCTCTTCTATGGGACACTGCCTCCTAAGCAGGCAATTTTCATGAAATGCTGCTTGCTCCAGCAGAGACCCTGGAGACAAAAACATCAAGCAATCCTGAGTAATGCATATCACACCCACAGACTAAGCCATCAGTTCCATTTCATGTGTTTGACTGGACCAACTCAGGAGGCTTCCCTGGACTGGCCATTAGGCCTAGGGTGTAGAATGATCACAGTTCACCTGTCTGCAAAGAGAAGGAGAGCTCCTAAGTGTTGACATTTCCATCTTCATTACCAAGAACAGTACCTCCCACACCCTGACTGACCATCAGATTTACCCTGGGAAATGTTTTAAACTCATATTTCCAGGCCAGTCCCCAGAGATGCTGAGACCATCAATCTTAGGTAAAGGCTGGGAATGTGTTTTTCTTATGTGCCCCCAGATGACTCTGGTACAAAGGCAGTGTGGGGAACCACTGACCTAGAAAAATCAAGAGTCACATATTACAAACAAACCACTTTAAACATACCAGATCCTAATTTCTGGCCACTTAAAATGTTGTGGCCACACTAGGGACAGAAAGGAAATGGCTTGGGAATATTCATGCAAACAGCTGTAATAAATATTCCCTTTGGATAACTTTTGTACAAATGACATAGAGATGTTGTGAAGGAAGTATTTAAAAAATTAGGTGGAATGACAAATGAATATTGGGGATCAATAAGATGCTCTCAGGTAGATTTGTATGAGGGCTTGTTGCTCATTCTTCACCTTTCTCTTTTTCCCCACTGCCTTCCCTTACCATCCCCAAGTAGCAGCTTATTTCAGTTGCAAGATAACACTTCAGAAATCAAACGGAAACTGAAAAATTACTTCTCTGGTTAGCATTTGTTTGGCAATATGTTTACTGCCTCTATTCAGCCCTGAGCAACTGCCAGGAAAGCCAAAAAGAGGGCAAGAGCTCTATTCATCTAATTACTTCAGCAGAAGAAAAATGTGTTAATTAACTGACCTTAATAATTCATATATATCTGAACCAAGGGATCATTAGACTTGCACGCAGGGCCTGGCATCTGAATAAAGGATCACTGGAACGATCTCACAGGCAGCCTCATTTTGGAGAGCTGATCTATTTTTGTTTTCTCAAGAACAGATCTACCGCCTCCAAAAATGATTGAAGAACTTTTCTGCAAATTACAGGTGTGCAGTAATACCTTGATTCCTCCAATTTCCTTAGCCCCTCAGGCGGATGCGAAATATTTTTAGAATCACAACAGCCTAACATATTAATTGGATTTTATTATGCTGGCTGCTGATTGGAACATTATACAGTAAAGGGGAATGTGACTGTGTGTGTCCTCTATAGACTTCCAAATAAGAATGAGGAGTGACAAGCATGAGGCTTGCTTTGCTGGGGAACTGACAGAATCATTCAAATCACAGTTCCCTCTCAAATATGCTACTGTGCAGAAACCAGCCCAGGAAGTAGTGGGACAGGCCTCAGCTTTTGAAGACAGTCTAAGGTAGAGAAAGGATGGTGATAATTTTATTCTCAAACATAGTGGGACCCCTGGCAGGTAAACTGTTTACATTTGCCTTCCTGGGGTTTTGGCAGGGGGAGTGCAGGTCCATTTTAAATCCATAGATAGAAAGGCAAAAGTGAATCATGGTGCATTTGCAATGGAAATAAATCATTTTCCAAAAGCATTTATGAAACAATTACACAGGCATCGTAGATGGAAAAGCACATAGATGGAGGCTGTGAGTCTATTTCACAGAGGACAAACAAAAAATGACAAAGAGTGGCAGGAGGTTCTCCAGAGGGTCAGCAAGACATGGCAGTGATGACAAAGACACAGCTGCCATGGCGGCCGGGCCACAGCACCTCCCCCCTGGCAATGACTCCAGCCCATCAGGCCAAGGCTGTCACTGCAGTGTGTGTACCACAGCTGAGCCCCAGAGCCAGCTGCAGAGCAGGGGGATGCCTGTCCTTGCCAGAGGCCCCAGAGGAGGTGGGAACAGGCTAGGAGCACTGCCAACACAGGTCCCCAGGTGTCCATGGGTTCCAGGGTGTTACAGGTTGAATTATATCCCTCCTCCCAAATTCATGTGTTGAAGTCCTAATCCCCAGTGCCTCAGAATGTGAATTTATTTGGAAATAGGGTCGTTGCAGTTAAAATTAGTTAATGAAGTCATCCTGGGGTTGGATATGCCCCTCATCCAAAATTTATCCATTTATAGAAAGAATGCCATGTGAAGAGGCAGACATACACTGGGAGAATGCCATGTGAAGGTTGGAGTTACTGCTACAAGCCAAGAAACTACCAAAAGCCAGGAGATAGCCCTGGAATAGATCCTTCTCTAGCACCTTCACAGGGAGCATGGCACTGCTGACACCTTGATTTCAGACTTCCAACCTCCGCAACTGAGAAACAATAAGTTTCTGTTGTTCCAAGCCATCCAGTTTGTGGTACTTTGATACAGCAGCCCTATGAAACTAAAACACTGGGCCATCAAGCCTATTTCTCCATCTATAAAATAGGGTTGCTTAAATAGCACCTGTTCATAGGATTGTTATGAGCATGAAATGAGACAATGCTGGTAATGTGGTTAGCTCTATCCTTGGCATATAAAGGGCATTCAATAAAAGTGAGTTAGCTACTGTTTAAGGGGCTACAGAATCAAATTAGCAAAATAGTGGTGACGGTGGACATCCATCTGTAATCTTTACCCTCCTAGGTTTTGTTTGTACATCCCATGAATTGTGATACATATTTTCTATCACAATGGCTAAAATATTTATCTGCATGGCTGATTCACAAACACCGCAACTCTCAAATTCTTCTTTCCATATCACTGCTTCACTAAATCACTCCTGGCTTTCAAATCCTCCACCAGCCCCTCTCTGCACCTTCCTCACTCCCTGTATCTCCATCCATCTCCACCCACATCCTTTTCCTCTTTTCCCTTTCTGTTTGCTGTGCCCACCTCCAGCTATAAATCTTCTTTGCTCTCCAGCTGCTCTGCCTGGAGCAATCTCCCATTGTGGGCCCTCTCCTTTCTTTAAGCCCCCTCTCTCATCCTACTGTCTGCTCAAAAAACCCATCCACATCCAATTATAGTGAATGAAAATGGGAGGCAGGTTCCCACTCATACCTAAACATCAACTACCTTCTAACCCTAACCCACTCACAACTGTTAAAAATAAACCTTTAAAAAACAGAATAAGTCATATTAATGCAACCTCTCATTGCACCACAAGGAACTGTGACTCCACGTCCTGCACAGAAACGCTGCATGTGCATGGCAGGGAGGGGTGCATGGATGCCAGTTCAGGAGAGCGAGCTGCTGGGGAGGTGGCCTGAGCCCCCTCACCTTCCCTGCCCTGCACTGGTGTCTACTAGACACCCCCAGGGAAAGGCAGAAGTAGAGCACCCAATAATTCATCTGTAAACCCACAGAAAGAAAACCACGCCACACAGGCAGTCCCTTCCTCCCTCACTACTCTAATCACCATGAGTCAACCTTTTGGGATTTTCCTCCCACCAATTTTAGAAGCAGCAGCCAAGATAGGAGTTGAATCCAGTACAGCAGTGTACAAGTTTGTGGTGAGAGGAGCTCTTCTACTCTTTACCAACATCTTGTTATCAACAAGTAGATAGTAGATGGTTCTCATGTTTGCCTGCCAGCACCTCCTAGTTTCTTTTGAGGAACTGTTTCTTCCCTGTTCCATATGAGTCTCATGATGCAATTAAGCACAAACATGCACACAGAAACAACTGACCCAGATTGGGTCAATCATCATACCTCATTGCCCTGACCACAGTGACTGCCCTAGGAATAGGCATGAGCTATGATGACCCAGTGGAGCCCTTCTCTATGTAGGCAGAGAGTGAGAGAAGTGCCTTTCCCACTGGGGCTGGTTGCTAAACTGGAAGGATGTTTCCATGGGATTTTCATTAACTATCTTCCTCATTGCATTAGGAGACCTTGCCTGCAGGAAGAGGACAAGCCAAAGAGGGAGGGCAGAGGAGACTGACAGACGCCCACACAAAGCTATAGCAGCAGCATTGGAGCCTCAGGATCCAGCCAAGCTTAAACCATAGCCACCCCCCACGCACCCTCAGTTCCAGAGTTGCAGGAGTCTTATTTAGCCTGATTGGAATCGGAGTCCTGGTACTTACAACCAGAGCTGATATTTAGCTTATTTACATCCATAGGGTGGTAATGATACAGAAGGGCTGGGCTCTCGGCTAAATCTCACCCTTAAGCCTTGAACCACACCGTAAGTGAAAACAGCTGACCCTGTTTTTCCATCAAAATGTTGCCTTTTTGACCTGCCCCACCCCTAGCCTGTGTCCATAAAAGACTTCAGCTGGCAGAGCAATACAAGCCGCTGAGTGTCGAGAATACAAGTGTCTAAGCAGTGAGCAGAGAAGCAAGTGAGTGTCAGAGACTAAGACAGATGCAGCTAACCTCAGACAGCGTGGTTCTGGAAAGGGGCCCCGTCCGAAGACTGCCAGGTTTCAGAGAACAATCACCTTCCCATTCCCTTTCTAGCCCCGCTTTCTGCTGACAGCCACCCACCACTCAATAAAGGCTCCTGCATTCATCGTCTTTTAAACAGTTCACGTGACCTGATTCTTCCTGGACACCAGACGAGAACCTGGGTGCTGAGAGGGCGGGGACTACCACCCTGAACTTCCACTGAGCTGCTTGGCACTTGGCCATCCCTAGACGGCAGAGCTGAAAGAGCACTGGTTGTGACACACTTGGATGTTGCTGCAGGGCCCGCACAGAGCCTGATCGCGCCAGAGAGGAGCGACCAACCAGTTTCAGTGTTCATTTGCTCCAGTTCTCACACTCACTTTCACACGCTCCCGCGTGGAGTGGCCAGCAGCAGGCTGAGTGAAACAAGTCACTCCAGTTCCCACCTGCGAAGGGGGTCACACGATCTTTCCCGTCTCATTATCTACAGTTTATGGTCAGCAGCCATTTTGACTGTGTTATTGGTTGTTTAATATTTTGATAATCACCACAGCTTTCAGCAAAAAAGTCCTGACCCATTGGAGTAGGTGGTTAGCAGTGCTACCCGGGCTGTGAGTGGGCAGCCTCCATTCCCTGCAGCCTATGGCTGCCTCTTTAGAATTTCTTCCTCCCCAGATCCCACCACAACAGGGGATGAGACCTGAAAACTCTCTTCCCATCCCTGACATGTGAGGAGGAGAGCTGCAGGGGCAAAACTAAGCTTTTATTCCTTATCTTGACGTAGTCCCTGGCTAGAGACATCCCAAAAGACAGGACACAAGACTCCACAGGTATGTTCCATAAGGAAGAGATCAGAGCAAAGTCAAGGAAGATGAAAAATGACTGTTCAGAGAGCAAAAGTTCAGAGAAACAGTGGGTTCTCCTCCTCCTGGGAAGATGGCACTGCCCATAGAAGGATAAGTACAGTTTTCCCTTTATAGGAAGACTGAGCTATGAGTGGGAGGCTGGTGAGCATTCCACACGCTATGTACTGAATTATGTCCCTGCAAAATTCACATATTGAAGCCCAAACCCCCAATATGATGGTATTTAAAGATGAGGCCTTTGGGAGGTAATTAGGTTAGATGAAATCTTGACTGTGGGGTCCTCATGATGGGATTAGTGCCCTAATAAGAGGAGATACCAGAAAGTTCTCTCCCCTGTCTCCCCTGCCCCTCCTCCCCTCTCTTTTTGTTTCCCCACCATGTGAGGACACAGTGAGAGGGTACCCATCTACAGACCAGGAAAGGGGTCCCCACCAGAAACTCACCTCACTGGCATCTTGATCTTGGACTTTTGGCCTCCATAACTGTGAGAAAATAAGTTTCTGTTGTTTAAGCCACTCAGTCGATGGTATTTTGTCATGTTAACCCAAGCTGACTAAAGCATCATGAAACCAAGAACCTGGCTGAGTATATGGATTCTGAAAGCAATGGAGCAACCCAAAATGTTGAGAAAACAAGCCGAGAAGATGGTTCAGCCCTTCAGCCATGCAGGTGAGAGCAGGGGTACCCTCAGAATTTTGCTGAATGACCCCAGGCTGCCCCGGCTTTTGTCTACAGTGATGTCCTGGTAATATTTAAGCTCAGTGTTTGCTGACTCCACAGCATCCTCCCAACCAGGCAGGAATTTCAGCCCCACAAAGATGCTCTACAAACCCTCAAGAGGAGTCCTCAAAAGCTACCCCACAGGTTCTCACAGATTGGTAGGAGCATAGCAGCCATCCCTACACACCTGCCTCCGCGGCTCCACCTTCCCCATGGCTCCTGCATGGCCTCTCCACTGTTCTGCTGACTTCACTCCCCAACGGGCCTCAGCAGTTCAGAGGCTGTTTATGTAAAGGACACAGGACAAGAGTGGCATCTCTGTGTTATGCGCAGTTGTAGAGCCTCACCAGCCCCAAGGTGTGACAGGCCTTGGGCCTGGATTAGGGCCACTTACGCTGACTCAAAAGCAACACAAAACTCTAAATGTTAGGAAGAAGAGATGGGAGTCTCATTCCATGGCTTCTTGTGCAAACTGATCCATCTTCTCCCCAGATTTTAAACACCAATGCCACCAGTCACCATGGCAAAAATATGGAATTAACCTAAGTGTCCATCAATGGATGACTGGATAAAGAAAATGTGGTACACATACACAATGGAAAATGATTCAGCCATTTTTTAAAACAGAATGAAATCATGTCTCTTGCAGCAACATGGATGGAACCAGAGACCATTGTCTTAAGGAAAAAAAGTCAGATGCAGAAAGATATCACATGTTCTCACTCATAAGTGGGAGCTAAATAATGTGTACACATGGACATAGAGTGTGGAATGGTAAACACTGGAGACTCAGAAGGGTAGGGGGCTGGGCAGGGGTAGATGATGAGAAATTACTTAGTGAGTACATTAGGTAACATACGTATGTTGGGTGATGGATACCCTAAAAACTCTGACTTTACCTATATACAATCTATGCATGTAATAAAATTGCACTTTGGCTCTTCCAAGTCAGACATAAAGTCCCTTTACCTCTTTGCCCAGAGCAGGCACTCTGATGCCTTACAGTAACACATTAAAAGAAACAACTCGACTCCTCTAACTCTTCAATTAAAGATCTAGTCCCATGTGACTCTACTTACTAAGTATACAGCTGTCAGTTTCTCTCAAAAGCAAGCAAAAGGCTCAGGGAAAGTACCCTATCAGGGCACCTTGTTATGCAAGTAAAGGCAAATAAATGCAGGAAGGGGAGTTGTCACTGACCCCCATGGGCCAGATATAGCCACATCTCTGTTCTAGTCCAGGCCTTGTGTCACAGACACACCATTACCAATTCAGTTACCATTCAGGTACTTCTCAGAAAAGACTTGAGGAAAGCCAGTGGTGCTTGGCAGAGCACAGAGCGTGGATGTTAACAGTGGCCAATTGCCTAAAGAGAGCATGCCAGAGAGAGACTAACTAGTGTAACATGGGGAAAAAAACAGCCAATCCTGGGGAGGGAATTTGACCAAGCTGCCAGCCAAGATTAACAGCACAGTTCCTCATCACCCATCAGAGGGCTATGCTTGATTTCCCAATACCCCTTCTCAATATGTTTCTCCCTCCATATTAGACTCTTACAAGGGTATGGGAAGTTTCAAGAAACAGGACTTTTAGGGGGCTCGTCTCCTTTCCCCACTCCAGGAGACACTTGGCAAGCCCATGCCTGCAAGGAAGGTAGACATTCAACAATGGGAGTAATTTGCCATCTTTCAGGAGAATGAAATACTGGGTGCATTGTTTCCTCCAGGCCCCACCAAGAAGAGGGGAACAGAGGCCCCTTATCTCATGCCTCAGCCCATCATACTACCTCCCTGAGAGCTCATGCATGTTTGTTTTTCTGGCTTCTGGAACCTCTGCTTGGAGCTTTGCAGAGTTCCATTTGTATCCCTGGCTTTGGTTTTTAATTTACAGTTTTTTTGCCATCATCAGGAAGACTATGGGCAAAAGCAATGGCAGTTCACTGACTAGATAGACAAGAGGGCTCAGGGTCTTGGGAAACTGTGCTTGGTGGAGAGAAACACAGGATACAGAAGCGTACCCTGGAGAGGCATCTTAGCTCTGTTAATACCCAAAGCATCTTTACAAAAATACATTAAAGGTAAATTTAGACTAAAGTAAGGGCTATTACAAACAGAAAATTGTATGGGTCTGCTAGGAAAATGAACATTTGGAAGTTACTGAGAGAAGCCAGTCTGAGATCTGTATTCTGTGGATACAGATAAAGACTGAATTGTCTGGCAGATACCACTGAGATAGAAGAAATTATAAATTGAAATAGGGGCAAAAATACCCTGAGTGACGTCAACCTCAATGATGATATTGATTTTATTGCTTAGAAAATTATTAACATCGGCATGGTAAATAAGACTTTCTTATAGCACGAAGAAATGACCCCCACCGGGTGACACCCTTGTCACCTATGAAAGGTAGGTTTCCCAAAAGTGCCTGGTAGTGGGAGGTGGGCTGTTCAGAGGTTGTTTTCCTAATCCAAGACTTGCCAGGCAGGGTGAGTGGTGGTTCCTGGTGCCCTGCAAACTCCATCCACTCTCTCTTTTCAGGAACTTGTTTAACCCCGGCTGCCCCTCCTGCCTCTGCCACCGGCCTCACTACCTCCCATGCCACCTGTGCAGGTTTACCTCCTCCACCACCACTGCCATTCTGAGAGCAGCAAACATTCGGGATAGTAGATCATCATCTCAAACTCAAAAACTAGATCTATGATCATCCTTCCATCTTCTTGTCCTCCTATCTTCCAACTCAGATCTACCTCTTGGCTTCGTTTCTGACAACAGCACCTCTGTTCTCTCAGTCACCCAGACTTTAAACCACCAAGTTACTTTTGACTTTTTCCTTCATTAGCCCTGCCCCTAAACCCACTGTGTAGGGGAGAATTAACCTTACCCAAGGGCTTTAAAATGGCTAATGAAAAGCATCCAGCACTCGCTTCCTCCACAAAGAACAACCAAAATAGCAAGTAGATAATCACACTGCAAATAGAACATCTAAAAGAACACTGAAATTCAACAGAGAAGTGACAGGAAATACCAGAGGCATAAAAGCAGAGGGAAGTGAGGTGGCCAGTTGGGAGCCCAGAAAGGCTTCCCAGTGCAGAGAAAGGGTAAGTGAGACATCCCCAGCAGTCCACATTCCCACCACGAACTCCAGCAATCCTTTTTTTTCTTTTTTTTTCCCGAGACGGAGTCCAACTCTGTCACCCAGCCTAGGGTGCAGTGGCGCGATCTCGGCTCATTGCAAGCTCCGCCTCCCAGGTTTACGCCATTCTCCTGACTCAGCCTCCCGAGTAGCTGGGACTACAGGCGCCCGCCACCTCGCCCGGCTAGTTTTTCGTATTTTTTAGTAGAGACGGGGTTTCACCGTGTTAGCCAGGATGTTTCGATTTCCTGACCTCGTGATCCGCCCGTCTCGGCCTCCCAAAGTGCTGGAATTACAGGCTTCAGCCACCGCGCCCGGCATATATGCAATCTTAACTACAGGAGAGCCCCTCAATTCTTGGGTCCCTGAGACTAGCATAGGACGCTCTCTAGAGGCCATATGGTAGCAGTGCTCCAGAAAGGGAGCCCACACTGAATTCCGCATGCCTGAGTGCTAAACAGCTGCAGCATGGTACCATTTTGAGAGGCCAGGCCCCATCAGACTGAATACTGCCAAATAGTCCCTGCATCTCCACATCCCTGCAGCCCCACCGACATCCCCTCATGTTGCCCAGGCTGCTCTCAAACTCCCGGCCTCAAGCAATCCTCCTGCCTCAACCTCCCGAAGTGCTGGGATTGCAAGCGTGAGCCACCATGCCTGGCTAATTTCTTTTTAAGTTAATCAATTAGCCATGTGTCCAGCCAAGACCACGTGGCAAGTGAAATATGTAATTCAAATTTGCTATTTGATCCTATAACTCAATAGAAGTATGCAAATTAACACTGTGATATTAGAAAATCAGGAAAAGAAAATTTACCACGGTGAAATTTAATAAAGACAGAACTTGGCTAGGTCCATGCTGGCTGGTCGACTTTATACTTTCTCATAATACCAGTTTCATATATGAGCTATCACATCAAGCAGGGATTCAAAACACAGATTGGAAACTTTAGACCCATATATTCAACTGCCCACTGGACATCTGCTGTTCCTCTCAGAATTTGGTCAGCCTCAGATTGGAATTTATCAACTTCCTCACCCACAAAACCTGCTTTTCAGTATTCCCCCATCTCCATGAACAGCACTCTTATCTACCCAGAGGGCCAAGCCAGAAAACTGAGAACCATGTGTGACTCCTCCTTCTCCCTCACCCACTTATCTAATTATCACCAAGCCCAGTTGAGCCTCTAAATATCTTCTCCATTCCCAGTCCTCCTGCTCCAAGAGGTCATCACCGTCTGACAACTGGCTTATACATTTCTGCTAGCTGATCTTACTGACTCACCTCTTAGCCCTTCTAATTCTCCACGGTGCAGCCAGAGTGATTTTTTTAAAAGCACAAGTATTACTTTGTTATTCTCACTTAAAGACTTTTAATAATTTCCCACTGTCCTGTGGGACCCGACTCCCACACACTATCAACACCTGCCTGTCCAGCCTGATCAGGCACCACTTCCTCTTCCTACTTGATGCCCCAATTATTCTGAACTTCATCCAGTTCCTCAAATTCACTACACTTTATTTCTTAACTCCACGTTCTTATTCTATTCCTTCTACCTGAAACACTGTTCCCTCCTCTTTGCCCAGCTAATTTCTGCACATTCATTAGGTCTGATGACTGTTCGAATCTTCTGGGAAATATTCTGTACATATTGGGTTTTCCAAAGATGGCCATATCAATATCTCTCATTCCACATGCTCTTTGGAGCTCTGAGCTTCCCATGTAAGGAATCCAACCATTCCAAGGCTGTCATGCTGTGAGGAAATCCAGGTCTCATGAAGAGATAATGTGTGGGTTAACCTGCCCAGATAACCTGCCCAGGGGCCGGATATGCAAATGAAGACACCTCCCATGATGCTAGCCCCCAGCCATGCAAGTCTTCCTGGATGAGGTCCCAGGTGGTATAGAACAGAAGAACTGCCCCACTATCCCCATCCCAAATTCCTGACCCACAAATGCTGTAAGTGTAATCAATTGGTGGAATTATGCCACTAAGCTCTGGGGAAATATGTTGCCTAGCACTAGTAACTGATATGCTTTCTCTTACCACCCAGGCCTGGATTAGACTCCCTGCCTCTGGATTCCCAGAGCATCCTGTACTTTTCCCATCCTAAATTTCCACACTGAAGTATCATTGCCGCCTTGCTCATGTCTACCCCACACTAGATATGAAGCCTGTAAAGACAGAGACCACATTTACCTTATGTACCTATATATCCCCAGCACTCTGCGCAGGGCCTGGCACAAAATAGGCAATAAATAATAGTTGTCTAGCAAATTATCAGTAAGAGAGTGCCACAGGAGCATTAGAAGGATTGCCAAAAGCATTGCCACAACAGGAGAAAGCAGCCCAGAACACGCACCCTGTAGAATGGGTGTGTCATCTTCGTGTAGGAAAGCACCCCAGATCAGTGTGAGGGTTAACAAGAGCCTAAGCCCAGTTCCACTACAAAATCAGGTTTCAATTTGTGAAATTTTCATGAAAGGAAGACAAGCTGTGTACTGGAAGAAAGACCCAGATAGCAGAAAGGTTACAAGGTCAGGGCTATGGCTCTACATGGCAAATTACACTGTGAGTTTAGACACAAAGGGACTGAGAGAGAGAAACAACGTCTGGCCGACCTTTATCTAAGGCCTGAAATTAAATATTAATCATAGAGCCTGACCCAAATCTATTGAGGCTACAGCTGAATCCTCTTTTCAACAGAGGCCTTTGTGGAGCTCAAAGGATGTAGGGAAAAGGGCCAGGGTGTCACACAGGGGAATGATAAAAGGATCAGGAAGATTCATTTATTGGATAAGGAAAAATTAAAGGAGGTTAGCATAGGAGTCAAGGTTTTATTCAGAGAAACTAGATGGAAATGTAAACACTTTAATTCCATAGTCAAAGTAAAAACCTAAAGAACAAGGAATATTTTCTAATCTTATTTCCTGGTTAGAACTACGGCAAATGAATTGAAACATGTTTTATTATATGTAAAATAGGTGTTACTAGCAACACAATCATGTTTAAATCAAGAAGGAAGGCTGAGCATTGGAATAAAAATGTCCTTAGAAGCAACTAGAAATTCAATAAATTGTTTTGACAATAACGAATACCTTTTGAGATTTTCCTCTCTTCAGTTCCAAGATTTTTTTTCCACAAAAGTACTAACATAAAAAAAAAAAGCTGTTAATTAAAAAAAAAAAAAATGGCCACACGCAGTGCCTCACACCTGTAATCCCATCACTTTGAGAGGCCAAGGTAGGCGGATCATGAGGTCAAGAGATCGAGATCATCTGGCCAACATGGGGAAACTCCATCTCTACTAAAAGTACAAAAAGTAGCTGGGTGCAGTGGTGCATGCCTGTAGTCCCAGCTACTCGGGAGGCTGAGGCAGGAGAATTGCTTGAACCCAGGAGGCAGAGGTTGCAGTGAGCCAAGAGCACGCCACTGCACTCCAGCCTGGAGACAGAACGAGACTCCATCTCAAAAAAAAAAAGATTCTGAGAAATGCAGACATGATGTACTTGCTAGAAGACATTCTATAAGCAGAGAGAACTGGGGTCTCACAGAGGTTTCAAACTGATTTTTTGAATCTGCAAAGCTTGTATATGATAAAAAAGAAATCCAACAAGTATAAAAGGATATAAAATACAAACTAAGTCTCTAAAAGTGTTCTTTTAATGCCCAGTTTTTTTCTGAAAATTAAAAATCCTTGAACTTATTTTGGGCCTACTTCAAGATACATTAGGAGTAAATTTCTGCATTTGTGCCAAGAAAAAAAATCTATTTGATCAATGTGTGCTGTTATTACAGTCACTTTCTATCTTAATTTTACTCTTCTTAAGTTACTTTTCCTCCCCTCAACATTTTGAGACGTGACCATGGCAAAATCCTACCACCTAGTGGAAAAACTCTCCACTCTTTACTCTAAATCCACTTTAGAATTTAGACTACATTAACTATTAGCCATTAACTACATACGTAGATCACTTTTAAAACTTACTTTTAAGAGAATGAGCTGTTCAAACATCTTTAATCAATGAAAAAAAATGTGTAAATTGCAGTACCAAAAACTTCAGCAATGTTACCATTTCCAGAAAGACAGTATACTTGAACTGCAGATCGTTATTAGGACTTTTTCCATTTTTATGTTCATTTAGTGTTGAGAACATTAAGATCTAGACACAAGTGGGCGACATCAGGCACAGTTTTAATTGTCCTGTTCACATTAAGCATGATAAATTCATATCCCCCCCTGTCTATGGCAGTCATTCAAACTGAGAAAAGATGTCTTTTCCAACAGGTCTGTGAAGCAAGTCCCATTCTTTTAGTAGATTTTGAGGTTGCAATTTTTTTTTTTTTTTACAAGGAATAAACAGCAATTCTGTTTCTTCATAGATACAGATTTTCCAATGCTTTGTTTAGTTTGATTATCCCATCCTAGGCAATAGTCTTGAAGGCACAAAACTTGCTTTAGAAATTATGGACTGAGGCAGTAGAGAAGAGAAGAGAAAGAGAGGGAAGTCAGAAAGTCAAAAATTAAAATACATAAATAAACAGCTATGAGGAAGAATTTAATATCATATGCTATAGATCCATAATGTGTTTTTAATTTCTAATCACTCAGAGGAACTATGGAAAACCACCATATTCACCCATAAAATATCCTTGACTGCCAAAAGCAGAATCCTGGGTTAAATATCTGACCCAATATGGGTGGACTTTCCTTTCTTAGGTCAAAAATTAAGACCAAAGAATAAGTTGATATGGAGTCAAAGAAAATAAAGAAATAGTCAAAAATCAATCAAGATTCAACTAAAGATGAGTGCTAAAATAACTGGAAGTAAAAACTACACCTAGGAAACTGATACAAAATGGACGTAGGAAAAGCTTGAAAAAGGAAATGCCAAGTATACTGGGTCAGAAGGCAACCATGAGAAAAGAGTAGGTCTAATTTAGAGCATAACAGTTGCTGGGGGGTTAGCGAACCATCCACTTATAAGCTGGGTCTCCTAAGATCAATGCAGCCTAAGCTCTACCTTCACATCCATGGCTCCTAGATCACCATACTCCATTTTAAACACTATTTGCTGAGGAAAAAATGAAAATTGGAAAGTATCCAAAGAAAACTAAAATGACCATAGAAGGACAGTTTTTTAACAAAGACAATTTAAATGAGTTAAAGATGGAAAATCTGGTTAAAGGACAACAAATGCAAAGAAGAAAGAATGTAGGAATGAAAGAATGTAGTGCACATTCAAATTTCTAACAGAAAGGATGAGAGCAGGCAGACAAAAGAACTAAACCTGGAGTGGTGGCACAGCCCAGTGGTGCAGTGGCTCACACCTGTAATCTCAGCACTTTAGGACGCTGAGGCAGGAGGATCACTTGAGCCCAGGAGTTCAAGACCAGCCTGGGCAACAAAAGCAAGACCCCATTCCTACAAAAAAAATTTTTTTTAAATTAGCCGGGCATGGTGTCACACACCTGTAGTCTCAGCTACTTGGGAGATTGAGGCAGAAGGATTACTTGAGCCCAGGTGGTCAAGGTTGCAGTGAGCTATGATAGCACCATTTTACTCCAGCCTGGGTGACAGGTCGAGACTCTGTTTCAAAAAAACAAACAACAAGAAAAGAATTAAACCTGGAGAAACCATAATGTGAAGACGTTCAGGGTCTTGGGCAAAACAAACCAAAAAGACCAAGACAGTGTAAATTACAGGGAACACAGCAGAGCTTTATGAAGAAGTAAGGACTTACTGGCTGGGTGTTTCTTTTTCTAAACTTTGTAAGTCAGGAATTGAGCTGAACACTGCAGAAAATGTCAGGAACACACAGACTTTCTTGTCTGCCAGTATTGTTATAATCTGTAAACTAGAGCAGTTTCTTAGGTTGCCAACCTGTGCAGTTGCCGAGGACACTGTGCTTGGTTTAGTACTCTGCTACTGCCATCTTGAAATTATTAAGAATTTATAAACATGGGGCCTGCACTGCATTTTCAGTTTGCACTGGGCTCCACAAATCACATAGCCGATCCTGCACTAAATTCAGACTGTAAAGAATTCCACCACAGGCCAGGCGCAGTGGTTCATGCCTGTAATCCCAGCACTTTGGGAGGCCGAGACGGGCAGATCACTTGAGGTTAGGAGTTCAAGACCAGCCTGGCCAATGTGGTGAAACCCTGTCTCTACTAAAACTACAAAAAATTAGCCAGGCGTGGTGGCAGGTGCCTATAATCCCAGCTACTGGGGAGGCTGAGGCAGAAGAATAGCTTGAACCCAGTAGACAGAGGTTCCAGTGAGCCGAGATCGCACCACTGCACTCCAGCCTAGGCCAAAAAAAAAAAAAAGAAAAAAGAAGAAGAAAAAAAGAATTGCACCACTACCAGCAAAATGTCTTTTTTCTCCTACGTCTGAAAACAAAACAAAACGCACAGACAAAAACCAGACAAATTTGAGTAGAGAGTAAAGCAAGAAAAAGGACAATCTATTCACCCCCTTTTCCTGCAAGACCCCCTTTCTGTTTCACCTGCTGACTGAGCTCCCCCTCATCATCCTTCTCCAGGACAGCAGCTGCAAGGTCAAGGAGAGTGGACCTTGACTGGACGAGCTGCATCATCAGAGTTCACTAAGCAATGGATTCCTCCATAAAGGTCACTACAAGTTAAGAAAAGCTTTCCCTGGTCAACTTTCATCTCTAATCTTTCCAGGTTAAATCACTCTTCATGAAGAATCCACAATCCACCTTTGAGGAGTAAAGAGATGCATTTGCAAATAAGAGAAAGCCTAGGAAAATTAAAGGTTTCTTATCCCCAAGCAATTTTAATAAGGAGGAAACTGTAGGAAATACCTATGTATATAAATACATTCCTAAAAGCTACTGTTTCCTTATTCATTTATTCAAAAAGCCTTCTGTCTGCCAGACACTGCTAGGCACTAAGGTTTCAAGGATGAAAAAGGGAGACATGGTCTCTTCCCTCGTGGTGGTTACAGCCCAGTGGAAGGCTGTCTATAAACCAGGAGTACGCTAAGTGTTTCACAAACACGTGATCTCCTTTCAAACACTATAGAGTCAATGTTATCACCCTCATTTTCAGACAGGAAGGAACTGAGAGAGAGGTTAAGTTTCCTTCCCAGGCCACACAGCTTTTAAGAATCAGAACTAAGATTCTAATCCAGTTCACCTGACTCCAAAGTCCATCTGGTGCCTGAAAATATTGGGGTAGGACTCCTTGAGGAAGCAAAACCAAAAACATTTTAGAGTGTCTGTTTGAGAAGACTGGATACATACAGGAGGGATGTTGAAATGAAGGGATTAGAAAGAATATCCCAAACAGAAGGGACACTATGAACAAAGACATCGTAGAAATAGCATGCTATAAAAAACCTACAAAGCAGGATTTGAGAACTATTAAAGATTTTTGACTAGGGAGGGTATAGATTTACATTTTTAAGAAGATTATTCTAATGGCCTTGTGGAATAGGACTTGAAAGAGACAATCCCAGAGTCTACGAGACCAGTGGGAAGGCTGTTGTGATCATTTGGACAAAACGCCATTATGGGCTTAAGTAGAGCACAGACGGTACGGATAGGGAGGAAGAGATGGATTTGAGAAATATTTTACAAGTTGGAAAGGGACAAATTGACTAGATAGAACATGGTCCTGGGTTAGGAATAGGAAATTGAACTAAGGACAGAGGTCAGTTCTTAAAACAAGCAGTTTACCTCGATCTGAGTCTTGAGGAAAAGCTAAAAGTTAGGGTGAAGTTGTGGGCGGTTCTGTAGAGACATCCAAAGAAACTCTCCGGATGGCTCTGTTATTCTCTCTAAAGGTAGGGTGACCAACTGTCCCGGTCTGCATGGGGCTGAGGGCTTTCCTGGGATAGCAGTTAGCTCATTGTCTGCTCAAGGAGATGTCTGCCCTCCCCTGAACCATTCCAGCTCTTATTTTCTGGGTCATACATTTGGGCGCTTAACCATGTCTTCTTTCTTATTTTGCCATTGTGTGGTAACCTTGCTTCCCCATTAGAGATAAGATCCATGAGGGATGCACGTCTACATGATGAAAGCATCAGGAGCTTAATAAATTCCTAGTGCTTCACGGGAAGATTCTTCCCGGAGGAGGCCTGAAGATAAGGTTACCTTGTGCAGACCTTCCTAAAAGTGGGATCAGAGAGCTCCCTTCTGAGAAAAATTCCTCAAATCCAAAAGAAACATCAGCCCCTTGCTAGAGCCAGCAGAAGGTCTTGTCTGGGCCTCAGACCCTGCTTTTCCCCTTCTTTCTGCAAATAAAAACATTAGCCCCTCTCATAAATCCAGTGCTTACCAAGTGCTAGATATCATTTTGTTCAATTGTCACAGCAAGTCTGTGAGATATTATTCCCATTTTATCGAAGAGCTGACCAAGGCCCAGGAAAGGTAAATAACTTAGCCAAAGTCACACAACTTGTGAGCAGCAGAGCCAGATTCAAAGGCAGGTCCTTCAATTCCAAAGTCCACAGTTTTCACCACTGTCTACGTGGCCCTCTTAGCCTGCTCATGGCCATTTCCTCCAGTTGCAGCTCCCAGTTGTTCTAGGTCAGTTGCCACCATTTGCTCTCCTTCCAATATCCCACACGTACTCTATCCTCTCACTTGCCTTCTTTCTTTCAAATGGACCTCCTTCGCTTCAAGTACCCAACTGCCACCAGGTGTCCCTCCTCTCCTATTAGTGAACACCACTTTGCTCTAATTGCAAATCAGAGGCAATGCAGGCAGCCTGGAAACTCCTCCTAGCTTAATTCATTTAAACAAATTCACGATAGTGAGCAATGTACTAACATGCTGGGGATGCCCAGACCAGAATCAAACAAAGGGTACAACACAAATACACAATTACAAGGCAAAATCTAAGAGGTTCGAATGAAGTTCTAGGCTCAAAAGAAGAGTGAATTGCATCAAGTTGGCGGGAAAACAATTCAGAAAGATTCCTTTGTGACTTCTATCAAGTAATATGGCAAGAACCTGGGTTTTCTAGCATCTCCATGGAAGGTTTTCTTTAAAAGGTCCCAGACTGAATGTCAAAGGCTGCCTTATGTCTTTCATCAGTGTTTTTCTGAGTCTATAAAAAAACTGTTTTTGAGCCTCTACATAAGTTTACAGTAATTCAGAAGCTGACCCTGACTTATGAATATTAAAGAAATTTGCTAGGTTTGGGAAGGGGACACAGAGTAGAGTTCTAATTTAGTCTGATTCTGGCAATATTGAAATCATTTTAGGGAATGAAAAATTAGACATTTTTAGCAGTGGAGAAGCCATAATTGAATTATTAACTGGTTTTCAATTGTTTGGTCTGCTCCATTTGTTCATTAAACAATAAATGCTCTGTGGCAGCAGCACTCCACATTCAGAAAGAATGTTCCTAATGAAACAAGCCTGTTACAACTCATTTCTTTAGGGATTCATGCATGAAAAATGAATCAAGTTTCAAAATTTAAAAGGGAACAGATGAGGCCAAGAAATGAAGAATTAGGATCATGACTCTCTACATTCAGGACTGCATTTTTCACAGATCATTCATTCTTTATCCACTTGGTAAGACATGAAATATCTCATGCCTGCCTCCATCTGAGAAGACTTCAAACACTGCCGCCTTGCAGGTGGGCTCTGTATTTCATGTATGGCTGCTTTCTCTCTTCTTATCCACCTTCACATCCTACTCCCCACATTGCTAGCCAAAAAGCAAATGTCTACAGAAGAATTCCCAGTTATGTTAATGTTAATACTAATCTTGAAGGGAAAAAAAAAAAGGAGAAAACGAAGAAATGAAACAGAAGAAAATGCTTCCGTCAATTTCTTTCTGACCGATTATGTGACTTCTTTTGATTTCCCTGAAGTGGTGAGGGAAATTCAAGGGCAACACAAGTTTTGTCCAAATTGACTCTTTTGCGAAGACAGAAAACTTAGCTAAATTTAAGACAAATTTTATTATTTGCCATTTTAGGAGTTGCACTGTACTACATAACAGCCTATCACTGCTCACTTTAACATTTGGTTTTCTCCTCAGCTCCTGAGGAATAAATCAATCACTTGTCTCAGTTCACGGCACCTGACTGTCATTGGTTCCAACTGATTATTGAATATTTTA
Organism: Macaca nemestrina; assembly: GCF_043159975.1. Classification (NCBI taxonomy): domain Eukaryota; kingdom Metazoa; phylum Chordata; class Mammalia; order Primates; family Cercopithecidae; genus Macaca; species Macaca nemestrina. Next base: position 46,770,356 of record NC_092128.1, read on the forward strand.
ATATTGGTTGATTACATTTTTAATCCCACTAAATCTGAAGAGTAGAGTTGTTTCTAAGTCACTTATATGGCTAGATCAAATAAGGGACATCTGACCATCCCCAGAAGGGAATGTCAATCTTCTCCTATCACAGGGTCTAGAAAATGTCTTCTGAAGAAGACTCAAGACTGGAAGTTCCCACTCAAAATGATGGGACTTGGTGGATCCTGATGTAATTGATGTGGGTGGGATCAGGCGGGGGTGAGTCTAATGTGTAGCCACTCCCTTAGGCAGAGACCCGAGCAGCACTACTTTTTTCAACCAGATCTTCCCAGGCTCTCTTGGGGCAGTATGTAGAGCAAGCCCCTTGCCTGGACTCTCCTCCGGTCCCTCACCCTTCAGGGTTCCCAGGGGCTTGCTCATACCTGCTATCAAAATAGCCCTCAACAGCCCCGTGAACTGGAACCTAAGCTCTGTGCAGTTGAGGAGGTCAAGACAAGTGGGACTGGAGGTACAGGAATGGGATGGAAATAAAGAGAAAATAAAAATGAGGGAGGGAGGAAGTGACACAGGCATGTTCTTCTGAACACATTTGGGGGTTCTTGGACAAGAGATTACTAGTGTTGCCTAAACATTGAAAATAATATCTACAGAATGGACCCCCTCTTTAACATACAATTTAAGTTCACTTAATTTTTTAGTGACTTATAAACAACACAGAGACTGAAGGGCTTTGTGTCAACTCCCTTATTCTCAGCAACAGCAACACCCTCCCATGATACAGAAGAAAATGCTGAAAGTCAGGGGAATTCAGGAACATGATCAAGGCCACACTGTTACTCGTGCATAGAACCAGAATCAGAACCCAAGCTTACTCTGAATCCATTATCAGTCCAGCCACCCAAACTGAGCACCAGAATCATCACAGCAGCATTTCATAACAGGAATTTCTAGTCCCACCCCATGCCTGCTAAGTCAGAATAGCCGAGGTCAGGGTCCAAGAATCAGGGTTTTTCCAGCCTCTTAAGTGATACTCGGATGGGCACACTGAGGAACTGCTATTTATGATTCATGATTACAGATTATTACTGGTTGCCTGTACATGGCTTATTTGCATGACCAGATCGGAAACCTCTTTGAAGGGACCATGCCTTCACCGCCTCTGAGACCCCTTGTAGTATCCAGCACAGGACAGCACAGCACAGCCCCACTGCTGGGCACAGTGTACATGCCTAGTACCCATTTATTAAATGGATTTTTGTTCTGTGTTGTTTTTTCATTGCTTTTTAAAACATCATTTTCATCCTCATAAAAAGTAGAATTACATTTCAGTAATGTTTTCCCTATGTGAAAAAACAAAAATTACTGAGAAATCTTCATCTTCACCAAATAAGTGGCTGCATGAATTCCAATAAGAACATTTTTATTTTTCCTTAAAAGAAAATACACTGCCTGACCACAGTTCTAAGGCTCTCTCTTCTTTTCATAGCTTCCTGGGGGCAAACTCATTCACAGAGGGGATAGATTACCAGTCTTTTCTGATGATTGATCTCTTTTGCTTATCCTTCTCTCCTGAATATAAATAGGGTCATTATGTTAAGCTGGAATAAAATTATTTTTATGCCCTGACTCAAGGAGAACTTGTTTCCATTAATTTTTTTTCTAAGCAATAAAAGTTTGTTATAAGATGATGGTTTGCACAATATATTCCAAGATACCTCAGTTAGTCCAAATGACGTGCGCACCAAGATTCTTCCCTTTTCCCCAGGTTATTTTTACCAAGAACAAAACAGTTGTTTTGTGTTATTTTCATATCTCCTTGTTGCTTTGTTCTTGCTTTGGGATTGGTGCTCATTGACAGAGTCCTGGCCAGATGACCCTGGTCTATTCCTGAGTGATAAGTACCCTGTATCCCTTAGGTTGCAGCTCAGTGGCCTTACTAGAAGCCAGGGCCACCTAGTTCCAGGTAGCTTCAAGACTCAACAGCCTCCATGTGTCACAGCAGTGTGTGGTATGCAGAGCTGGGCCAGGCCCACCTATAGGTGGTTACCAAGACAGAAGAATTTGTGGGGCTATAAGAAGATTCTTCCAGGGTCCTCATGGCAGAATACAAAGTACACAGCATTGGACCTAGAGTCAAAAGATAAGTGTGATCCTCCCATAATGCCTAGCAACATCAAGAAGGGCGTGCAGATAAAATCTGTTAGTAGAACAATCATCTCTCTCTCAGCCTTTTGTGAACACAGCCAAAATCCAAAGAATAGTGCAAAACTCTGTTACCTTTTCCTATCAGGACGTGTCTTGGTTCAGCTGTCCCTTCTATTCCTCTTGCTTCTCCTGGGCCTTACCTTTAGTGTCCCACTCCCTCCTCCCAGTGCACCCTGTGGGTCAAGCCCTTAGCCCAGGGCAGACAGACAGGTTCCTGGCTCCAGCGCAGGTAGGTGAATGTGGATCCTTATGTTCTTCAGACTAGATCATTTGGAAAACAACAAACCCTCCTGCTTATACTGATCACCTGTTATACTGTAACTTAACGAGTGATTTTGCTAAAAGACTCTCACACCATCATCCATGGTCAAAAGAGATCAGGGTGGCTATCATCTTAAACCATGCCACAAAAACAATTTTTGGTCCTTAGTCTCACCAATAGAGGTTTAAATGTAGCCGATTATTTCCACTATGCCACACCTACTACTTTTAACAATATCATTATAACAAATAACATTTATTTAGTCCTTTATATTTTTAAGTCCTTTATATGTATAACCTTTTTAAAGCCTCATAATACTATGAAATCGATTATCTAATTATTCTATTTTACTGAAAACAAAAAATTAAGTTAATTTCCCCAAAGTCACAATAAGTGGTGGCACCAGGATTCAAACCAGGATGTTGGATCCCCAAACCCATGTTCTTAACTGCTGTATTTAACTACCATAAGATTATCTGTAGCCAGCCAATACTTTTTAAACACGTTCAGTGGACACTGTTAATTTGTGAATCCAATACCCAGTACCGGGAGTTGTGGTGACTGACGTCTTCCAGACTGTGAGGGTCGGAGGCATCACCACACCTCTGTCTGTGTAATACAGGCAGGACAGTACAGATCAAAAAACATTGGCTCCAAAAAGAGGAATAAAATGACTTATCTGACACTATTTTATGTTGTAAAAACCATAAATTTCTCGTACTAAAGGTTATCACTGAGGATGAAATATATCCACTGTTTAGACAGAAAATGGAGAAAAGTATAATAAGAGCATACAGAAAGGAAAGAAATAAGTGATTTTCTCAAAGAATTGTTGCATCAGATCATCAGTTTCTGAAACAACTTTACAACAAATCGTGATAACAATGATTTTTGCCATACTCTATCAATAGGTCAAAAAAGATTTTCCAGTAATTGCAAATTTCTCATTTTAACAATGTTCTGCATGATAGCTACCAATTTTAAGAAAAAGAGTATCAAAACAAATGGTTTTTGAGTGCAAAACTGGATAAGCAAAATGTGTTGTGTTTATTTCATTAACTATTTAGTATTATAAAGTGAATGTTTAATATCCTAGTAAACCCAAATGTTTTTGATCAACCCAAAATGATAAAATCATAATACATTCTTCATAACTGGTAGAATATTTTTATATTAAATAAAAGATTTTCTAAGACTCATATGCTTTTTAAACTCATTTATTTCACACTGTATCTTATGTCATATGCTGTGTGTCTTACTTTCGTTGCTGGAACTAATGCAGGTTCCAAATATTCTAATTACATAATTTCCTAGTGTAATTTAGCAAAGGCCACAAACCTACCAGATTTCTTCCAAATCAATCAGCAGGGTACCAAAGGGGTTTTTTCATGAGAAACAAAGTAAACGAAGCTTATATAATTACATATAACTGTCCATCTCCTTTCTTTATCCTGCACTCTTATGGAAGCTCCTCTAGAGTAGAGTGATTCGCACAGAGTAGGAGCTTAATAAACATTAGTTGAATTAATTAGGCTTTCCCTTTCAACCTCCAACCCTACATAACCAGGTCCAATGCCATAACTACTGCTCATGTTTTCACCAGCAAACACTAGACAGCAACTAGCTCTGGGGCCCACCCATTGCTGTCCCTGGGGAAATAGAGTTAAATTCTAATCACCTGAGCAGAATCCATCTTATTGAAAAGAGTAATCACCTGGTTCCCTTCAACATATAAAACTCAATGAATTTCTCAGGCTTTCCCAGGCATCTGTAAAGGTGCATGAGATGTCATGAACTTCACTGACACAGTGAATTTGTTCTGGCAGCAAAGCTCCTTCGGTAAGAACCTGTATGTACGTAGTCAAGTTCTCTTGCCTTTTGTTGATTCTCCTCCCTGCTAGCCACCCACCCTTAACCCCATTAAAGATGAAGTGTCCTACCATAAAAGGGGGCTGAGACAAGTTCACCCCTTTTTAGTTGCTATTCCCATACCCACTTGCCTTGGGGTTGATCCCATCTTGCTGCAGAAAGTGGGCCCCAGGGGTGGGTTCCCTGACCAGATCATCTGTTGCCTGAAGAAGTGCAGTTTCTCAGTTCCTAAACCTGTACACTCCCAGGAAAGTAAGAAGCTCAAGGTGTTAGCAGTTGCTCTCAGAAAATAATTTCTTTAGTTTTGTTCAGAGTCCAGTTGGTTGAGTCGCTTTACAATCATATTGTTTATTCTCTTAAGATCATCTATGTCTTTTCCTTCAGCTGTTAGTCTTCTTGACACATCATCCATCTTGTTTCCAGTTTGAACTTCAAAACAGAAAACAGACCGTGTTACATTGGTTTCCACTGTGTTCCACTGAAATTCATCAGAGCCCCGCACTGGTGCTCAGCTGATGCTGAAAGACACTCTTGGCAAATCCCCTGTTCCCATATCCATGCACGCCAGAAGCCCAGGAGAGAAACCGGTAAAGACTGAAGTTTCCTAGCCAGTGAATTGTTTTTACAACCTCTTGGTGCCAGCCTAGGCTACCTTTGGCAACTTCACACCAATTATGGATAAAAAAGACCTTGCTGTGAGCAACCAGAGGAAACTGTCGGCATGTTTGATTATCCTCCCAGACGTGATTGCTGTACTGCTTCATTTTGAGACCCATTCTCAGAAAAAGGTTTTCACTCCTTATTTGAGAAATTACATTCTTTGGGTTCCAGCCTATTTTGACCTAAGTCTGCTTGTTCTGAATTACCGGCCCAAAATGATTGTGTAATCATTCCCCCTCAGACCACCCATTAGAATGGAAAAACAATATTTTCCAAATACACAAGATCTTTGGAAATAAGATACAGAATGGAACACTTTGAGGTTGCTTATCAGAGTTAAATTTTCTAAGATGGCTAGAGGAAAGATTTAAGATAATAAACTTAATGTATCTAACACAGAGCAATTGTCCAATAAAAAGATACTCGTCTTTATTCACCTGATCTTTCTGTTTCTCACTTAATATGACTTTGTCTTCAATAAAAAAACACTCAAGGCAAATATAAAATATGCTATTCATACAAGTGGAACATAGTGATGTTGATAAAGTACATAGTCTTTGATGTCAAGTGGAGTGTCCTTGAGCCCCAATTTGCCACTTATTAGCAACATGACCTTGGGCACATTAATAGATCTCTCTAAACCTCAGTTTCAGCATTCATAAAACCAAAATAATAATGGAATTGGCCGGGTGCGGTGGCTCACACCTGTAATCCCAGCACTTTGAGAGGCCAAGGCGGGAGGATCACCTGAAGTCAGGAGTTCGAGACCAGCCTGGCCAACATGGTGGAACCCCATCTCTACTAAAAATACAAAAATTAGCTGGGCATGGTGGCTCACACCTGTAGTCCCAGCTACTTGGGAGGCCGAGGCAGGAGAATCACTTGAACCTGGGAGGTGGCATTGCAGTGAGCTGAGATGACACCACTGCACTCCAGCCTGGGCAACAGAGTAAGATTTCATCTTAAAATAATAATAATAATAATGGATTCTACACTACAGAGTTGTTACGAGGTTGTGAACAAAGAGGTATCAAGGGCTTAGCACAGTGTCTGGGACAGAGTAATGACTCAATATATAGCATTTGGTATTATTTCCCTCAATCTTGCTTCTTATCTCACAGAAAAAGAGAATTTGGCGGGGTGGGGAGGTGTTTATATGTCTGTAGACATACCTAAAATTTCCTAACAGTTTAACTTGGTTATTACCCCCAGGTGGGTGTGGTAGAATGACATGGCCAGCATTAATTTATGTTGGAGTAACGGTTCAGAATACTAGCCCATGTGCTCTTTCTGGCATTGCTGGTTCAGTAGCCAAGCCTCCCCTAACTGATCATCAGATGCAAGTTTGCAACTATTGTAAAAATAGTTCACATGTTAGCTTCTAAATGCAAAAGGGCATCAGCCAGGTGCAAGAGAAGCAATTAAACATGACCCCTCCCTCCCAGTCCCTTTTTCTCCAGAGGCTAAAGACGTTCAAGCTGCAAGGAGGGAGGAGTCTTCGGGGGAGGAAATGGGATTGGAAGTGGTGAAAGGGTCATCATGAACTCTGCCCACCTGTCTCCTCTCATCGTCTTCACCACCTCTGCCTCCTCTAATCCTGAATGAGATTAAATTAGAGCCCTTCCAAAAGCTATAAAGCACTCAGGGGTGGAAGAAATGATGGTGCAGTACACCCAGGCAAAAAGGTATCAAAGATGACACCTTCCCTTAGGCTCCATCTACTCTTAAGTCATCTGGAAGAGAATTAAAATAATTCCAGATGAGAGGGGAAACTTGTGGGCTCCGTGGGAAGAGGCAATGCTCAGAACGGGGCGACAGCACCACAGGTGGACAGCACCCTTCCCACATCCAAGGCAGAGAGGGTGGCGGTGCTGGAGGCTTGAAGGATCCTTGACTGAGAAGCTGAGGTGGGGAAGTCTGAGTCACCACTCAAGGTCACAACATGCATGGCCCAGGCCAGGAGCAGACAAAGCAGGTTATATTAGGAGCAGGTTGCCTGAACACGATCAAATTGGAAAGAAGCCATATTTATACATCTCCAACACTGTCTCTGGGGCCTCGTACAAGCCCTCAAGTGCTTCTCATTGATGTCTAGGATGATATGCAAGTGAGAAAACCTGGGAGCGAGTTCAGTTCAAAACCTCAATGTGACTATGAGGTATAGATCTGAATTTAGTGGAGAAATCTAGGCACTGGATAAAGTAAAGCTAGAATCAACCAGAATAGGTTGCCTTCCATTGGGCAGCTAGAGTCTCCAAGTGAGAAATTAAAGTGCTATAGAATTATTCAACATACACATTCATGGACTTCTGGCACTGTGGGCTTCTGCAGTGGGTTTGTGCCCAAGGGACCCTGTCCTCAGCCAGCAGGGTTCACTCGAGGCATTCTTTCTTCTTTCAATGTAAGCATTGACCACCGGGAAGTATTGACTGGAGGGTGCAAACTCTGCAGGAGCAAAGTCAGCCAGCTATGAATAAATGCATACAAGCAATAAAAAAGAAACCTGTGGTGGTACTTACCTATTAGAAATATCACGAAAAAAACCAGTGCCAGGCTGACAATTAGCACAATTAGCAGCCCCACAAAAAACAGACTCCGGCTTCCATTTCCTGAGTTTGTGCCAAGGACTGGGATTTTGTCCTCTAGAGCTAATACGAAACAAACAAAAAACAAGGACAAAAACTGCTCAGCATACAACTTGTCAGCAGAACTGAACAGTACCCCACTGTTAGACCATGAGTAATGGATACACCCAGTTTCTCTCTGACAAGCCTAGAAAGTGACTTCTGTTTTAGGAATGTCTTTGGGCAGAGAGAAATCTGTGAATTATTTACCTTCTTCTCTATTGGTATTCAAGGAATAAGCAGGGTTAAGCTATCTCCTTAGACCTGTTTGGAAAGTTCTTTGAAGACTGTCTTAACACTGAAATAGCAGAACATGAATTTTTGTGTGTGGGGGGAGGGAATATAGAAGTTAAAGGCTAAGAGTGATAGAAGTTCTATTACCCTTTCCCAAAGTAACCCAGGAGTAAAACAGAACTGGGTGTGGGACACCTATGCCGGGTGGAAGACTCAATTGAATGCTCTGGGATATCTCCCTGGAAACTTCTTTTATTATAGGAATAATCAGTTAAGCCTACATCCATTTAAACAAAAACGGCCCTGACCTATTTTGGTTTCTTTTTTTTTTTTTTTAAATTTTATTTATTTATTTATTTATTTATTTTTATTATGCTTTAAGTTCTAGGGTACATGTGCACAACGTGCAGGTTTGTTACATATGTATACATGTGCCATGTTAGTGTGCTGCCCCCATTAACTCATCATTTACATTAGGTATATCTCCTAATGCTATCCCCCCGCCTCCCCCACAATAGGACCTGGTGTGTGATGTTCCCCTTCCTGTGTCCAAGTGATCTTATTGTTCTCTTAAAGCTGTCTTCTGGATGGATATGCCTTGGAAGCAAGGTTCTTTTAAATGCTTTGCAGTTGAACTGAGAATGCAGTTACATTTTATCAACAGCTTGGTTCACTCAAACCAAGAATTGTCTGCATTTTATCACCGTTTTTGCAGGGTCTGCTTGCTTAATAACACCCAGATTAAATTGAATAAGCAACACAGAAACCTGGGGTAGTGGAGATCATCGGATTACTTTTTGCATACTCTCCTACGTTGAATTGGTCCCACTCACTGTGCCACGTGATTATGGACAGATGGGTGGCTTATGTCCCATGCCTTGTAAGTACATCCTATGCCATACCCTTCAGTTACTTTTGCTTCCTAATCAAAGTAACAGTGTAGGCTGATACCCAAACTTCTACTTCTGTTGAGACTGACTGCAATAAAAACAGTTGAAAATTTGAACTTATTAAAATGAAGAAAAAAGGAGGAATTTTAGAAAGGATTTAGACAGGAAATGATAGATACAACATTGGAACAATAAGTTTAGAGTGTATATGAAACAAATGGCAAGTGAGCAATTAACACTGGTGTATGAATGTCAGCGTTTAAGCTAGAAAAGATGGCGCTCAGAGTGATCTGACAGAGCTCATTTATAATATTTAGGAGGCAAGATACACATTTAATATTTAGCAGATGTTATTTTGCTTCCCCCACCCCCTTTGTCCAACCCTTAATTGCGCAAGTTGTAATTTGTAAGTAGAAAATGCTCTGGATTGCGCATTCTCTTGGCAAATCTGCTATAAAACAACACTCTTGTGGGAAGCGGTCCCCATCGGTAACCGAGCCATGGTCACTGGGAGAGGGATGAGCGAGCCTCCAGGAGTCCAGCTTTGCAGGCTCCACCCCTTTCCAGAGATCTGAGGCCCCAGGATCTCAGAATATTTGAAGTCAAGAGTTCAAATCTTGTGTTGGAGCCAAGAAAGCCCATAATCCTGTCAAGTGTTCAGAAAACAGAAGCAAAACTTCCCTAACAGCAATTAACATTTCCAGTGCCAACCTCTTCCTAATGCCCACTCCACCCCCACCACTTCCACACATCCAGTCAGCAGTGGCTATTTTTAGGTAGCCTAGAAGCTAGGAAGGGCCGCTCTGCCTTCCCCAGCACACATACGGAACAGATGCTGCGATCCGGCTGGACAGAGGTTTAATTTGTTTAAGTCATTTATGGAATCCACCACATAAAGCTTTCCATCTTCCTGAATGCCACAAGAACCAGCGTCCTGGGAAGAATGAGTCATTGTCCCTGGAAGAAAACGCTGACGTTAAAAACAAGAGGTTGGGCTTGTGAACTCAACTTCACAAGAAGCACAGCCATCAGGAAGCCATACGGGCCTATGAAGAACCACCCACAAATACTATTTTCAGCTAAGGGTCTACAGAACTTGGCTTATCCAGAAAAAAAAATATTTCCTTCTGTGGACCACTTTGTAATCGTTCTTTTTGCTTTGCTTGCCAGGAAGCTCACAGTCAAATGTGTGGCCCAATTTTAAGAATTGTACATCCGTGTACACCCTGCTTCTCTGCAAACGCTCTTTTCTCCTCCTCAGATTTCTCAGCTCTGCCTATACTTTCCCTGGATCTGTTTTTTGTTTTGTAACTGATTTTTAAATTTTTCTCTTTTATTACATTGTTCATATTCTGGTGAGATGCCTCAAATCCCCTTTGTGCAAGAAGACTAGGTACACAAAATTAAGCTAGTCAGCAGTGGCCATAAAACATTCTGAAAGAAGAGAATATTACCATGAACCATTCTAATTGCAGGAGGCTTTAATAGAAAATTGCAATTTTTATAGCCTTCCTCCATATGGCATGTAAGTCCTTCCCTTCACACATTTCCTTTAGCCATAAGATGCTGACTGTGAGTCCCCAGGACAACAATCTTAGCAAACTTAGATGCTATAGAGAGAAATCCTGCTAGACTTCAGGACCTCCAAGATCTCTTCCACCTGGGTTTCCCTTAGACTGAGGTCACTTATGTAATAAATAGCTTGAGGTTTATTAAATATTAAAAGTAATATTCTCTAATGACAGCATAACTGCAAGCAACACTGAAAAGCCTGGTGAGTTTAAAAGGTTTACGTGGAGATGTATCTCTAGCACAACAGAGAACTTGTGGCCATTTAATTATGTGAAAAGAAGGCTCTAGGAAGACAAATTTCAATTACTATAAAAGCTTTTCCTTTCATGGTTATCGAGTCTAATCATGATAGAGGACTTTTCGATCTAGAAATGGTGTTAGATATGCTTTAGCCCCCATCCTTTCCGCAAATGAGGAAATGGAAGCTTGGCGAGGTGAATGCCCAGGATCACACATTTGCCTGGTAGCAGAGCTGGAATCAGGCCTTCTGCTCAGCGTTCACTAAGTCTTGCTTTGTGCTACTTTTCTTTTCTATATCCCTTCCTAATCCTGCCTCAAGACTCAGCTCAAACATCACTTCCCCTAAGAAGACAGAACAAACCTGTCTTTCCTTTTGCCTTTGTTGGATTCTTTACATTCTTCTATCAGAATATCTATAGTATTTTATTGCACTTATTTGCTTACATCTTTGATTTCCCCGGATAGACTGAAAACTCCTTAGAGTAGGGACCAATCCTATTCTTCAAATTCCCAGTGCCAGGTTTAGAAGTTAGTGACTTACGTTAAGATGGAACACCTGAAATGTTTATTTAGGATTTAAATCTCACCATTTTCAAAAGAATTGGAGGCAGTTAATAATAAGTACATGAACAGAAATAAGATTGAGGATAAAAATCCTCATGTAATGTCTATCTGGACTCTATAAAGTCAATGCGATAAATATGGTGCCTGTGCATATTTGACAACACACTGTGTACTTCCTGTTATTGCAAAAATTTCCTTTAAAACTCAACTACAGAATGAAGAGAAATATAGAGTTGGGAGAAACCAAATTCAGAAAAAAATTTAAAAAGTATACACCTAAAGAAGATATGGGGGAAAAAGTATCAGACATTTACTGAGCAACTTAAACTATAGTCTAAAATATTTAAAAAACAAACAAACAAACAAAAAACTCCAGCAGTTTCCCAGTAATACCTAAAACTACTGGTACTTGTGAAAAATATGCTACCAGAACCTTAGCTAAGAAAGTGAGCTCAAAAAGTCGTGGACTAAAATATTTTTTAGAGTTAAAGCTAAAAAAGTATGTTTCACTTATCCTGAAATTTTAATTAATAAGAACAAACAATTCCCTGAGTTGTTTTCAGATAAGATACTACCGTAGCACTTTATTGATATTACTGAATTCCAAATATACTTCATAGAGCATTCCTATGACTTGATATGACAATTTTAAAAAATTAAAAAGCAGCAGCAAATAGAGTAAAAAGGCCTTAGAATCTTATCCTTTTGCAGATAAATCCAAGGCCCCAAAATATTCACTCACGCATAGTCACGGATTTTAAAACAATTCTTTTAGATGTGTTTTATATTTTATCATCTATTTATACTAATATTTGACGAAACAGTAATATTTGACCAGGAAAAAAAGTTTTATGTGCCACATCACAGGACCATTGTTCCACACACAGCTTCTATTTTAGGTGTGGTAACTGAAGCATGGTTCATTTTTGGATCTCTGACTTAATAGCCTTGAGCCTTAGCTTCCCCTTCAGGAATGTATCTGCTGTTGCTTAAGTTTCATACTGAGGCTTAATTAATGTTTACAAAATAGAGACCTAGCTAAAAAATCACAGCCACAAAAACTGACTTTAAGAGTACAGCTAATAAAATCTCCAAATTACTGGCCTTGCTATCTACTCAAAAGGTGACTCCAAAAAAACTAAGACAGCAACCTAGTGAGCCATGATGTGCTCTGAAAGAAAATGTCTTCTTTAGAGTGAAGTCACAATGTAAATATATGCTATTCCAATATTTTTTTTTAATGAACTGCAACATGCAAGTGGAAAAATAAAGAACTAGCACAGAAAACTGAGCTGGGTGCTGTTCCAGGGCTCCAAGGGCCTGCAGATGACTTGCAAATGACTCATGAGTCTGCTAGTAAATGGATACAAGGTCACATGGCCCTAAAACAAGGCCCCACAGCTGTTTGACACCCAGTAGTTGCTATCTTTGGCATCTCCAAATGAGGGCATCTAGGAACAACCAGCAAGCCTGGAGAAGCCAGTGTTGCTATTCTTCATCACACTAACTTGACCCTCCTTTTCAACTCCAGTGTGCAAATTTCTTATTCACCAAGATTGGCTAAAGCAGAATCCCTTTAACAGAACCCTTTCTTATACCTTGACTGGAAACATGTAAGTAATTTCATTTTCCTCTGGTTTAGATCACTGCTAATAGTTGATTTTTTTTGTCATTTAAGTATTATTTTGCTATTTACAAATAAATATTCCGACAAATAAAGATAATTGTCTATGAAAAATTGCCTTGTGCTTTATTTTTTTAACCACAGGTGCTTGGTATCAAACCATAGAAATAACTCACACCAGTATTGCTTGACACAAAATCAGAATAGTTATAATAGGGCATAATTCAAAGCTAATAAGCAGTTTTATTGAATAAGTCATGGTAATTTGTTCTTTAATTTCATTTCCGAGTCAATGCCTCTTCATGTTCAGGAAGTAATTTTTAAAATCAAGTCTAAATCATTTCTATCAAAATTGAAAAACACAGCACATGCAACAAAAACTTCCCAGACTCAATAATACTAATTCAGTCTCAGTAGAGTAATAGCATGCAAGTTACTTACAAAAATGTGAGCTTTGACTGCTAGGTTACCAGAAAAACAAAACAAACAAACAAAAACTAATTGTTCAGAAGCAACTACAACAAAATGTTTCTACAAATTCTGTAGTTCTCTCTTTGCCTTTCTTCAGCATACAGGTGCTCCTATGAGGCCCATAAGCCCCGGTATGAAACTGTTGGTCTATATTTAGTCTTAATTTAGCCAAGCAGTGTAAGATTCCAAATCCTGACTTTTTTCATAATGTCTAAGGTTTTTAGTAAACATATTACTAAAACTATGCTTTAAAAAGAAAACAACAAAAAAACACCATGTCCTGATTTAGTTGGTAACTGATGAGGTTTTTATTGGATTGAAGTTACCGTCCTTATTTGGCTGAAGCAACTGTGTAAGCTGACACCACCTTTACAGCACTCCTGCCATGGTATGTTTCCATATATAAATATCCTGTAGCAGGCAGAAGCTGCCACTATGATGACTGACTTGCAAACACTCCAGACAAACCAGAGAACTGCAATAAACAGGGACAGAATATGATTATGACATCATAACAAGGATGACGGCAGGTCAGAGGCCTAGTGCTTCCAGTAGCTACAAAAAGCGATTGTGAGTGGGAGATTTCATGGCTACAGACCCACCGCAGGTGAAGGAAGCACTCCATCTCATCAGCCGCCTTTCCTTTACAAAGGCTTTATTCTGTGAGTGTTTGCACATCCTCCCTTCTCAGGAATATCAGCCTTCCATTTATGTGGTTCCCTCACATACATGCTGAGGAGCTTCTGCCCTCTGCTGTACATAAAAGATGCTACAGTGATGAGGAGACCAACTATCCCAGCAGGATACTAACAGTGAGGTTGTACACAGCTGTGCAATCCTTTATCATCCTCACTTCCATTGCCATGGCTTGATGGACATTATTCATCTTTGAAACATTTTTCATGTCAGTGAGAAAATGTGTTCCACAAAATTTTCTTTGAGTTGGAGTCTTGCTCTGTCACCCAGGCCGGAGTGCAGGGGCATGATCCCAGCTTACTGCAACCTCTGCCTCTGGATGCTCCTGCCTCAGCCTCCTGAGTAGCTGGGATTACAGGCATGTGCCACCGTGCTAATTTTTTTTATTTTTAGTAGAGATGGGGTTTCACCGTGTTGGTCAGGCTAGTCTTGAACTCCTGACTTCAAGTGATCCACCCACCTTAGCCTCCCAAAGTGCTGGGATTACAAGCATGAGCCACCACGCCCAGTCCAAAATTTTCTTTACACCTATATCCCATACGGACTTCACTCTGCTTTGGGGGAAGAAGAATGCCATTTTTTTTCCCCTTCACACTACCTAGTCTAAGAGGGAATGTCATTTTCTCAAGCCTCATCTGTACCCAAAGACCAATTCTTGGATGAAGACAATATAACTAGTAACTTTTCTCAGAAACATATTATATGTTAAAAAGCTATGTCATATTTCTCTGAATAATGAAAATGTTCATGTTAGCTCTTATCATGCTGATTTTAAGAAATCTCCCAACTACATGATCTGCCTTAAGCCATCTATCCTTCGAAGATACAACAGAAGTAACCACCTCATTTTGGGGCATTTACTACTTTTCCTCTCTCCTGTAATCTTCTAACTTTGTGGAATATTAACCTCCCCTGAAGGGGGAAGAACATGGAGACTAAGGAATTTAACTGTTGAGGGATACACTGATTGTAAGTGGCAGAGATGAGATGTAAACCCAAACCTCGCATTCAAGTTTGAATTCAACTATACACCAGTGAGGGGGATAAGACTGTCTCTAGACCAGTTAGACTTCTGGAGAGCCACTTAAGAACAAAGCAAGACAACCTACTTCATTTTAACTATAATGTACCTGCAAGGCCACCTTTAAGAAGAGTTTTGGGGCCAAGCACGGTGACTCACGCCTGTAATCCCAGAACTTTGGGAGGCTGAGACAGGCAGATTACCTGAGGTCGGGAGTTAGAGACCAGCCTGACCAACATGGAGAAACCCTGTCTCTACTAAAAATACAAAATTAGCTGGGTTTGGTGGCACTTGCCTGTAATCCCAGGTACTCAGGAGGCTGAGGCAGGAGATTATACCATTGGACTCCAGCCTGGGCAACAAGAACGAAACTTCATCTCAAAAAAAAAGTTTTGGTTCACAAAAAGAAATATTCTCACATGAAGTGTCTAATCTAGGGGCATTCTCAAGCATTTGCTTTTTCTTTCATATATTACATCTCATCTAAATTCACTTCCAGGAAATTTAGTACCCATCAAAGAGGAGTCACAGACAATGAATACTTCAAAATGCTTGAGCCTCAAAATAACGAAAGTAGACAAAATTAATCAAGAATCAAGCAATGAACAACTAGTCTTATCACACAGCATTTTTCTACTTTCAAAAAAACACAAGCATTCTTACACACTGAACACCCAGCCATCCTTGTCTAGCAGTTACAAGTTTCATAAAGTCACCTGCATATAAACTCAACATGCAAATGAACACTCTATACCTTCTTCCTCCCAAAAGCCCAGTAAAAAAGCAGGAGTACAAATTACAAACCAGAAAAATTAAAATAGGAAGAAACAATACAGAAGAGCTCAACAAATGTATTGAACATGGTAAGAAGAGTGGTATCTGCCTTAGCAGGGCTATCACGGATGAGTGGCAGTGGGACTGACTCTGCAGAATTCAGGGAGGCCTAGGATTTAGAGGCAAGAGTGAAGCGTGGAGCTACACAGAGACAAGTAATTTAATGCTAGCCAAAAATAAAATGCAGTACAAATTGGAAAATTGTCTTAGAGAAATATCCCAGACAGAAAAAAAAAAAAAAAAAATACAGCCCAAGATTCAATTTGGGAGCTCCACTATGTCATAGTGTTCCAGAACAAAGAAAATGAGGAAGGGGAGAGATCAAGAACTTAATATTTTCCAGGTTGCCAAACCCATCAAAGAACAGTATCATGCAATTTTAGAACACGAGAAACAAAGAGATTCTGAGAAAACAAAGAAACAAAAATAAAAACTGCATCAGATGTCTCAAGATTTTGCAAATTAGAATAGAGCAATGCCTTCAAAATTCTGAATTTGATTACACTTGTCAAAATTTTCAAAAATTCCAAATTTGCTTTTCCACCTAGAATTTCTTATACCATGCAAACCATATTTCAGAAATATGAAGTCACTAATAACTGACTGATCTCTCACGCACTCATTCCCAAGTAACTACTGAAAGAAGTGTTCCATGTTAACAAAGAAGTAAATTAAGACACGGGATCCAGAAAATGAGGGATCCAATTCAAGAGAAAGAAAAACAAATCCTCACGATAGTGCTGTCTCCGGAAAACTGCTGTACAACTGGATGAGAGAAATTAGTCTAGATTGAAACAAGTACAGAATCAAGAAAAGTTGTAACAAATTTATTTGGGACTGTTTGCGAAGAATCAATGATATGCATAAAAAGCCAAAAAATAAGACAATTAACTCCAAGACAAAATGTTGTATGAGAATGAAAATGTAAGCACATTAAACTAGTTCATGAGTGAACATACAAGTATGATCACAGTTATGCAAACAAGTACATGATCTAATCAAAATATTAGAAGGATGTGAAAGGATAAAAGAAATTTTCACCTGTCTTAATAGTAAGTTGACAAATGCCTAAAAAATAAATGGCTGTATAATCATATTATTTAGAAAACTAAAACCAAAAACTGAAGGCTGAAAAAACCGAGTCAGAAAAAACTGAAGGCTGAGTATCTCCCAGGATGGGACTGAGGAATGGGAAAGGATGGAGCAAGGGGCTTTCCGTGTTAGCTTTGAAGTACCATTAAACTATGTTCAGGCTGGGTACAGTGGCTCATGCCTGTAATCCCAACACTTTGGGAGACCAAGACAGGTGGATCACTTGAGGTCAGGAGTTTGAGACCAGCCTGGCCAAGATGGTGAAACCCCATCACGACTAAAAATATAAATTAGCCAGGTGTGGGGGAATACACCTGTAATCCCAGCAACTCAGGAGGCAGAGGTTACAGTGAGCAAAGATTGTGCTACCGCACTCCAGCCTAGGCAACAGAGCGAGGCTCTGTCTCAAAAACCTATGTTCATGTAACAGTTCAATAAAAATTCATTTTTATTTATAATTACATATACATACATATATGCAATTGAATATTTAGAAGAAACTATACCATTTGCAATCTCTTTTCCATGGTTCTAACCTACTTGGAATATAACCAAGTGACAACATACAAACAAGTTCTAGATTCTAAACCTGTTTTCCACTGTACTGTAACTGGGGGATGGAACTCAGCAACAGTGACTCCATACAACAGCAAATGATTTTCACCTAGAGGGAGCACCAGACTTCCAAGAGTTGTTGGATGTTGGAGAGGAACACTAGTTTGGAAAAAAGACCTTAAATGATTTTGATACTTCTCCCTACAGTGTATATGCTTCCCTATTCCTCACTGTGACCTACACCAAGAATATCAAAGAAACAAGTCTATGGATTTGAAATGGCACGTTGCTTGCACTATGTATTTTAATCTAAAGTTTATTAAATGTGAATGTGCTGTCAAAACGCTTTTCACAAAATGAAAGAAATATACCTCATGGGCAAACAAGCAGCAATATTCTTTTTACTGTTGTGCTTTTGAGACAAGGCCTCACTCTTGTCACCTGGGCTGGAGCGCAGTGGCATAATCGCGGCTCACTGCAGCTTTGACCTCCTGGGCTCAAGTTACCCTCTTGCCTCAGCACCCAAGTAGATAAAGAGTACAGGCACACACCACCACATTCATTTTTTTTGAATTTCTGGTAGAGACAGGGTCTCGCTGTTGCCCAGGCTGGTCTCAAACTGGGCTCATGCCATCCTCCCACCTCAGCCTCTGAGTGCTGATGACAGGCATGAGCCACTGCACGTTGCCAAGCAGCAATATTCTCGAAAGTCAGAAACCTTAATCCCAATTATGTATTGTTACATTCTTTTCATCTACTTTAATGTTTGCAAATATATACATAAAGTTTTGTCTCCCTGCCCACCTGGCCTAGTCATTTTGGACTCTGTACCTCAAAGCCATAAATAATGTTTCTTCTATTAGAAGAGACGCACTTTCGGTGTGAAAAAAATCTTTATTTCAAAGTGAAATGCACAAAGTCTCATACAGCAGATAAAATCAGTGTTACTGCTCTCAGATGTTAAGGTTAGCAACCTTTCTGGCATATGCTAATTCATCGTGAACTCCCAATAGCTGAACTGAATGGCTTTTAAGTACAACTGTAAGGTCTCATGGCATAATTCCTTTTGTTGATGCCAGTGACAGGATTTTAAAAGCTACATTCCATTAAAAATTAAAAATACAGCAGCTTTTCCAGGGAACTAGATCCCAAAATTGTATCCAGAACTCTTGTCTAAGATATTAAGTTAAATATCTTGTATGTATATATCATTATAGCAAATCAGTATTTTTGACAACCACAGTGTAAGAAATTAAACTTTGGCTAATAGTTTTCCCCATCATGAAATCAAAGTTTTTTGCTGTCTTCGTAAATAAATTATGACCAATTATGACATTACAAACACTTTATACATGTTTACTGATTTACAGAGAATATTTAA
This sequence comes from Macaca nemestrina, assembly GCF_043159975.1. NCBI lineage: Eukaryota > Metazoa > Chordata > Mammalia > Primates > Cercopithecidae > Macaca > Macaca nemestrina. Next base: position 46,789,132 of record NC_092128.1, read on the forward strand.
TAATCAGAACTCACCAGTTTCAATACTGTACATTAAATTATAAGCAATATAACTCCTACTATAAAAGTTATCTAAGTTAATCCAAGATAAAAACCGTCTCTAGAGTTTAAATACATTGAAATAGAAAAAAAATAGAAATTAGAAAATAGTCTTCAAGTTCTGAAAATCTAGAAGAATTCTCCAACATCTGCTCTCTTATCTCGACATTTGCTTCTAGCTTTGGTTCGAGCTTTGAAGGCTGCAGAGTTATATAAATGCTGAAATGAAGAAAAGGAAAAACATGCATCAGTAAGACTTAAGATACTCTTATAAAACTGAAAAAGGGTAAAAGTCACAAAGAAAAGAAATGAACTAATTTGAACCTATAAACCTTTAAATGTTTATAAAATACACACAAAGAATGAAGGAGAAAAACAAAGAGTTAATGGGGGCCAGGTGAGGTGGCTCACACCTGTAATCCCACCACTCTGGGAGGCCAAGGTGGGTGGATCACGAGGTCAGGAGATCAAGACCATCCTGGCTAACATGGTGAATCCCCGTTTCTACTAAAAATACAACAAATTAGCCGGGCGTGGTGGCACATGCCTGTAGTCCCAGCTACTCGGGAAACTGAGGCAGGAGAATCGTTTGAACCCGGGAGGCAAAGGTGGCAGTGAGCCGAGATCACACCACTGCACTCCAGCCTGGGCGACAGAACTAGAGTCCGTCTCAAAAAAAAAAAAAAAAAAAAAAGAGTTAATGGCTATTCCATATTCAGAAAAGCACTAATCAACTTGCAAAACACCAAGAAAGTAAGACAATTTCAAAAAACAACAGTGAAAAAAGGACATCAACATTTAGTTTCATCCATGATCCAAGACAAATCACGACTAATGTGGAAAACAGTCCTACTTGGCTGTCAATTAAAACAACAAGGAAAAAAGTGATGAGGTGTCATTTTAATACCAATTAAATTTTTTAAATTATAAAACTTGAAGGTGTCAAATCTTTGTGTAACAACTACATGCCTTCATTCATTGCTAGAGACAATTTAAATATTGTCTCCAATATTAGAGTAACTTTGGAAGGTAATCTGGCAATACATTATGCAGGGGATTTCTTCAAAAAAAATTATTCAAAAGAGAAAAGTATGTAAAAATATTAATGTTTCTTACAAAACTTAAAATGCCATACAAGAAACAACTATGTTCTATAAAATGTAATTAAACACTTCATACCCACCAGAATGGCTATAATTAAAATAATTATTAGTGAGGATATGGAGAAACTGGAACCTTTCTACACTGCTGATGGGAATGTAAACTGGTGCAGCAGCTATGGAAAAGAGTTTGGTGGTTTCTGAGAAAGTTAAATGTAAAACTATCATCTGACCCAGCACAATTCTACTCCTAGGTAATACCTCCCAAAATTGCAAAGAGCCTTTCAAAAAAAAATTTTGTATGTGAATGTTCAGAGCAACACTATTCACAATGGCCAAAAGATGCAAACAGCCCAAATGTCCATCAACTGTTACAATGGATAAACAAAATGTGATATATAGCCATACAATGGAATATTATTCTGCCACAAAAAAGAATAAAGCTCTCTGATTCACGCTACAACATGAACTTCCAAAGCATTATGATAAATGAAAAAAGTCAGACACAAAAGGTTGCATGCTATACAATTCCATTTATATGAAATCTCCAGAAAAAGTAAATCCACAGAGACAGAGAGCAGATTAGTGGTTGCCAGCGGCGGCGGGTAGCAGAAGGGAAATGACTGCTAATGAAGAGAGGGTTTTCTTTTGAGGTGATAATGTTTTGGAACTAGAGTTGCACAACATCATGAATGTAGTAAGTACCACTGAACTGTATACTTTAAAATAGTCTGTTACGTGAATTTCATCTCAACACAAAATAATATACATAAATTAAGGATTTCTGAAATGTAGGCTCGTCATGGTGGCTCATGCCTGTAATCCCAGCACTTTGGGAGGCCAAGGTGGGTGGATCACCTGAGGTCAGGAGTTCGAGACTAGCCTGGCCAACATGGCAAAATCCCATCTCTACTAAAAATACAAAAATTAGCTGGGTGTGGTAGTGCACACCTGTAATCCCAGCTATTCAGGAGGCTGAGGCAGGAGAATCGCTTGAACATAGGAGGCAGAGGTTGCAGTGAGCTGAGATTACGACAAAGCAAGATTCTGTCTCAAAAAAACAAAACAAAACAAAACAAAAAAACAACATACTAATTACTATGTAATGCTACAAACCCTCTTAAGTTTCCTCATTTGTAAAATGAGTCTGGTACTTCACTTAGTAGGCTATTATCTGATACAAAAGGACTATGTAAATCCTTATTCTTAAACATAAAAACTCCATAGAATAAAAAGAAACAAAATATGAACATCATTCCTATATTAAGATAGGATTATATGTAAAATATATACGTACATATTACATTTTAATGTGTTGTCAAAATATGTTTCATAAAATGAAAGAAATATACCTCACAGGCAAACAAGCTGCAATATTATTTTCTCCATTTTCCTTTTGAGACAAGGTCTCACTCCTGTCACCCAGGCTGACATATATATATGTGTGTGTGTACATATCCAAGTGTATTATGTGTGTGTATATATATATACGCGTGTGTGTGTGTATATATATATGCCCCCCCCACTCTACATGCTTTCTATATCTTTAGTACAGCTGTTCTATATGAAACATCATGAAAAACTGAAACTCCCAAGTATAGGTAGACACAGCTAACTTGGTGAAACCAGACAGAATCAAAGTTTTGGCACATTTAGTTTTATTAAAAATAAAAACAAAACCTACCCTTTCAAAACGAGAAATTTTCATCGTTTTAAGTGTTGCAGCATCAAGCATCACTGGGGGTCCAAGTTCAAATACATTTCGAAGGAATTCATTTGACTTATGTGAAAGAAAAAGGTGGTACAGCTCAGTATTAAACATTATAGCTCTTTTTCACCAGATAAGAGTGACTGATTAACAGAAGTTATGTGGAACCTACAGATATAAACTTAGATCACTTATTTTCTGTTTCTCAATATGAGAGCAAATTGTTTTCAATGCCTTGAATCTGAGAAAGCTATGTCAAGCTATTTGCTTTCATACGGACATCGGTAACAGTCCACCCAACTTCAACAATACAAAGAGAAAAAAAAAGGAACAGCTTCAGATTTATTCAAGTCTACTTTCAAAAATAAGTTTACTGTTTTCTAACACGTGGAAGCACTCTGGATACCTAATTCATTTCAAAAGCCCATTAAGTGAGCTACATTCAAGACTGCTCCCTACTTTAAAAGCTACATTCAAGACTGCTCCCTACTTTAAAAGCATATACGTAGAAAGGATGATACTTACCTGTAAGTGGTACTGCATCCCTGATCCAAGAACCTCCTTAAAGGTGTCATAGGTGTGTTTTTTTACCCAGCAATCAATATACATGCGTTCAGGACCAAATTTAATGGTTTCTGTTGGAAAATCCCGTTCCTAACCAATGGAAGAACCAAAATTACCACAGGCACTAAAATGGCCCAAAGGGATCTTATGTAAACACAATTTCTAAACAGTCATATACATGCTGAGATAAATTAACAATATGGCTTAAACTGATACTGTCATACCTGAGATGTAGACAAACTATTGCTATCCTGTATGTAAGGGTACAGAATTGGTCTAGTTTTGATAAACTTGAAGGCTCAACTGAGTTTCAATAACTATTAAGGCACAAAACCACATTGTTGAGAACATCTTTAAATTTCAACATGTCTCAACAAACTTAAGAAACGGTCAGGTGTTTTTAATGGCCTAGGATGGGAGAGGGAAGAAAGTTGCAAACAGTCAGGAAAACACAATGGCACCACAAACAGGGGGTGGTGAAATGAGCAGCAGGGATCCAGGGAAGAAAGTGAGGGTAAATAGGGTTAACTGACCAAGCAAAAAGGAAAGGTCCAGCAATCAGAGGGCTCCAAGAGGTTTCAGGCTAGGTTTATAAGAAAATAAGAGGTAACACTAGAATCTAAGATTTAGTAATGGAACAATTCTGTCAGAAGACCATTTCAAAGGTATAACCACGGGAGTGCAGCCCAAATGACACGGAAATAAAAGTTAGATGGATAAAGAAAAGTCAGCTGGAATACTGGTAGAACTTGTTAAGAAGAAAACTGGTTACTTAATTCTTTGGTAAATCATGAATATGTCAGAGCAACCAAGAAGGAAGAAGCTGACTGCCACAGGGAGAGGAGAAAGGAGACGGAACTTGAAGGACAAAACCACTCCACCTGCCTTCCAGACATCTACCTCAGCCCCTTCTCACTCAGCAGACAAAGTATATAATGTAATAGAAAAGACCGTCAACTCTAGACAACACAGACAGGCAAATTTGCGGGCTTGTGATTTCATCAAGTAACTTAACCTTGTTGAGTCTGTTCCTTTGCCCGTAAAATGGGGCCATCTTTACCTACACTGCATGAGGGTTATTACAGGTGTAAAAGAGGACACGCATGTGAGGCAAACACAGTGACCATCTGGTGCGTAACAGCAGCTCAAAAATAAATAACAGCAGAGTTATCTTATTTTAACCTTGTTTATTTCAGAAAACATTAAGGCACCAGGAAAGAACTATTTCCCACCAACCCTCTATAAAGTCATCAGCATCCTTACCTATTATCGTCTCTCCCAGTGGTAACAGATAGACTTCTGTCCCTCCACAATTCAAGGTTAATCCCAATCTTTTACATATATAGTCAATCTTCCATATCTGGTTGGTTCTGCATCATGGATTCAGCCAACCATGGATTGAAAATATTCAAAAAAAATTGCAACTACACTGAACACGTACAGACTATTCTTTCTTTTCACTATTCCCTAAACAATAAAGTATAACAACTATTTACATAGCACCTACATTGTATTAAGTATAAGTAATCTACAGATGATTTAAAGTATACGTGCATAGGTTATATGCAAATACTATGCCATTTTTATATCAGGGACTTGAATACTCAAATTTTGGTATCTGAGGGGGATCCTGGCACCAATGCCTCATGGATACTAAGAAACAGAATACATTTTCAGATGCTCCTTTCTCCACTGGTTCCTTCTCCATAAATTGTCTCTATTGTCTAGAACAAAACAAAACAACAAACCTTCCCACAATCCGCCACTACATTCCAACTATCAACTCTCTTCCCCTTCCCATTACAGCCAAGGTTTTTAAAACAGTCAAGGCATACCATCTTCACTTAATCACTCCTCACTTTTCAATCCACTTCAATCTGGCTTTTCCCTCATCAGTCCACTGAAGCTGCTCTTATAAAGGTCACCAAGGACCTAATTGACAGACCTAAGTGAAACTGGTTACTCTCTCACTTGACCTATCTGTATACAGGATTGGGCCATGCTCAAAGAGCACAGAACAGTGGGTTCAAATTTCAGCTCTGCTACTTAACTATTCTCTATTCCTTTGGTCCCCATTTCTCCTTTAAAAGGAGACGATTCTATTGCTTAAGAGGTATAATGAAATGAAGTAAGAAAACTATGGCAAAACACCTAAAATATTAAGTGCTCACTGATTTGAGGAATGCATGAGCCTCAAGAAAGGTTTTAAATGAAAAGAAATGGTGTGGCAGCCACTACGACACCTAAGATGTTTACATCTCCTTTGTGGCAGTTGAGCAACCTTCATTTAAAAGACCCATCTGAGAAGCTGGGTACTCCAGAAAAAGTTAGGTTCCAGTGAAAAGAAAGAGAAACAACCCTTAGCAAGGTCCTGAGGACAGGACTTTCTCAGGCAGGTGCATTGAAGCAGAGGCTGGAGGGACAAGGGAGATCCTGAGATGAAGAAAAGAAGGTGGGCAGGTAGATCACTATGGCATAGGAATGGCTTCCATTTAATAGTGTCTGAGGAATACGCAACAACGGGCTGTTAATACTGGTGTAGGCTGAAATGTCACTTGTGTCTTCCTCTGAATAATCAGTACTGAGTGCTATGGCTGGCCCAGTCTGACGGCCAGTAGAGACCCTTACAATCTACTACTCAAAGGTGACGCATCAGGGCAGAAAACTTGAAATCAGGTCCATCCAGAAAATCTAGGACATGTCATCATATTTTTGAAGACTATACTATCTCAAAAACAAATCTAAATACAGGAATAGTTTATAGTTACTTAAAGAAAATGGCTTACTTTAGAGATACTGCCACACTAATTATAAGACTAATTTTAATTCTTAATATGGATACTTGCTCTAGTTAGGTTGTTTTTTAGACTATAATATCCAGAGTAAATACAAAATACTACTATAATGTGATAAGTCAGCATTAACCAAAGTATTTAAATGCCAAAGGATCTAATTTGTATCCTAGATTTTACTTTTTTAAAAATAGATTAAAATTAAGAAAGTAGGATACATATAAGAATTCCCTGGAACATATTAAAACTGGATCTGGTGTGGGGTCTCACTATCTCCAGTTTAAATTCTCATTTTAAATTTTCATACACACATCAAGTTGAATGACATTTTGAAGATATTCTTAAAATAACTGCTATATCAGATAGCAATAATCTTAAGAAACACACCCTTTAAATCCAAAAAATATTTACCTGGGTTACCAAAAACAATTATTAAAGTTTTCAGTTTTCTCCAGTGAGACTATCTTTTGTCCTATAGTTCATTTTAGCCATGCATTCTAAACCAATTTATTTGCCACATAGATTGAAACAGGTTTGAGAATTATAGAAGAAATTCAAGCATCAGATAATGATTTTAAGTGGCCTTGTTAAAATGGTGGGTTTTGTTATTTCAGTTTTTAGCCTCCAGCTTTCCTAGAAAGATCATGAAGAGCTCTGGCACGGTGGCTCACACCTGTAATCCCAGCACTTAGGAAGGCTGAAGCGGGTGGATCACGAGGTCAGGAGTTCAAGACCAGCCTGGCCAAAATGGTGAAACCCCGTGTCTACTAAAAATACAAAAAATTAGTCGGGCGTGGTGGTGGGCACCTGTAATCCCAGCTACTCAGAAGGCTGAGGCAAAGAATTACTTGAACCCGGGAGGTGGAGGTTGCAGTGAGCCGAGATCGTGCCACTGCACTCTAGCCTGGGCAACAGAGCAAGACTCCATCTCAAATAAATAAATAAATAAACAAATAAAAGACAATGAAGCTGGGTTGGAGTCTAAGGGGTAGGCAATAACTTACTAAATTCACAAAAAACACTGTACACTAAGAATGTATATGCTAAGCACCACTGTTTAAATGACAAATACACCAAGGTCAAATACATTTCTATCACTATGAGTCTTTTGATTTAAAAGAAAAAAAACTAAAATAAAGTATCTTTATACATCAGCATTAATTTTCCTTTGAAAAAAACAAAAGTCTTCACTTATATTGTTAAACACCTGCTAGGCTGTAAAATGAGATATTATTTTCAAAGGTGAAATTCAATCAACAAAATGGCCCAATTGTCAAGTTTAGTAGCCTGACACAATCCAATTCAAAACGAGAAGCTATTACAGCATTTAAGAAGCCTACCTCCACTGCCCTCAGGACATCTCTGAAAACTGACCGCTGTTTTCTCTTGTCCACTTTGGCCCGATGTTTATTTCCATCTGTTGCCAAGGCCCTAAGCACTTGCGTCAAGGACTCCATGTCTTCATAAAAAAAGTCCTGGTCAAGAAAAGCAATTTTGTTTCCTTTATTGTTTTTCTTTTCTGACCTCATATAGAGCTAACAAAGAACAGTCTACCTTTGGAAAATACCCAGGTGCATAGGGCAATGTAAATCTTCATGGTGTTTAGGGACTAGGCACACATAAACACATATTTTCATGAAATAATCGAACCCAGAAATGCTGACTACGAGATGATGTACTGCAGCAAAACAATTAACATTTCCCTTCCAAGTTCATGCATCCAACAAATACTTCTTGTGTTCCCACCATATATGAGACATTACTGGGATTTCGAAATTCAGTGAGAGACAGATATACCAATATAGCTTCCACCCTTGGCTTCCCAATCCCCAAACCAAACATTCACAGAATTCCAATTATTCTTATCCCAAAGGCATAAAGCTATTAGTAGTGCTTTTAAAGCACCTACTTTTTAATTTACTGCCATACTTCAAATAAGCAATAAAGCACATAATTCAGGTGATTAAATTATTTAAGGCAAGAACAAGTTTTAATCCCTTTCTGGGGCACAGCTGCAAAATGTATTGAAATTTGCTGTGACCTTAAGCAGATTACGGGCTTCCTTGTCATAGTTAACGTGGCTATGCATTTAAGAAGTCTCTTTTATTTGTGGTGTTTTTATTCCCTAACTCCATTTTACAACCACACTAAAATCTAAAAAATGAGTCAAACTTATTTAGCTGATCAAAACTAGAACAGATACTTCTTACTAAGAACCCAGGAGATGGGCAATCTCCAGTTCTAGTTTATTCATACATGTTTAACATTTATTGCATTAGAGGTTAAGAATCATTTAACTTATTCAATTAAAATAACAGCTCTTCTGGACCTTCTTGGTTTCTTTTAATGTCTAAAATGAAAAGGATTTTTTTTTTTTTTTTTTTTTTGAGACGGAGTCTCGCTGTGTCTCCCAGGCTGGAGTGCAGTGGCGTGATCTCGGCTCACTGCAAGCTCCGCCTCCCGGGTTCACGCCATTCTCCCGCCTCAGCCTCCCAAGTAGCTGAGACTACAGGCGCCCGCCACCACGCCCGGCTAGTTTTTTGTATTTTTAGTAGAGACGGGGTTTCACCATGTTAGCCAGGATAGTCTCGATCTCCTGACCTCGTGATCCACCCGCCTCGGCCTCCCAAAGTGCTGGGATTACAGGCTTGAGCCACCGCGCCCGGCCGAAAAGGATTATTACACTGGTGAAAAATAAGCTTGAAATTAATGTGACAGATATTCTAGCTTTTAAGTACATAAATATCTTCTTGTCGTATTTCCAATTACATATTCTTAACTATTCCAACAAATGTTTTCCTCTAATGTTCCAATCTACCTCCTGTATCTAAGTTAGAGACAATACTCACTAATAAGATGCAAAGTAGGTATTAAAATAGACCAAAATGTGTTTAAATTCCAAAGAATCAACTTGCATCATAAAAAGATGGGAATAATTTTATTTATAAAAAACAAGTACATTTCAGGGACTAGCAGTCTCCTACTCATTTTATTGGCTACTTGTTCTTTTACAGTATTCTAAATATATATATGTGTGTATAGCTGTATATGTAAAGGGTTTTTTAATTTGTATAGAATAAATCAAAATTTAAGAAAATTCTATACATTATTTTAATTTGTTCTAAGAAGTGAGAATCACTGCCAGTGATTATCAACTGGGGATGTTCTTACTTCCCAGTGGACATTTGACTACGTCTGAGACATTTTTGGTTGTCACAACTAGGAGAGGGGGGTGCTATCGGCACCTAGTGGGGAGAGGCCAAGGATGCTGCAAAATATCTTTTTTGTTTTTGTTTTTGTTTTGTTCTTTTTTTTGAGACGGAGTCTCGCTCTGTCGCCCAGGCTGGAGTGCAGTGGCGCGATCTCGGCTCACTGCAAGCTCCGCCTCCCGGGTTTACGCCATTCTCCTGCCTCAGCCTCCCGAGTAGCTGGGACTACAGGCGCCCGCCACCTCGCCCGGCTAGTTTTTTGTATTTTTTAGTAGAGACGGGGTTTCAGTGTGTTAGCCAGGATGGTCTCGATCTCCTGACCTCGTGATCCACCCGTCTCGGCCTCCCAAAGTGCTGGGATTACAGGCTTGAGCCACCGCGCCCGGCAAAATATCTTTCAATGCACAAGACAGCCCCCACCCCTACAACAACAAAATATAATCCAGCCCAAAATATCAATAGAGCATGCTGCGGCTGAAAAACTCCACCATAATATAATCTTAGCAATGGATAAAACCCAATCAAGTTTAGTTTGTGAATCACCAAGTTCAACATCCTATTAAAACTTGAAAAATTAAATGCTAAGTATTTTAGAAAAAAGGCTCTAGAGAGTACTTGGGCATTAAAAAGAAAAAAAAAGGAAGGAAGGAAATAAAATGTAACATGTAACTAAGAACAGGCCATAAACAGCTTTCAAAGGCCTATTAATTGGAGTTTAGGATAATTATATAATAGAGCTGTACCACTCTGGGGCAAATAAAAAATGAGCTCCCAGAGAAATAAATAAATTATCTTAATATACTCTTATCAATAATAAAAAGAAAATAGCAGTCATTACTACACAACAGGGTCAAAAATCCTAGATTAGAATCTCAAATCTACTACTCTCCACACCAAGTTTTATAAATTATAAATCTATCTTATCATCTGAAAAAAGATAATATCCACCCTCTCCAACAATGGTTGTAAGCATTAAAAAGACATAAAAATAAATTCCCCAATAAATTCTGAAGCATTAACTATTACATCAATATTCTAGATTTGGAGGCACATAGAACTCACATTTTTAAAAAAATTTGTGTAGCAATCACAACTATATGAGGCAGTTTAATATTATACGTAAGACACAGGTTTTGCAGTCCGAACATCTAGGTTTGAATCACAAGCATCCGCCACGTAGATCTACACAACCTGACAGAACTACATTAGCAATCTGTCTCAGGCTCCTCTTATGTAACAGTTATCACCACCCACATCTCATAGGTTTATCATAAGGAACTATTAGAAATATATAAAACACAGGAGATAAACATCCATTACGTTATAGATCTTACTGTTATAAATAGCCTGTTTGAATCTAACACAATATAAATACAACAAACTGGTCAGCTGAAGATAATTATTTCAAAGCAAAATAAGTTACCAATTAAATGGTTTGAAAAGCTGAATGGAATTAGGATGAAATGAAACCAAAGAAAATTTCTGGAAAAGTTTAGGCAGACAGGGTGAGATGCTTAAGGTCACAAAAACTAATCATTCCCCAAACTATTATTTCTATACAGAAGTCACTGGAACACTCATTATAAACAAAATAAGCTGGGTCTTGGATAGCTAAGTATTAAGAAATAAAAATCATACAAAAGCCTAATATTAAAATAAAACTTGAGGCCAGACCGTGGCTCTATATCTATAATCCGAACACTTTGGAAGGAGGAGGGAGGATTGCTTGAGGCCAGAAGTCTGAGGCTGCAGTGAGGTATGATCCTGCCACTGCACTCCGGCCTGGACAACACAGAGAGACCCTGTCTTTAAAAAGACTTATTTATTTCAATTCCTACTCACCAAGGCAGAATATCTTTGTCAAGGTATGGAGATATTTTTACACAGGGTCAGTTATTATACAAACAAGGGAAAAAAACAAGAAGAATGCTAAGTTGCTGCTTCCAAAGTATAAAATCTAGGTGATTTCAGATTTTACTTCCCAGGAGTATATTTGGTCTTTTATTATCTTTTTTTCTCTCTATGATATAGCACTTCCCCTGTCCGCTCAGCTGGGGAATGGAATGGGTGAGACTTGGAAAAGGTCTAACTAGATTTTGTTAAATTTTCCCAAGTTGGGATTGCACCAGCAATGGCTCCCAAGATCTTAATTCTGCCCACCAAATAATGTCTCTCTTATATTAAGTTACTCTAGAGTTCCTAAAAGGCCACTAGCAAACTACTGCCAAACGCAATACTCAATTCAACCAACATTCCAAGTAACAGCTACCACTTACACTGTACCTATCATGTGTTCTCAACAACTCTATGTGGTTGTGACTAATAATTTCTCCATTTAATGATAAGGACACTGAGGCATAGAGAAGTTGCCCAATATTACCCAACTAGTAAGAGAGAAAGAGATCTGAAGGTAGGCAGAACAGCTCCAGAGTCTACTATTATCTAATTGGTTATATGGCAAACATCCATTAACCTAGAACTCTCACAAAGGAGTAATAATTACTAATTTCAACTTTGAACAGTTTATTATTTTTATTTAACTAACTCATTCATTAAAATCCAACCTAAAAGTTAGCTCTTCGAAAGTTTTTTTCTAAGTCTCTCAGGCAGAATTCATCACATCACTAGATTTCAAAGTTAATAACATCAGAAAGTAAGTCAGCAAAAGGACTTGAATAATTCAAAACTCATTTGCTGTATGAACCCTATTTCAAATCTGTCCATGTTTTTCACTAACACCCTAGATTTCATTTTTGAACACCCTATAACTATCCCCCAACCAGCACCCACATATAAAAAGCTTATTTTAAAAAAAAAAAAAAAAAAGGCAAATAAAAACACTAGGTTCTATTTTGTAACCCAGTTCATTTTTGCCCTTGGACAAAAATTCAAGTCAAATGAAGTATGTCTGGATGAGTTCTCCTGGTTATCTTGTGTAATTTATTAAGTTAGAGAAAAAATATGTGTGTGTGTATATATATATGTATGTGTCTATACATACAATGTTTATACAAACTTAAATTCAACACGTATAATTAAAACTGCATTATGACTTCATTTTAAAAATGCATTTCCAAGGAAAAAAACGAAACGAAACTGCCATTTCTGGCCAGTAGAGGAACGTAAGTGTAAAAATTGGGACATCTGGTTTCCATGCCTTGAGGTTAAGAATGTATTAACTAGCTCAGTAAAATTAAATTAATTGCTAAATTTGAGTCCAATTTCTCACATAAGGAGAATTATTAGCTACTGACAACATTAACTTACTTTCCATTCCTACCTACTGTAATCCCTCAAACAAAAGGAGTGTAGGGGAGGAGAAAGTCACTTCACACACAAAAATTTTAAGACTGTAAACATTCTTCATACAGGCCTAGAATGGAATGTGAATGACTATACACGGCAGAACTGTATTAATCCTGTTTGGGACTGTTCACTGTTAAATAACTTCTTTAAATGCAAAAAAGTTTCATTCTGAAAATATACTCTTTCTCCTTAAATTAAAAAGCAGCTAGTAAGTAATTCAAGGTTGGCAATAATATCTACTATTTAGTTACCCATTTCCCATATGTTTAGTTTTCTTATTGGATCCTTCACAGATTCAGTGTGAAGGCAGTCAAACCTGCTCCTCATTTCTAAATATCACCACAGTATCTGAATCACATATCTTAAGAATAAATTGGCCGGGCGCGGTGGCTCAAGCCTGTAATCCCAGTACTTTGGGAGGCCGAGACGGGCGGATCACGAGGTCAGGAGATCGAGACCATCCTGGCTAACACGGTGAAACCCCGTCTCTATTAAGAAATACAAAAAACTAGCCGGGCGAGGTGGCGGGCGCCTGTAGTCCCAGCTACTCGGGAGGCTGAGGCCAGAGAATGGCGTGAACCCGGGAGGCGGAGCTTGCAGTGAGCTGAGATCCGGCCACTGCACTCCAGCCTGGGTGACAGAGCGAGACTCCGTCTCAAAAAAAAAAAAAAGAAAAAAGAAAAAAGAAAAAAAGAAAAAAGAATAAATTCTCCCTTCCAGTGGTAAGATTTGAGGCATTCCTTTATCTTAGCAATCCTTAAAATAGAGATGACAAACTAGGGCTACCAAATGACCCAGTTTGCCCAAATTAAAGGATTTCCTGGAACATAAGATGGTAAGCACTAAACCAAAAACAAGTACAAAGCAAACTGGGTCGGCTGATCAAACTATCACAAACTCAAATCCCATCGAGAGCCAACCCATGGTAACTAACATCCGTGAGTGAACAAGTGAATGGGTAACTGCAAAGCACATGTCCCGTCTAATGAGCAGTGTTTATTTCCATCTTTGGCTTAGAGAAGTTACTGAACCCATCTCATCCCAAACCTATGATGACTTAATATTTTATTCATTTGTTTGATATTAATTATGAAGTATCACGTGCCTTCATTAGCTTGATATATCGGGTATCTGAGAAATCCAAGCAGTTTCATACAGTTTACACTAGAAAAAACTCTCTCCATGAGCATCCCTAAACTGCAGTTCTACAGACAGCAAAAATTAAGTATAACAAACCACAGTCAAACATTGCTCTACCAACCCCTACTGGTTTCCGCTCTCTAAAGTATTATACCACCACTGCCAAGAAGCAGGGAAATAAATCACTGAGTTCTCAAGCTGGCCATGTTCCAAAGTTATTGTCCAATTCTCAACTGCAAGGTAATGATGGAACAATGGGCCTTGTGACACAAGCTTTCTCCTCTGCCAGTTAGATACTTACACTCTCTATTCCTCTGGCCAATTCAAACAGAAGTGCCAAAGATTCACCAGCAGCTATTCTCATGTTTACATCATCACAAGAGAGGAGGCTTGGAAGTTTATGGAAATGCCTAAAAAACAGTTAGTCATTACTATGTGAATACAACCAATTATGTCCACTAAATGTTGCTTTTATAAAACATGAAACTAAAAATACATACATCTCAAGCTTTTTCTTCACTTCATTGATTGGGCATATGGTCAGCAGTAGTGTCCATGCAAGAAGTGAGCTGATATGAAGCACTGTATTAGGGGTGCTGCAAATAACAGTAGTGTCTTTCTCTTTGAGATAGGACTTAGTGAAGATATTTTCAAAACATTCCAGAGTTGAGTATAGTTCCTAATGCATAATAATATGAAGTAAGATAACCACCTTAAATTAGAAATAACCACAGATAAATTAGAAATAATCACAGATAATAGAATCAAAGGTTTTTTACTTACAGTAATGTCATCTGTGGCAATAAAACAGCAAACACCAAAGCAAGTTGCACACTAAAAAAATATATATATATATAGACATTAATGATTTTATTTCTTATTAATTCTACATCTTCCTGCTTTTATAATTCAACGTGAAAATGTTCTCAGAAACATGATATATTAGGTCCCAAGCACTGTATATAAAAGAGGTGAGGAGAGAAAGAATACTGAACTAAGATCAAAGGAAGTGCATTTTAGTTCAAGCTCTGCTACCAAACTCACAGCATGACTTTAACAAAGTGATTCTGTTCTTCTTCGGTCTTCTTTTATTGATCCATAAAATCAAAAGCATGCAGAAGAATTACATAATTTCTAAAACAATTGCAGCTCCATAATCTATGATTTAAATTATCGAATTATTTTTATGAGTCTATGTCAGTAAAGCATTCTGAAAGGGTGAACTATCCCCTCGTTTCCTTTCTGTATGCTTTACAGGTGCTTACTGGATCATTTCAAACTTCAACTGTAATTCAAAGATAGAAAGCTTAGACATATGAGATAAAGAAGCCCGCCCTCTCTATTAAAAAGCCTTTAAAACACATTACAATTCCACCGGTTTTTTAGCTGTTAAAACTATCTATATTCTTTTGTTCTTATGAAGACTCTACTATGAAAACTTCTAAAAGAAATCAGCTTCCAAGAAATAAGCACACAGGAGCAGAAATTTCATAAAACATAAATAACTGTCTTCAAACTTCCCACCTAATTAATTAATCCCATTAATTCAAATTTCACTTATTCTGGATTATGCTGAAAAGAGGCTGCGAATCATATAATTGCCTTTTGTTTGCAGAGAGGAAGGGCTAAACAAAAGTGAGTACACTATATGATTAGAAAGGTAAAGCTTATCGAATAAAACACTTAGAACACAACACTTACACAAGCCATCTACCTGCAACATAAACAGAAGTCTTCAATTCTCAGAAAATTTGTTTTAACAAATTAATCCGTATAAAAACAGAATTTGTTATCTGAGATTTTATTATTCTACATTTTGTTACTAAAATTCCCTCATATTGTTCTAAGTATTATTAAAGCTTTAAGTCTTTAAAGTCACTACTGGCATCAGGCCCAGGTTTTAGTCAGTTCTGTTCCGGTACTATGAGGATATCTGTGATATTAATCTGCTTGGTGTCACTATTTTATTTTCATTATATCATCCTGGTAAAAACTGAACACTGTTAAAATTTAAAAGTAGTCGAAGCATTAAAGGAAATTTTCAATCCATAATCCCTTCTGCTAAGTAAGCAGCAGAAGCAAGGCTACATGGTTCCTTTTGATGACTCTAAGAAAAACAGCCAATTAAAAACTAGAACTGGCTGGGTGCGGTGGCTCACACCTATAATCTCAACACTTTTGAGAGACCAAGGCAGGAGGATCACTCGAGCCCAGGAGCTCAAGGCCAACCTGGGCAATACAGCAAGACCCATCTCTACAAAAAATTAAAAGTGAGCCAGACAAGGTGGCACACGCCTATAGTCCCAGCTGCTCAGGAGGCTGAGGCAGGAAGATAACCTGAGCCCAGCAGGTGGAGGCTGCAGTGAGCCATGATTGTGCTACTGCACTCCAACCTGGGTAGGAGAGTGAGACTCTGTCAAAAAAAAAAAAAAAAAAAAAAACCCTAGGACTGCCTCAATTTAATATGGATTCCATCTGCTAAACAGGGAGACTAAGGTTTTTTAAAAATTCACAGCAACTCGGAAGTATGAAAAAGAAAATGCCTTTAAATGAACAAAAAACTCACATACAATCAAAATTAAGTGACTGCTCCAAAAATCTACCCAGCAGAGTGTCTTCTGTCATTCTAGTACGAAATTATACCCATAGTTCCACATGATTTAAAAGTTGCATATATTCCCCAAAAAGGAGAAAAGAAAAAGTTAAGTAGCAAAAGCTAATTAAATATTTCAGTATTACTAACTACTGGAGGAAACGGAGATTACTATGAAGTTGCCAAACTCCAATTTCTTTGCCTCCAGGGCAAACAACTAGACTATTCCCAGCTTCCATATGCCTGGTAAGCCAAGGAACTAGATGCAAAACTGACATGCTTTGTCTGAGTCTGTCACCTAGCTACCCTGGCTGCCATATGGAGAGAACCTAGAGGTGGGTGAAGCTGCAATGGAGGCCTGGGGTTCCAGCCAATTTGCATTGGGTGGTGATGATAAGAAGAAGAAATACATTTTTACCAAGCTACTTAGACAAAGATTAATGTCACTTAAGTAATACTAATAAGGAAGCTGATTCGGATAATCAATATTAAAAGTATTACAATGTTTCACGCTTAAACTGATTCACTTGTTTAAAAAAAGTTTAGGATCACATGTTATTTTTCCAAATCCACTAAGACCACATCAGATGTTTCTGTGACAAAGTAAAACATGTCCATATGATCATTTGTATCACTTACTGCCACACCAAAAACAAAACATAAAACCCCCAAAACCCAAAATCTAAAGTCAAGTGTTACAAGAGGTAAACATCCAACAATTAGAGAATGAAAGCTTTCTCAAACCCCAAAATTGGAAGACTATTTCGCAAGTCAGAATTTCAGAGTTTCCTATGTCTACCCAAATCCATAAATATAGAATTATTATTTTTTTTTAAGATACAGTGTCTGGCTTTGTCTCCTAGGCTACAGTTCAGTGGCATGATCACAGCTCACTGCTGCCTCAAACTCCTGGACTTACAAGATCCTCTCTCTTGCCTCAGCCTCTTGAGTAGCTGGTATGGTACTACAGGCGCACCATGTCTGGGTATCATGAATAGACAGATCTATAAATGTAAATATCTTATACTTACAGTTTGCCTAGCCTGGATACTAGCCGACCCATCACAAATGATTTTCTTTAGGATTGGTCCAAGAGTTTTCAAAATCTCTTCACTTTCAATGCCAGGGCCCAGCTGAATACAAAGAACAGATGCTAATGCTGCAGCTGCGCGTTGCTCATCACTCTTACCTATAAAAGCAGCCAAGATGCAATCACAATAGTCTTTTCAGTAGACTCACTAAGACAGTAATTTCCCAAATTTGATCAATGACAAAATAGCATTTACCATTTTTGAAACCCCATGCTCCAGGCTTTGATGCAAGTTACACACTTAGGCTAAAGAGCTCAAACTATAAAGACAGACAGACCTCAGTCAAATCCTAGATTCTACTTAGTAGCCAAATGATCATCGATTAATTACTCTTATTCTCTAGAGTTCCTCATCTGTAAAATGGAGATTAATATCTATCTTAAGGAAGTATTTTAACAGTTCAACTAAATGTGTTTCAAGCCAATTTCTGTCTTCAAACTCCTTAATGTACTCATATAAACAGTGCTCAAATTGCCCTTGAATTAATCTCCTAAGCATTTCAGATGTACACAGTCCATCAGGTAAACCTTCAGGGTTTCTCCACCAACATTTTTTTAAATAAATATGGGATTAAAAATAATTCTTTAAGACCATAAAAAATACATTTATTAACTTTTTTTTTTTTTTGAGACAGGGTCTCACTATCACCCAAGCTGGAATGCAGTGGTGCAAAAAATACATTTATATAAAGGTAAATATAAATTAACTCTTGAGAACTGTATATACCACAGGTGAGGTGTGGGGCAAATACTAAACTTAAACTATTACCTGATAAATTAAAAACGTAAAAAATATGCAAGCTAAAATGGAATTTTTAAAGGTCATCTAGTCCAACAACCATTATAGCATACAGTTTGAATGTAAAACACCTTTAATAGAGCCATTGTGTTATCTTTAAAAAGTTGGGTCTGCTATCAACTATACCAATAACAAGATATATAAGCTTAGATCCATCTCAGTTTTCCTAGGCCTTTCTTTATTCTATTCAATGGGAGAGGTGAATTTGATCAAAGGTTTCACTTACAACAAAATTTTTTACTCTCAGGTAAAATGAGAAAAATAAGAATATAAAGCTTAGTTAATTCAATTTTTTAAAAGTGCATTTCTACATTTTTGGTGCTAGAATATTTTGCTAATAAAACAATGATAGTAGAAGATAATTATTTTCATAATGTTCTTACTTGGCTAAGTTGGCAGACACCAAATCTTGTTTTGTTTTGTTTGTTATAATAGAAACCAAGTATTGCTTTGTTGCCCAGGTGGTCTCCAACTCCTGGCTTCCGGCGACCCTCCCACCTCCATCTCCCAAAGTGCCAGAATTGCAGATGTGAACCACCATGCCTGGTCACAAGTCTTTTTAAATTTGGTGGTTCCTAAATCTGATAAGTCTGGTAACACTGGACTTTAAGGTCTGACAACATTATCTTTAAGATCTCTCTTTGGTCTTAAAAGTTCTATCGCTGTAACAATTTGAATTCCAGAATTTCTATTACAAAGTTCTAGAATTCAAGTATTCCAAGGGATATCCTGAAAATGATGTAATTTACAGGTATAATCAATGTTTTATATAAGTGCAAGGGAAAATGAGCTAGATGTCTGACATACACTTTCAAGCTTTTCTGGTAAAACAAGAGAATGACTATCACCTCTACTGACACAAAAAAGGATGATGACAATCTACCCCAATCCTTCTTAGTTTCAAGCTTTTTTTTTTTTTTTTTTTTACGTAAAACAAAAAGTTCTAACAAGTCTCATTTTGAACTATAACAAGATGGTGTACTCCTTGACTATTAGAAAATTTTAAGAGTGGACCAGTGTTCCAGTGCTATTACTGAATGTTACCGAAAAGAAGCTAACACACTCCTTATTAGTTCTATGTCTGTGACTCAAAAATAAGGGCATTACCTTTTTTCAGGCAGCGTTCAATGCTATCAGTTAAAGTCATTCTTCTTTCCAGAATAAATTCATACAGCATTTTTGAAGCCAGTGCATTTTTAATACCTTCAAGAGCTGCTTGCCTTGTCTTCGCACTATTTAACACCCAATGTAAGAGAAAGAAGATCCAGTTGGAGTATACAATAAGTAACTTTTTAAAATCTTATTTCCTTCTAAACTTTATCTATGTATAGATTTTTTAAATCTAATTCTCATCAAGCTCTAACCATTTGTCAATAATATAATTTAATTTCCATCTATGACTCACCTTATTACACAAAACACTTAAGGCTGCTTTATATCATGGCATTTTTCTTAGTTTGATAGCCACAACTTTAAATGCCTACATAATATTTTATCGTTTCAATGTATGAGTATAGTTTCAATGTATTGTTTTCCTATATTACATATTTAAGTAAATTTACACTTTTTAAAAAACTATAAACGTCTAGAATTGCATCTTCAGGGCTTTTTAATTCTATTAAGGTCAGTTCTGAAGCTATAGTGAAGAAAAACAATCTAGCTTTGACATTTTTTCATATCATAACAACATTAGCAGACAAGCAGCTTAAAGCAAGGTTTCATTATTATTTCTAGTTGAAGATTAACTTTTAATTCAACAAATTCATTTATATTATAATCAAATACAGTTATGTATGTGCTGTTATGCTAGAACAATTACTAATCTGACTCAATCTAAATTCTAATGGCATGTTACCACACACATTAAAGTCCAATGGAACAAGAAACATGATCCAAAGTAAACAAATTAACCTTCTGGAAAAATAGATTGCTATTATCTGAGAGCTGTACAAATTATATATATGTAAGGTAGCTGATTAGAATCACACAGAATAATCACTTCTCTTAGCTTTTGACTAAGATCAAGCGTAGAATCACACAGAATGGAGTTTCCAGTGTTGCCTACCTCTTATCCAGGGTTAGGTCAATTAATCCTTTCAACTTGTACTCTAGGTCTTCTTGAGTTCCTTCCTCATCAAGGACTTCTGGTCCTAAGAAATAATATAAACCAGCCATTATAATGTAAAAGAAAAAAAGACAGGGAACAATAGTATACCTTAGCTACAAGAATTCCTCCACCTGAAACATTTTATCTAAAGTCGCAAATTTAAATTTAAAACTCATACCATCTTCAGCAAAACTGGAAGGATCACTATAACCACTGCAATGGCTCATTGTTTCAATTGATGCATCTTCATCACTAAAAGGTTGAACATTTCGATGCTGGCCACCTATTAGGTAAAAGAGGAAAGAAGTAAGTTATTTTATTGGCATATATCTAAATATTTAACTTTGGAATTTTTAAGTTTACTTAAGAGAAATCCAGTAATAAAACCACAGACTCATATAAAAAGAGATAATTTTATCACAAGTGAATATATTTAAATATTCTTAAACTAAGTCAGTTCACCTAATACATTATTTCAAAGCACCAATGATATATCAACTATACACATCAGTCCTCTAATAAGAGGCATTCTTTTTTTCTTCCTGTCCCTGTCGCCCAGGCTGGAGTGCAGTGGCACGATCTTGGTTCACTGCAACCTCCACCTCCCAGGTTCAGGCAATTCTCCTGCCCCGGCCTCCTAAGTAGCTGGGATTACAGGCGCACACCACCACGCCTGGCAAATTTTTTGTGTATTTTTAGTAGAGACAGGGTTTCACCATGTTGGTCAGGCTAGTCTCGAACTCCTGACCTCATGAACCACCCACGTGATCCACCCACCTCGGCCTCCCAAAGTGCTGAGATTACAGGTGTGAGTCACTGTGCCCCCAGCTGAGGCACTCATTTTTTATGACACCAAAACTGATAGGAAGGTGGGCAGTGGCTCCCGCCTGCAATCCTAGCACTTTGGGAGGCCTAGGAAGGTGGAACACCTGAGGTTGGGAATTTGAGACCTGCCTGGCCAATATGGTGAAAGCCCGTCTCTACTAAGAATACAAAAATTAGCCCGGCGTGGTGGTGCACGCCTATAGTCCCAGCATCTCGGGAGGCTGAGGCAGAAGAATCGCTTGAGCCCGGGGGGGAGACGCTGCAGTGAGCCGAGATGGTGCCACTGCACTCCAGCCTGGGCAACAGGCCAAGACCTTGTCTCAAAAAAAACTGATATGAAGATGAAAAAATTATTTCCAGACCATGATTTCAAATCATGAAGACAATGAAAACAGATCCAGAAATAGAGTGTTGTATCATAGATAATCATAAGAGTAAGACAAATACATTTTCCAATGAGAATGGCTGGGCTTAGCAAACACGAACTGGTGAATAGGTTTTTAGGTTACACATGTCTTATGTTAAGGGGAATTAAGGAGTTAAGACAGGGTAGTTTTAAAGACAACTTAAAGTGAGAGAAGAAAAAAAGGTTTAAAATAGAAGTTTTGGTATTTGATATAGTATAAAAGCCTATCAGATAAACCACCTTTAAGGGAAAGGTTCTATACAACGTGCAAGAGTTTAAAAGTACCAATGCTGGCGGGGCGAGGTGGCTCACACATAAAATCCCAGCACTTTGGGAGGCTTAGGCTGGCAGATCACCTGAGGTCAGGGGTTCGAGACCAGCCTGGCCAACACGGCAAAACCCAGTCTCTACTAAAAATACAAAATTAGCTGGGCCTGGTGGCAGGCGCCTGTAATCCCAGCTACTTGGGAGGCTGAGGCAGGAGAATTGCTTGAATCCAGGCGGCACAGACTGCAGTGAGCCAAGATAGCACCATTGCACTCCCTGTCTGGGCGACAAGAGTGAAACTCTGTCTCAAAAACAAAACAAAACAAAAAAAGTACCAATGCTGTTACTAAAAAAAATAAAATCTTTTTAAAAACTAGAATCTTCCTTTCAACTTCATTAACTTCAGGAATAAATACACAGTCGCTTAGGGATTTTGCATTAAATAAAAGGCCTGCCAAGTCATGCACTACAATCAGCACTGAGTTAAGTCCCAAATGCTGCCCTAAAAGTGACAGTGAGTCACCTGACTAACCTCTGAACCTAATTCCCTTTCAGTAAAATCAAAGTTCCTATGTTCAAACGTCACCACCCTAAGGGTTTTGTTTTTTTTTTTAATGCTCCAAATTTAAGCCTGTTACTGTTGGGCTGGATTTTTTTTTTAAAGGAGTTGTCTTTTTTTAAAATCAAAACAGAGAATTTAGCAGATTTTTAAATTAACACAGCAAGCAAGTGGCCTTCAGATTTGCTTGCTTGGTGCCAAAGTAGTAAAGCATAAAGATTAAGTAATGAAGCCAAAATCTCAAAATTTCTTAGAGTGCTTAGGACAGGAATAAACAAAGACCTATGACATCATACTCTATTTCTGGATCTATCTTCCTCGTGTTTATGACTGAAGTCATGGCAACAGATGAGTGTCATCTGATTAATTTTATTAACATTTATTCACAAGTCAATTCACAGATTTTCTTTTTCATAGCCTATTTCTGAGAGTATTCCTCCTATGCAACTCTTACTCTGGTCCCTTAACTCATCAGTATTAATGATTTCTAAGATTCGAGGGAAAGAAAAAAAATACACACATATATATATTAAGAAAAAAAACCCTGTATGAATGTCTGATATCTAGGTCAAACTCACCCACGTTGTGAGCCTAAGTACCGTGAAAGAGACGGCACTCTAGGTATATAAAGTAATTATTTCTAGAGGGCTTACTAACAAGGTTTTGTTCTTTCTTGAAAACATTCTCTTTAAGTGCTATGACATACCTGTATAAAAGAAGTCAATTTTATTACCTTCCTAAAACTCTCCACTAACATAAAAAATAGTTTAAGTCATTAAAGTAATAATGACAATTTGGTTATATAGTGGAGACCTCATTTGAATCCCATTTCTTCTAGATGTCATTTAAAAATAACAATTAGGTAAGTGGCTTGTAAGTAAGCAAAAGTTTGTGTAATTTTCCATCTCTTCTACTCAACTATTATTTATTAATTGTTTATTAAACACATAAAACATTCACATGGGACCAAGTTAAAGTTTCAAAAAGTAAATCTCACCCCCATCCCTTTCCCCAGTTCCACCTCTGAGAGGCAACCACAGTTAACAAGTTCTAGCACATACTTCCAAAGATATTCAAAGCATGTATTGTGTTATAAATTAATCAAAGAATTATTTTCTATTTGTTTACATATGATAAAATTCAGTGGTGAAATGGATCTTTTCTACTAAAATAGTGAAAAGGTAGCAGCAATAAAGTTGATGAAAGGTCACAAATGAGCCCTGAGGCAAAATTTAAAAGGCAATCCCCGCACAGCCACCAGAGTGGCACCAGAGGTACTGTAAGCACAAAGAGGGAAGGAGGCTTGCCCAGAAACTTTAGACGGGAATAAAGGTTTGTGCCTGATCTAGGCCATTACTAATATCATTACAACTTTCAAACTTTAGCTTTCAAACTTTTCCATTTCATCAACAAAAGGGTAAAAGAATAAAATAAGTATCTTCTAGAAAGAATTAAAATGTTTGATTCAGATGAGGAAAAGCTGAAACACAGTGGTAAGAAATATCCTCAGACCAGGCACTGTCCCAGCATCGTGGGAGGCTGAGGCAGGAGGATCCCTGGGGACGAGGGACTTGTGACCAGCCTGGCCAACACAGACTTTGTCTCTACAAAAAATGTAAAAAATAGCCAGGAATGGTGTCACATGCCCATAGTCCTAGCTACAGAAGGCTGAGGTGGGAGAATTGCTTGAGACCAGGAGTTAAAAGGTTGCAGTGAGCTATGATCACACCACACTGCACTCCAGTCTACGCGACACAGACAGACTCCCTTTCCCTTTAAAAAAAAAAAAAAAAAGTATCCTCAATTCACATAGAGCAATCAGAGGCCACAATAAACTAATTACATATTTTACATCTTGAAAAAAAATGAATTTCATCAACATGGAGAGCATTCAAAATAAAGAGGCACCTAAAAAAATGGAAAAGATTGCTGTTTTAAGAATCCCTCCCTATGGTCAAGTATTAAATGTTTAATACATGATCACGAGTTTTTGAGCTTTCTAAATGCCAGTTTCCAATAACCTTTAACAACACAACCCGCATATTTACTTTTCTTGTGAACAAAGGCATATCGTTCTGAGTGGCAGCCGTGACAGAGTGACAACTGTGTTCAAAAATACCTAACAGCTAGTAGTTCCAGTGCGATAACGTCAGAGAATACTCCAATATTTAACTCCTGTTTAAATTTCTAAATAAAATATTACCAGGTTATTTAATACTCGATTTGAGTTTATTGGGGTCTCTCCTAGAAGGGCCTTCCAATTCCAATTGGAATCCTTTTTCTTAACCATATGATAAGTAGAAAACCATAAATTCGGTTAAGCACCTACCCATCCCACCCAGGAAAAACTTCGACTTCGTAGCGAGGGCACAATAACCTCAACTTTTAGCCAACTGCAACCTAAGCTCCCCAACACCCAGGCTCTCTGGGGCTCACTGCAGAGAACACATAGAATGCAGCACAAAGGGGAACGCGTTTCTTTCCCCCGTGAGCAGGAGGTCGCCTCGGGTGATCGCAGAGGTGCTAGAGGTTCGGGGCTTCTGTAGGTGCCAGGTAGGGGCAGGAGCACAGCCTAGGGGGGAGAAAGTGGTCCCCCCGCCTCCGAAGCCTCCGCCTGGCCAGGTGGACAGGCGGGACGGAAAACTTCCCCGACGCCTCTGCGTCACCCCGGGCCCACCGCGCAAGGCCCAGGCCGCGTGACGCAAGAGCTCGTCCAAACCCGCCGGACGTTTGGCATCCCAGGAGCTCCATACTGGAGCCGGGCGCTCAAAGGCGACCAGTGACGGCATGGACCCAACTCCCTGTTCTTCCCCACCCGTGGTCAGGGAAAGATAGGGAGAGAGCGCCGCAGAGAAAGGAACTCTGAGAATAGCTCCTTTCCCGCCCAGCTCCCGGTCAGCCCCTGTTCCCACACACTCTCAGGCCCATGGACCCATTCCTCCCCGCCCCCACAGCCGGTGCCCAAGAGTCCGGTTCGCAAGCCAGATTAAATCGCGCGAGGAGCGGCGCCCAGGGCACGCTGGGAATTGTAGTTCAGTAGCCAAACCACGCACCCTGGAAACGCAAACGTGTAGAGCAGAGAAAGAACTACAACTCCCACCGTGCCCAAGCATGGGAGACTTGCCAGCCTGGCCGGCAACCGGGATGCCGGCGGCGGGGATACCCCTTACCTGCTGTCGCCGCCGTCGCTGCAGCTGCTCCTGAGCCGCCGCCGCCAGCACTGCCACCGCGGTGGGGAGTGTTCCGCTTCTTGTTCTTCGGCATCGTGGGACGCCCGGTGCCGCCTAGAGTCGGAGCTTAGCGAGGATCAGCCGATGGAGCTGCACTTTTTACTCGTGCGTCTGTGCGGCGGGCGGCTGAGAGGCGAATCTTCGGCTAACAACAGAGGCGAGAAACGGCGGGGGTAAGAGTGGGCGGTGGCGGCAGCAGAAATCCCCGTGAAGAGCTGTGATCGGAAACGATACATGTTTCTCTCTAGCGCGGGAGCTAAGGCGGGGCAGGCGAGGCCTCGACGCCTTAAGTAGCAAGACCGCCGCCTGACGTCATCATGTAGGCGGGACTTGAGCGCTCCTCAGCCAATCCCTGCACACCTCCCCGCTAGAATCGTCCTTCGGGCGGGACGCGGATCCTGCCTACAAATCCCATGCGGCCGGTCTTCCGTCCGCGCCCATGGAGCCTGTCTTCGTGGCCTCACTGAATTCTGGGAAACGTAGTAAGGCTGGGGCCGGGGCCTCCTTCCAGCCCTCTCTTCTCTACGGGCTTTTCTGCCCACTTCCTTTTCTCCTGGTGACCCCACCCCTGCCTCCGCTCGGCCCCCGCCTTGGAACTGGGTGAGGTAGGCACCGGCGATGCGCAATGGGGGCGAGTACGCCCGATGACAGGAGTCAGCTTCCAGCTGGCAGCTATGCAATCACCTTTGCTTCTCTTTCTCCGGAGGCTGATGTTCTCCTTAACCTTTCCCCTACTTCCCTGCGGCACCTGCCAGGCACACAGTCCTACCTCTCCTGGGGAACATTTCCATGGTTTTAGTTTTAACTAGTTCCATGAACTAGTTAAGCCATCATCAGTACTGTACCTGTAATTGGACCGTGGTTCAGGGTTATGTGCCGCCCCCCAGCCCCCCAAAAAAGGGATGCTTTCGTCTACTTAGTTATGGAGTTCGTGTATATCTCAGATTCTAGACTAGGAATATATGGCAATTCAGCATTGTGGGTTTCTATTCAAGAATGTGTCCCTTGGCAATACTACCTGCCAGTTGGGAGGTCAATTGAGGATAGGAGTTTCTGAGAACTTCACAGCTGGTAAAACAAACATAAGTTATACATATCAATAATCGCAGTTTTGCTTTTTTTCTCAAGACTCTCCTAGATCTCTGACTTCCTTGTTAGGACATTTGTCAAGTATTTAGAGCCTGTTATTAGGTTCATATATTATGCTTATGACAGATCAAAGTCCCTGACTCACCTCAATGTATGTGAGTCATCTGCCACTCCACCTCTCAGCTGAGCTATATTCTTCTATTTTCAATTGCCTGTAGCACATTTCCACCAGAATATTCCACTTGTACCTCAACCCCACATCTCTGAAACAAATACTGTATTTCTTTCTTCCTGTCTTCCCTTTGTTCACTGTACTATTTATTATCCTCCCATATGTTAAATTCCAAAACTCAAATTCTCAGTCTTTTTTCTCTTTGATGCATCCCCCCCCACACACACACACAAAGCAATTAGTTTTAAAATAACACTCTTAAATTCCTGTCCTATTCTGTGATCACATGTGACCTCAGTTCATGCCTGGGCATTTTAAGCGACCTCCCAGTCTTTTCTTCCATGTTTCATGCTCAGTAATGCTGCCAGATTTATTTGTGTGTCCTCTGTTTTACTAATCCACCTGCTTTAATAGTTGCTCAAAAACATTCCATGGTTCCCATGACTAATTTTTAAATGCCAACCCTCTTAGCCTGGCCCTGACTCCCTTTCCAGCCTCATCTTTCACTGCTTCCTCATACAGTCCTTGTTCTTCAGCCAAACGGGATGCTTTTCATTTCCAATACACAGCTCTGTTCTCCTACCTCCATTTCCTCATTCATATTCTTTCCTCTTCTTGTAATGCCTTTCCTCCCATCTTCACCTTAAGAAATTTTATCCGCCTTTCAAGAGGTAGCTCATGCTGCCACCTTCCTGAAGCCTCCAGTCAGAATTGTTTCTTCCTCCTCACAACTCTTTGATACTCATCCTAATAACGCCTAATGGCACTTACTACCTCCCCACACGGCCTACTCAAAGATGCTAAAATGGGCAACATTTCAGGGTTGCTTTTACTTTGTTTAATCCTGAAGCAGCCAGTAAACTGCACAGAGCACAGAAACCAGATGCAGAGGCAGGTTGCGGGGGAGGAAGCAGCTCGCACTGACTCCTTGTATCTAGAGGCACACTGCAACTCAGTGACAGGGCCTACAGGGAATGAGATGTCTCATAGAATTGTAGACTCAATAACTTTAATAACCCTAGGCTCTTCACCATCCAGAAACAACTTGTACTATACATAAGGCAACAGTTTTACCACTCTGGAGGCACATCACCTAGGCCTAACGTCCAGGTTCCAGCCCTGGAAATGTGTGCTTTGCATTTGGGGCTGGGGCTTTTTTTCCAAATCCTTTCACATCCACTTAGTTTTTCTTGGGCAGGCCTGGCCATGGCCCACCACATCATATACATACTTGTTTTACATTTATTTGTGAACACATGTGTCATCTCATGAAATTATCAGCTTTCTAAGAACAAAAATCTTTTTTTATTTTAATTTGTTTTTTTCTTTTTTCTTACTTTTCTTTCTTTTTTTTTTTCTTTTTTTTAAATCTGTAGACCCAAGAACTTGAAAAAATCTTGGTTTCATCATTTCTGTATCCCTCATGGCACAAAAAGAAGTGTTACATTTGAAATTGAAATTATAGTCAGTGTACATATAGTTAAATGAACATTTAAGAAATAATTGTTGACTAGATTTTTCTGGATCAAGGAAAGGCAGAAACTTATGTATCACTACATACATGCATTCTGGATCAAGGAAAGGGAGAAACTACTTATCACTACATACGTGAAGTATAGCCTTCAGTATAATGAATTCTGAGAGATAGTGTACTTTTGATAAAATTACCTTACTATAGTTTTACGTCTACAGTTTAGCTCCAGACCAATGCAAATATCACAAAGCTTTAGCCCAACTCCTCATGGGACAGTGGTCTTCAGCTCCACATACTGTTTTGCATCATGTTTAAAGAAATTAGAAGACTCCAAACATCAAGTCACTAAATGATTACAAATACCAGAAAGGAAGGGGAAGCACGAAAGGGAACAGGAAAAGGGACTCCAGATTTTGCCTTTTTCTTCAGGAAAGATCACGCTCCCTAGAAACTTCCACCTACATGTTGACCAGAACCGTGTCACAAGATGATCCCTAGCTGCAAGGAAGTTTAAAACACAAGTCTTTTTGGTTGGGCTCATTGGCAAACAAAATTGAGGTTCTGTTGTTAAGAATGAAGGGAAAACCATGGATATAAGGTAGACAAATAGCAATGTCTGCGTCATATACCAGTAGGCAAAATTCTCTCATGCTCTAGTAAATAAATATCACATATTTGTTACCAACATGACATTATGTGCTACCTCAACATTTAAGTCATTGTAAAATATATTCTCCTCTTATAAAACAACTTAGTTTAATATTTCATCGAACAGAAATCACCATCAGGGTAAGTATACTCAAATATTGCAAAAATAAATTTTACATTAATCAGAATTTAGGGGCACACTCGAGAAAAGTTCTAAGTTCTCATAGAGTCTGTGTGTTGATGACTTTGATTCAAGAACAAGTAATAGAGATAAGATTCATATTCATACCTTCCTTGAAGGCATAAACATGAAAGGTTTTCTTTGAATGACTTTAGTCATGGCCTTCTTGGATTCTCTGCATGGCACTGAGCAGAAATAATGCCTCCCAGATCCTCCATGTAGGGCTTGTCAGAATCCATTTCTTGCCTATATCTCCCAAATCACTTCTCTCATCACCTAACACAGTCCCTTTCCTAATGCCATATCAAACTCTTAGCAGGTCTCTGAGCTCACCACTCTCAAGCTTCCAGACCTCACCTAGGTTTGGCACCTGCCTCTCTCCATATTGCATCTCCTGCCCCTCTTTTCACCCACTGCACTTCAGCCACGCTGGTCTTTGCCAACTCAAAAACACAAAGTTCATTCCCTGCTTAAGATTTTTGCAACAGCTGTTCCCACTGCCTGAATGATCAACCCAAGCTTCCCACAGTTGCCATTCAGATCTGAGCTTAAATGACACCAACCTGAAGAGGCCTTCCTTCTCTCCCACTCTTCCACTCTCCATTCTAAGGTCACATCCTCACCCTACCCACCACCAGCACCTCCACCCTGCTTATATTCTCCCAAAGTACATCTCACTACTTAATATTTTTGTGGCCCAATCATTTTTGTCTCTCCTACTAGAATGTTAGAATTACAAGGAAGGAGATCCTGTCTGTTTTATTCACTGTTGTATCTTCAGTACTGGAACAGTACATGGCACTTAGATATTCAGTTAGTATTTACTGAATGTTTATACCACTCCTGAGAAGAATAAGTATAAGCAAAAGAAGGCGAAGCTGGCCGTCCTGAAATACTGTAAGGTGGATGAGAATGGCAAAATAAGTCACCTTCATCTAGAGTGCTCTTCAGATGAATGTCATGCTGGAGTGTTTATGGCCAGCCACTTTGGCAGACATTACTGTGACAAATGTCTCACTTATTGCTTCAGCAAACCAGAAGACAGTTACTTGTATATGAGTTAATAAAAGACATGAACAAAACACATTTACTGAATGGATAAATGTATTAATAACTAAATGTCCCTCCTCTGCCTAGAACATCCTTCTCTACGATCTCCCCATCATCCTTTAAGTGACTGATCCTGGGCCGCTAATCCTGGGCCCCCCAACTTGTCTGATTTAAATGTCTGTCTTTTTTGTTCCTGTAGTGCCTTCTTTAGACTAGTGTTAATTATATGTATTGTAGTGTTTTCTTTTACTTCTTTTTTTTCAATATGTATTGTAGTTCTTGATTACTTGTCTGTTTTCCCCTCAGACACAAGCTACAAGCTACATGTGGCCAAAGCCCAGTTTTGTCACTTCTGAAACACACACGTAGCACCTTTGTGCAAATTAGAAACAGAACACCAAGCCTGATGAGTGTTTATGGGCTGGAATCCAGTCACCAGTCTCCCTTCAGCAGGGAACAACCTATACATCTGTACATAGTGGTCCAGTAGACAATAACTGTATATGTTTAATTGAATGAGGGAGTGAATTTCCTCTGTATTTTAGCAGTTTTCTTAAAAGCAAAGGAACTAATGTGGGGAAAAGGATGAGGCTAACATTTATTGGAAGTCCACACTGCCACTGTTCTAGACTGTTTTCACACCTCTCATGTAATTCTTACAGCAACCCTACACAGAAAAGATTAGTTTTACCGTTTTGTGGATGAACAAATGAGCTCAGAGAGGTTTTGCAACTTCCCCAAGGTCGTACCATTGGTAAACAGTGAGTCTGTGATGAAAACCTAGGCCTGATTCCAAGTTTGCCCCTGGCTTGCTTTGGCCATATGGGAACCTGACTGCTTGTTCCCAGGAGTCATGGGTTTTCTTGTTTGCTTTTTTATCATTTCAACTTTTATCTTAGATTCAGGGTATACATGTACAGGTTTGTTACATGGTTATATTGCATGATGCTGAGGTTTGGGATATGAATGATCCCGTCACCTAGGTAGTGAGCATAGTACCCAGTAGTTTTTCAACTCTTTCCCCCTCCATCCCTCCCGCCTCTGGTAGTCCCCAGTGTCACTGTTGCCATTTTAATGTCCAGAGTCATGGGTTTTATCTGCAATCCTGCGAAAACGGCCCATTGAAGCTAAATCTTGCCTTCTTCCCCCTTTTCTTAGAGTCTCTTCACCCCTAGTATCAGTATACTGGGGACATTCAATTGTTGACTGCCTGGTGATTGTTTGCCAGTGTAAGTTTTTTCTGATATTTATAAAGCTTTAGCAGAACTTTATTATTAAATAGTAATGTTATTCCATCAAATAATTTTTTACATGGATTATCACTTGTTATGTTTTAGATTGCATTGTTTTCTTAATATGTTTGCAATTTTTGTTTTATTGCCAGGAATGGTGATAATACAGCATGCTAAATTTGAGATCCCTGTTTGCTAAGAAATGAAACAGTGGGCAAATTTAGTTAGAACTCTTCAAGGCTGAGGATATATTTTGTTTGCTTTTTTCTTTTTGTTGTGTAGAAGACACTTCTATGTGGTTTTCAGTTTTGAAATTACATACACTTTCTCTAATGAAATTTCTGACAAAAGACAGTAAATGTTTAATTGTCTTCTAAAACGGGGATGTTGCTTATCTCACAATACTGCAGTATTATCAATAATAAAATATGAGACTGTGTTAGCAGGGTACTGTGACCCATAAGTACCGTAATACACACAGCCAAACTAGGATAGTTATGACGCATTGTGTTGGAAGAACTTTTTATGGCAACAGCGTAAGTAGGAATTATCTTTTTGTTGAACATAAAGATATCATTAGACTTTTCCATTTGGATATCCTGAGTCTTCATACCAAACATAACTAAAATCAACTTGTTCTTTACCAAACCTCTCTACATTCTACAACCAGTTTTGTTTTTTTGTTTGTTTTTTTTTTGTTGGGGAAGGTATTCGTTTTGGGGGTTTTTTTTTTTTTTGAGACAGTTTTGCTCCTGTCGCCCAAGCTAGAGTGCCATGGTGCGATCTCAGTTCACTGCAACCTCCACCTCCCAGGTTCAAGCAATTCTCCTGCCAAAGCCTCCCGAGGGATTATAGGCATTCACCACCATGCCCAGCTAATTCATATATTTTTAGTAAAGACGGGGTTCACCATGTTGGCCAGGCTGGTCTCGAACTCCTGACCTCAAGTCATCCACCCACCTCAACTCCCAAAGTGCTGGGATTACAGGCATGAGGCACCACATCCGGCCATTTTCGGGGGGGCTTTTTTTGAGATGGGTCTCCCTCTGTCATCCAGGCTGGAGTACAGTGGTGCCATCACAGCTCACTGTAGCCTTGACCTCCTGGGCTCAAGCAATCCTCCCATCTCAGCCTCCTGAGTAGCTGGGATACAGACGCATGCCACCACACCCACCTAATTTACTTATTTATTTTTGTAGAAATGGGGTCTTGCTGTGTTGTGTTGCCTAGGCTGGTCTCGAACTCCTGTGCTCAAGCAGTCCTCCCACCTCAGCCTCCCAAAGTGCTGGGATTACAGGCATGAACCACCACACCCAGTCTACAACCAGTTCTTGTTCCCAGCTTTCTCTGTGTGGTAGTACTAATCTTACGGCCAACAACCAGAGAATCTTACGTAGTTGAAAATTTCTTAAGGGGTGACCTACTTCAGACTCCTGCCTCATCTAGGAAACCATTGACAACATGATTAAGATTCAAGGCTCTAACTCAGTATTACAGGGTTCAAATCCTGGCCATACTATTTGCAATGGATTCTTGAGCAAGTAACTTCACTCTTCCATGCCTTGGTTTCAATGTGGTTACTGATAGAACCTATTTCATGTGGCTGGAATGAGGAATACATGAAACAATACATGTAAAGCACTTAGCCCAGTACTCAGCGCATAGTAAACAATTAATGTTAGCCATGAATATTAGTAAGCAGATATTTATCCATTTTTTCTTAAACTCTGCCAGTGCTAGAACTCACACAACTCTTCAGGGCAGCTCATTCCAACAGTGGATATTTGTCATTTTTTGAAAAGTCTCAATTCCTTCAACAGACATTCCTCAGGTGTTCACTATATACCAAGCATGTTCTAGAGCATGAGAACAAAGAGATGACTGAAAACAGTGTTTGTCCTCAGAAAGTCCCTAATCTAGCAACAGAACTCAGTGCCAGGTGGCCTGTGACTCTCCGTCCCTCTCAGCCCATTTGGAGGTGACTCTTGCTTCTCTCATGACAGATCAGCTTTCACTGCCCACCGCCAGGGACATGACCAAGGAGGTTCCTCCTCTCTACCCCTAAGCAGCGAGTCCGTAGGCTCCCTAGAGAGTTCAGTCATCTCTTCTGGGGCAAGTCACCTAGCCGCAGTGAACCTCCATTTCCTTATCTCGAAATGGGAGTCAATAATCCCTGCCCTATTGATGTCACTGGATTGTCATAAAAATGACATCATTATGTAAAGGTCTTTGCAACCTCCCAAGTACTCTATAATGATGAGATACTCCTTATATTAAACCAAAGAAAGAAATGACTCTCCTAAAGATGGAATTTTAGACATCAGTAAGCAAGGGAAGATCTTTTGGTTGGGAGCTGATAAAGTGGTTAAGAGGAGAAATTTACTAAGCCCCAGATCAGACTTATAAGGACAAGACTAGACTGAGTCAACCACGCCTCCAGCATTGCTCCTAAAAATCTTATTGGAGGCCATATATTGTACTGGAGGATCACCAAGGTTTAGGTCCAGACAGACAGAACTAGAGTCAAAATGCCTTATCAACCACTTACTAGTTTGATGACTGTGTGCAAGTTCCTTAATCTAAGCTATATGAATGAGGAGTATATGAAACAGTACATGTTAGCCATTAATATTAGTAAGCAGATATTTATCCGTTTTTTTTCTTAAACTCGGCGAGTGCTAGGAATCACACAACTCCTCAGGGCCGCTAGTTCCAACACTGGATAGTCATCATTTTTGGAAAAGTCTCAGTTCCTTCAACAAACATTTCTCAGGTGTCCACTATATACCAAGCATGTTCTAGAGCATGAGAACAAAGGGATGCCTGAAAATAGAGTATTTGGCCTCATAAAGTTCCTAGTCTAGCACGGGAGCTCAGCATCATTTGTAAATCAGATTCTCTCTCCTTGGAATTTGAATTAGAACTGAGGGACACTCAAAGAGTCTGGACTGTCTTCTGAGCAGAGAATAAAAAGTAGCTATCATCTGCCCACCACAGACATGAAAAAACAAGAAAGACAGTTTGCAGAGAGGAGAGAATGAAACAGGAATATAGAGAGAAGCAGAGAAAGAAATGGATCTTCCCATCTCGTCATGAGCTTCCACTTCCAGGTAAGCAGAACTGCCAGAGACTCAACTGAATTCCTGCCTTAGGCTTCCAGGGAACACCCTGAACTTTTTGTTTTGTTTTGTTTTGGGTTTTTTGAGATGGTGTCTTGCCTTTCACCCAGACTGGAGTATAGTGGTGCAATCACAGCTCACTGCGGTCAGGTGACCCTCCCACCACAGCCTCCAAAGCCGCTGGGACTACAGGTGTGCGCCACCATGCCTGGCTAATTTTTGTTTTTGTTTTTGTTTTTTGAGACAGGATCTCACTCTATTGCCCAGGCTGGAGTGCAGTGGCACAGTCTTGGCTCACTGCAACCTCTGTCCCCCAGGTTTAAGCAATTCTCCTACCTCAGCCTCCCAAGTAGCTGGGATTACAGGCACGCACCACCATGCCCAGCTAATTTTTGTATTTTTCGTGGAGACAGGGTTTCACCATGTTGGCCAGGATGGTCTCAGATCTCTTGACCTCGTGATCCGCCCACCTCGGCCTCCCGAAGTGTCGGGATTACAGGCGTGAGCCACCCCGCCTGGCCTAATTTTTGTATTTTTTGTAGAGTCGGGGTTTTGCCGTGTTTCCAAGGCTGGTCTGGAACTCCTGGACTCACACAGTCTGCCCACCTTGGCCTCCCAAAGTAGTAGGATTACAGGGGTGAGCCATCGCACCCAGCCTGAACTTTTAAAATAAACTGTTTCTTATGCTTAAGTTAGGTCCAGTCAGTTTTTATTCTTGCAAGCTGGGATAGTTCACAGTTTCTCCTTAGCACTCCTCTGTTTTCTTGATTAGTGTCTCTTGGAGTTCCAGAAAACTGTCCAGGCATTTGCAAGTGGGACTTTAAAAGCCTATCTTTTACACTCAGATGAAAGGCAGTAGGAAGTAGGAACAGATTCTCCAACACTTTGGAGGCATGTTAGCACCTTTCTAAATTATGGAGGAGTGAACTGCCAAATTTCATTCATCATTACTGATAATTATTGTGAACCAATCCAGCCAAAAGAATTCTGAACAGACACTTTACAAACCTATGCCAAATTAAATTGACCGTACCAGGCTTATCACATTGAAATATTTATTTTAAATCGTCTTAAAATTATAATTATGTTAATTGTTTTATTAAAATCAAGAGAGAAAATAACCATTTATCAAACTGCTGAGACTGCTAAAAGATTATATAAATTAGACACACTTAGTAAATATTTTCATTCCATTCAAGAAAGGCTTTTGTGGCCGAGTGCCATGGCTCACACCTGTAATACCAGCATTTTGGGAGGCCGAGGCAGACAGATCACTTGAGGTCAGGAGTTTAAGACTAGCGTAGCCAACACTGTGAAACCCCATCTCTACTAAAAATACAAAATGAGCTTGGTGTGGTGGTGAACGCCTGTAGTCCCAGCTACTCTGGAGGCTGAGGAAGGAGAATTGCTTGAACGCAGGAGGCAGAGGTTGCAGTGAGCCGAGATTGCACCACTGCACTCCAGCCTAAGCAACAGAGCAAGACTCCATCTCAAAAAAAAAAGAAAGTCTTTTGAAATTAATTTGTTGCAGACCTCATTGATTTCCTGCCGCAGATCCATCTTACTCTCTTCGTTATTCTCAGAACCCCAATTTTGTTCAGATATTCAACCTCCTTCAAGTGGCCATGTGTTTCAGGGGAAGGCTAGACCTACCCCAGCTCCAGAGGTTGGGTCATAATTGATTCCTCTTATAAATGGTTTATTCTTGGGCACAGAACACAGCTCTAGCCAGTGAGGTGTAAGAGTTGAGGGCTTGAGGGAAAGATTTCGCCTTCCCAAGAGAAATACAAATGAACAGATGGTCTTGTCTTTTTCTGGGTGTTGTCATTTGTGACCATAAAGGCAAACAAAGCTAACACCAAGAATAGCAAAAGAGAAGGGTAAAAGAACATACATGAGGTTTTTGAGTCACCGAATTAACCAACAGGCACCACCTACCATCCCCTACCCCTAGACCACTTATGTGATCATAATAAATGCCTTTAATATTTAACACAATTTAAACTTGAGATTTCTGTGGCTTGGGGCTGAAAAGCATCTTAACTGGTACTGTTATATCTAACAATCTCTTTAAAATTATGGTACCATTTGGCAATTTCTAACAGTCTTATATGCATTCAGAAATAAGTAAAAATAATCGTACAACTATCCCCCTACTTCCCTTAAAAGTCCCATATGTTCCAAGAAAGAAAATGTCTTTGAAATCTTCACTCTTGTCACCTGCTGTTTTGTACATACAATGTACCAACATAGGGCCCTGCCCACTTCATTCCGCCTCCACAGAATTCTGTCCAGGGACACTGTTAAAACTGTATTTGGAGAATTTCCTTCCTTCTATGCCCACTATTATTGTGTATGACTGCTTTTTTGGGCTTTTTTCACTCTCTTGTTCTTTCCCCATCTTTAGCTTCTGAATTAAGAGTTTTCATTTCCCTTAATGGTCCTTAATAGGGTTGTTTGTTACTGTTCTTGTTGTTGTTGTTGTTGTTGTCAATAGGAGGAATCCATTTTTCTGTCAACGTATCCCAGGTGGCTAACTTTCATTATGCTCAGGTTGATGATTCATGAATGGTAGTTTTCCTTCTAAACAAGCGTTGCCATGATGGGTGAGTAATGGTACGTTTGCTATATTCCAAAGACTGAGGGAATAAAACAAATTCCACCCACATGATAATAGGGTTAATTTGACTTGACATATATAGATTGAAGGTTGTTTATTTGTTGGCTTGATTTCCATAGCCTAGTCTTTTTTGGCTAAGGAGGTATCTTCTAGTCCCAAGTTATTTCTATTCATACATCCATTCAAACAAATTTGCCTTTGTCTCCAGGTTCTGTTTCTTATGATAAATTTTTAGAAACCCCAGGCTAATCAAGAAACTCTCAAAATAGGAAGTGAACCAACAACATTTATACTTATAGCTCTTTATGTGCTTGAGGCAACATTCAGGAATATTCTTTCCCTACCCTTGTTCTCTCAAACTCTACCTCTTTACCTTAATCTACCTCTCTCCTCACCCTCTGTATTTTTCTCCTCAAAGGTAGGCACGAGTGCTTCCGTGCCATTTTCACAGCCCTGTGCGCTAGAAAACCTGCCTACACGTTTGCTTTTAAATGAGGTAGTACACTTTGCCAGCTTCACTATTTTCTTTCTTGTGCTATTATTCCTTTTTTACCCAAAAATTTGGCCCCATTTTTTATGAAATTAGTAGTTATGATTTGACACTTAGAGAGATACAAGCAATTAAGTAATGTATTCTTTTGAAGTTCTTCAAAGATGACATTCAATAAAATCCCTAGCTTTGATATTTATCCCAGACTCCAGAACCGCATATCCAATCACTGTCTTCTTCATTTTGTATCCCACAGACTGGTCAAATTTAACAAATGAAACATGTATCCACTCTACTACCCCACTCTTACCTGTTTCTTCTTTGGCATTGTGCGTCATGGTTAATGGCTCTACTATCCATCTCAATATGCAAACCAGAAACCTAACTTCATTCAGCATGCTAAACCATTTCACATCTAAAATATGTCTAGACCCTGTCCTTTCCTCTCCTTCCCACTGATATTACCAAGTATTACTTAGCCTCTTAGTTCACTGTCCCACCTCTAGTTTTGCCCTACTCTAAGCTAACAGAATGATCTTCCTTATCCCATCCCTCATCCCATTACCATCTCCATGAAGACTTTCCAGCCCCCACTTTCATCCCCGCAGAATGGATTGCCTTATCTAGTGCGGCCCCTAGTGCTCTGGAGGGATTTCCATTATGGGGAAGTAACATAGCCCTTAGTGGTTACAAGGTACATTTTCTGAAGACAGAACATTAGAATTTGAATCCTGGCTTTACCACTTACCAGCTGCAAGTTACCAAATCTCTGTTCCTCAATTTCCTCTTCTATAAAATAGCACTAATCAGTGGTACTTCTTGGAGTCGATGGGAGAATTAAGTAAGATGATACATGCTGGCACTTAGCGCATGCCTGGCACATGGTATTGATATACACCCAATAAGTTATCATCATCATCATTATTATAGAAAATCTACGACTTTCACTGCACTAACTTGTTTATATTTTTCTTTACTAGGCTTTGAGTTCCTTGTACCTAATTCATCTTTGTAACCCAGCACCTAGCACTGGCCTGAAAAGTAGGAGACACTCCATACATATTTTTGATTGAATCATCAGGTTACTGCTTGGCTTGTAACTCCTCACTGGCTCCTGATTGCCTGTGAATAAGATTCATACTTTTTCAGCTTGGGCAACATAGTGAGACTCCATCTCTACAAAAACATTACAAAATTAGCTGGGCATTAGCTGGGTCACACACCTGTTGTCCCCACTACTTGGGAGGCTGTGGTGAGAGGATTGTTTGGGCTCTAGAGGTTGAGAGAGACCCTGTCTCAAAACAAAACAAAATAAAACACTGTACTCTTTAGCCTGACTTATGTACCTATTCAGCTTAATCTTCTCCTATACTCTAAGCAAGATCACTTGCAGTTGCCTGGACATTTCCTTCAATCAGGAATGTCTTTCCAAGCCCTTTCCCCAAACTTGGTGAACTTTTTTTTACATATAAGACCTTAGTCAAGTATCTTTTCCTTTAAAATCATTCCTGACCCTTTTATAGGTGGCCGGCAAGTCTAGAAACATAGGCACATACATAATAAATGGTTTGTTGGTTTTATACTATAATACACAATGAAATAATATATTTGCATTGCCTGATTTCATGGCCACCCTATAGCTAGAACTGATCCCTCCTCCTCCTTCACGCCACTAGCCCCTTTTATGAAACACTGATTAGCTGGGACAGAATATAGCACACAGAGGTTCTGCTTTATTCATCTTTGTATCTCAATCACCCAGCCCCATGATTGGCACAGACAGGCACTCAACAAATATTTGTTGAATTAATAAAACGTAAGTAAATATTTATGGATTATCGTTGTATAGGCCAAGAAAAACTGCCACCCATTTAATCATTGATAGTGAATATCCCTAATCCCCCTACATTCATTTTCATCACTGCTGCTCTGGGTGTTCAATGAAGCAAAATACTTGGCATGTGCCTTGGTGACCTCATTTTGCATTTGTTGCATTCAGCTTTCATTCATGGTTAAAACATGTTTCTTGAACAAATATTTTCATTTTTAAAAAAGGAAAATTTTAAAGAAAAGTATCTGCTTTAATCAGTCAACATTATTTGAAATTCTTTTTCTTTAAGAAGAAAAATATTCAGCCTGGCACAGTGGCTCACGCCTGTAATCGTAACACTTTGAGAGGCCAAGGTGGGCAGATACCTGAGGTCAGGAGTTCAAGACCAGCCTGGCCAACATGGTGAAACCCCGTCCCTACTAAAAATACAAAAATTAGCCAGACGTGGTGGCCCATGCCTGTAATCCCAGCTACTCGAGAGGCTGAGGCAAGAGAATCACTTGAAACCAGGAGGCAGAGGTTGCAGTGAGCTGAGATCATGCCATTGCACTCCAGTCTGGGCAACAGAGAAAGACTCCATCTCAAAAAACAAAAAACAAACAAACAAAATATCGATAGAGTAATAGGCATATAAAATATTTCAAAATTAATGATATAATGAAGTATGAATGTTGAATGTTCATTTTAGTAAGAGCCAATTAAAACCTGACCAGATAAAAATATTTCTGTTAAGGGCAACTTGAATTTATACTGGCTGTTGGAGCTCATGTACGTGGTTGCAGTCAGACCATGTGGTGTTTTCTATAAGCACGCGCGCGCACACACACACTCACACACACACCTGTAGCAGATTCCTCTGGCTCAGTTTTGGACTGGCAAAATCCAAGTCAGTCTTCTCTTAGCAAATTCTCCAGTGAAATAATATTCCTTAAAGATGACATTCAGCTAGAAAAATAAATGTTTAACATGACAGTTTCATGACATAGTCTGTGAAATTGAAGACAGCCCCAGGCTAATGATGATACCCACGTTGTCAGATCCATGTTTTGCAGTCAAACACTCACTGATCTAGTAAGGGAACCATTTAGAGGTTCTCTCTGCTTTAATAATGACTCATTGTCCTGGGAATCTTCACTCTCTATGAGAATAAGCCCTGGAGTGGCTCACAATTTGATGGTCACTATGACAACTCTGAAGCTTTCAGAGATGCTCTGGTTTTGTCGGCGGGTGGTTATGTGTTGATCTGATTTTGAAGGAGTGTTGCAGTGGAGAGGTAATACCGCCATCACTTATTGAAATCTAAAGTAAAATTATTGCCATCCAATAAAATATTACTCTGTTCACCATTAATCCAACCTATAAAAGGCATCTTGCAATATGAGCCATAATATTTAGTCATGGCACAATAGTATCCAGGCTAGGATTGCCGAGTTGGCATTTGAAACCTCTCAGAAGAAGTTGTTAAATGATATAGGGTGATCAAAAAAATAATTGAACACTTCCAAAATATATTTGTCAGTAACCAGGTAATTCAGAATCATGTATGAGCCAAAGTGTGAGTGACCTTTTCAATGTCTATGGAAAGTGTCATGTTTATATTAATATTTGT
The DNA here is from genome assembly GCF_043159975.1 of Macaca nemestrina. Classification (NCBI taxonomy): domain Eukaryota; kingdom Metazoa; phylum Chordata; class Mammalia; order Primates; family Cercopithecidae; genus Macaca; species Macaca nemestrina. The sequence goes on from NC_092128.1 coordinate 46,830,380, forward strand.
ACGTGTTCAATTCTTTTTTAATCTTTCTGTACAATAGTATGAGTGTGATATTAGTATATAATATGAGATCCAAACATCCCACAAAATGGGATTTAGTTGGTCTTTGAAACCCCTGAAATTATGTGCAAAAATATTGTATAGTTGAAAGTTAAAATTATTTCATTTTACCCCATATTATAATTTGTCTTTATGTAATAACATGGAATCGATAAAAATTTTCATTAACAAATTTTACGATGATGTAATTACTTAATTGCTAAGTTAATCTTAAATTTAATTTAGAGTTTAATAAACTTCTACAGTTTTTAAAGTACATAGTAGACATATTAAAAATGTGTTATCATATTAAGTACAGTATATAACCTTGGCTGTTGTGGCACCATTATCATCATTCCTGCTGTGGGACCCAGGGCCATTCCTAGCCCATAGAAAAATCTTTCTAATTCATACAGATTTTAAGAAGGCTCCTAAATGCCCTTCTTTTGGTGGGAATGAGTCAGTCCTGCAGTGAGAAGCATTGTTTAGTATGTAGACTTGATTTCAAACTCTTTTCATGCTCTCAGCTTGGTACCTATGTTCAGTGCACAAAATAAGCAACTATACACAGCAGCCCCACTGGGACCTCAATGAAAATGAGAAGAGACTATGACTCTTCAATACTTTTACTAATTAAAATACCTCGAACAGAGAGCAAGACATGCTCATCAATTAAAAAAATAAGACACTCAGCCAGGCACAGTAGCTCGCACCTGTAATCCTAGCACTTTGGGAGGCCAAAGCAGGCTAATCACTTTGAGCTCAGGAGTTCAAGACCAGCCTAGGCAACATGGTGAAACCCTGTCTCTAAAAAAAGAAATACAAAAATTACCCGGGCATGGTGGCTTGTGCCTGTGGTCCCAGCTACTCGGGAGGCTGAAGTGGGAGGATAGCTTGAGCTGGGAAGTGGATGTTGCAGTGAGCCAAGATCACGCCACTGCACTCCAGCCTGGGTGGCCGAGCGACACTCTGTCTCAAAAAAAGAAACTATATTTAGTTATGAAACTGCTTTTACAAAAATTATAACTGAGAAAATTATGACAGCGAAAGATCTGACCTAACTGACTCCATCTTGCTTCTAACCTCCAAGCTGTCGTAGTTAATTCCTGGGGGTAGGCAGAACTAACTTTGGGAGGAACTTAGTTTATAGTTTAACTTTGAAACAAAGGATGATAACAGCCCTTTCCCAAAACAAACCCCCTTTCTGCCTGGGGACTAGATTGCCCTTGCAGGATTAACACATTAGCCACAAGATTAGAAATTATGGTTTAGGAGTATGCAGCTGGAGGCTGCAAGATTCTGAACCTCCCCAAATTGCTCCTGGAGATAACAACACTGCTGTAAAACCTAAAAGCAGTGCTTGAGGCATTTTGCAGACCCTCAGTGGATCAGTACTCAGTGGATTAGCTGGCACCACCCAGATGGATAAACTGGCTCATCTGGTCTTCTGGCCCCACCCAGGAAATGATTCAGCACAAGAGGACAGCTTTGACTCCCTGTGATTTAATCTGTGACCCAGCCAATCAGCACACCCCACTTTCCAACCCACTACCCACCAAATTGTCCTTAAAAACGCTGATGCCTGAGTTTCTGGGGAGAATGATTTGAGTAATAATAAAACTCCAGTCTCCTGTACAGCTGGCTCTGCATGAATTAAACTCTTTCTCTATTCCAATTTCCCTGTCTTGATAAATCGGCTCTGTCTGGGTGGCAGGCAAGGAGAACCCATTTGGAGGTTACAGTTGATTCTATGATCCACATGTTTTAACAGTTTAATATCTCTGAAATTGAAAGGTCTTACAGTGCCATATCCATTCTGACACTCAATAAATTGTATATAATGAATATATTCATTGAGAAAAAAAGATTAAAGAAATGAAATAATCCTAACTTCTATTTGTATTGTGTTTTCCTCAGAATAATAGGTCATTTCCTACTTGAAAGATGATACGGTATAGGTCTATCAGAGTATTTTCCCTTGTCCTCTGTTTTCAAAGACTCCTTAGACTAAAATAATCCCTCTTCAACCCCAAAGCAGTTTGCTTACACTCTTGTGACCTTATATTCTGCTTTGCACTGTAAGTGTATTTTACTTTTCTCACCTGCTAAACCATAAGCTCCTACAGTGCTTGGCCTTTGGACTTTTCTCTTCATTATGCCATTGGCCAGCAGTGTGACCACATGGAAGCAGCACGGACTTTGACGCCAGGGTGATGTGTGTCCAGATCTAAGCCCTGCTGTCTACTAGCTTAGTGATCTTAGGCAAGTTATTTAATCTCTGAGAGTCCCATTTCCTCGTTTGTAAAATGAGGATGGTCATACTTAATCCATGGAATTGGTTTAAAGGTCTAAAAATGAGCCAGGTTGTAAAGGATTGGCACTTGGCAAGTTCTTTGTAACTGATTATCACTATTTTTCAGAGACAGCATAAATTTTAGAATCAGATTCAAATCCTGGCTTGGTCACTTGATATGTCTCTAACTACAAGTTACTTCTCTAAGTCTCAGCTCTAAGTGCCATGAAGGTCAAGATCTTGTCTGTGGTGTTTACTGTTGTCTCCTTAGTATCTAACACAGATCCTGACACATGGTTGTTGAATGAACCAATACATGAATGAAAAATGAAGATAATTTCTTACCACACTATTGTGAGAATTCTAAAAAATCTACACTCTCTACCACTTACAGTTAAAATGCCCACTACACAGTAGGCCACAATAACTGATTTTTGATGCTCAAAACAAATGAATATAAGAAAATAGGATACATATTATGAATGCCCTGGGCATTCATGCCTCTATAGTTACCATGTAATTATAGGAGTAGGCAATAAGAGGACGTGGCTAAATGGCTGGCCTGATGACTAATATCTTCTAGTATTAAATTGTGTTCATACCACCAACACAACACTATTAAAGGCAGCAAGAATCACTTGTTTGTTTAGTAAATATGTATCGAGCACGTAGGATGTGGAGGATGCCAAAATGGATGAAATATTTATGAACAAGTACATCTATGTCAAGAACAGCATGTGGAGATGCTTGCTTTCTAAGAATTGAGGCCTCAGATGACTGGAGTTTCCATATAAAGAAGATTCCCAAAAGATCATAATGAATAGACAGAATGCTTGGCAGCCCCTTTCTTTAATTCAAATACTACTTTCATAATGGTGACATTTCTGCTTCCACTCGTTTAGGCAGAAAGAGTAATCCCAATGACCTTTGGTCATCAATGTAGATAGTAGAGAAACAGATTATGGAGGTTAGGACAAGGGAGTTTCCTACTGCCCTGGATATTTCCCTCCCAGTATTGCAATAGGATGGGAAGGAGGACTGCATAGATGTGAGGAATAGGTGGCGGGATGGTGAACTGCAGTTGTGAGTCTAAAGATAAATGATCACACCACACCTCATCCAGAACCTGGCTTCTAGGTGATTTCACCTAAAATATTCCAAACTGATGCATGTCATGCTTATTCTGCAACATAGATAAGAGAGTAGACGCTGTAGGTAGTAGTAAAGTCCTATTTCTCAAGAGGAGAAAAAGTCCTGAACCATTATGCTGAATTATCAGATTTGAATTTTGTTACCACATATTTATATATTGAGACCAATCAATCTTAATTCAATATATATAATATGACATATAGTTAAAACAATAGTATATGTCTTCATATAATAATTTCTAGCCAAAAGAGCTAGACAGTAACCTCCTAGCCTAGCCTTAAGCTTCCTTAGCTCCCTTTGTGCCCTGTAAAGCACTAATGGTATAAGTAGCTTTCTGGACACAACAGGAAACACAGGATACTGGTAGTAACAGCAATACAGCTTGAAAAATAATAAGCAGAAAACGTTCTAGGATCAAGGACACATGAAGAAAAGAAAGTGAGAGGGAGGGGAGGAGAAGGATGAGGCAAGAAAGAAGAAGAAAGGAAAGAAATAATAAGTTCCATTCATCTCAAGGAGTAATTATGTAAAACCTTCAGCCAGAGAAGCTCTGAGGAATGGTCCTTCCACCCTCACTGGCCTTTGGGGAGCCTCTGTATCAATTAGCTGGGGAACATGGTGCTGACCTATATGAAACTCGATGCTGGGAGAATCTTCTACATCAGGCCCCAGGCTGTATGAGTACCCCAGGCCACTTCTGGTGGAGTAGGAAGCCGCAATAGGTGATCCTTCTGGCTCCCTAAAGGGAGGACTAAAGTCTGGTCCACCCACTTGGTCAACCCCAAAATGGACAGAGACAGAAAGGGGATGAAAAGTAGTTAGGAATGAACATGTGTGTGGAAGGGAAGCAGGGAATTAGCCCCATTCCTGGACATGGGCTCATGAAGGTTTATTCTGGGTAGGCCAGATGTGAAAGACTTCTCTATTTTCTAGTGTTCCCAAGGCAACAAAAATCAGGGCTCATGTCATTTGTGATGAAAAGGAAGTTTAGACTTTTACCAGGTTCTCCTTCCTAGGTACTTCTGAAAATCCCCAAGGAATGCTCACCTGTTCCACACATCTGCCCTCGCTACTGCTTGTCCCCTCGGCTAGGAGCAAAGAGCTAGACTGCTGCTCCAGTGTTCAGCAGACCACCCCTGGCCGTCTCAGAACCACCTTCCAGGTTGCTGCCAGGCTTCCCTGTCTGCTGTATTCCCGGCACCGACACACATCCATCCCTGAATCCCCAAAGTACCACAACAATCAGGAGGCTTGGGATAACAGAAGGGAATTATGATATAGAAAACAGCATTTTCCTAAAAAAGAATCGGGCTCCCAAATCCTTCACCTGCCTCAGGTTGCATCTTTTCTACGTTGCTGATTACAATTTTTTGCTATGCTTGGCTCCTAACTCCCTCTGTAGAATGATAGTGGGCAGCTCCAAGTCCTTTTATCCAAAAAAAAGCCCTTGGGGCTCTGTAAGTGCTGTAAACCCCACCACACCTCTGATTTGTATCTGCCAACATGGAACAAATGTGGAGAGGATGAAGAAGTAGGAAGAAGCTGAGAAGAAGGGAGACGAGAAAGATCTGACTGAAATATCAGCACTATGCTCTATGGCTCAGAAGTGTCTTCTAATAGCAACATTCTATATTTTATTTATATAACAACTTTTCTCATGAGTTACCCTCTTATAAGAAAAACTGAAGGACTATCAATAGAAAACTTAACCAAGCTGCAATTTTTGTAACATGACGTTGCAGAGTATGTTCTTTTTTTAGGAAGATGCTAGGCCTGCCTTATCCCAAAAGAAAAAAGAACATGGTAAGACTGCCTTGTTTATTGAGATTACTAAAATATTAAATTGATATCATGAGTCCAATTTTAGTGTGTCTGAGTGAGAATCTGTTGAAGCAGACGGGACATTATGGGAAGAAATCTTAGAAAGTAAAAATTAGATTTTTCATACACAGAGTAACAGCTGCTCAGATAGCAGGAAAATCCTTAGAAGCCATTTATCAGGCGGCAGTGCGGTGAACAACAACGAAGACAATTCTTCTCTCAGATGAGAGAATGGGCCAACACACCTCTGACTGCAGATGACAGCATGCTGTGTTCCAGATATTGGAACTATCAAATAACTGATGTTCAAGGGTTTATACTTCTTAATGAACATTCTAGACTGCAAATTGCCTTTGACTTAATGTGACCAAAAGCAGAATTCTAAAGTGTAATCACATGCTGGATGTGCCCAATGGCTATGATACAGAGTGATGTGTGCATATGCCAGTGGTTTCTGTAGGTACAAGACACGCCAAACACAACTGAATAGACAGGTCTGAGATTAGGCAAGTGCTTTAAAGTGGAAAAAGCCACAATTGGGATAAAAACAATGCAAGAATATGGGTGATAAACAAGAAAGTACAATGGAGTAATTGCAACTAAGGCAACTCAATTGGTAGATAGGTCTAAGAACCAAAGAGTTCAGACATTTGTAAATTATTTCCTTGCTTTTGGACAGACAGGTCAAAGTTACTTTTCTGAACTATAAAGATATGTTGGGAGATGAATTTTAGAGGAAGTAAAGGGCCACTCCAAAGTAAAACTGTCAAGTTGATAAAGTCTGTTGTCATGATGACAATAGCTTTTGAGAAGAGGATTGACATGATGTCAACGTTTTGTTTTTAGGAAGATTAATCTACTGGTAATAAGATGACTTGAAAGGGGACGGGCAGGGTGGATTCAGGTTTTGTGTGTCTGAAGCTAATACCAGCTTTAAAAGGGCAGAGGCTCTGTTTAAGGAAAATAATACAGATTCAAGTATACAAAGTTGCTAGGGCCCTTCCCAGAACCTTTGAATGGCTTCATGCAAGGAAGGGAGTCTGAAGGTTAAGCTTCCTTTCCTTCAATATAAACCACCTCATAAGCAGATGATAACTAAGTCACTAACACTCTCACCCTCATCTTGCCAGCCACGCAAGTGAGAACCCTAGGAGTCATCTTTTATCCTTCATCTTATTTCCTCTTCAGTCACCAAGCCATGCCCATCTAATTTCCTAAATATTTCTCAAGTTCATTTATTTCTTCATTCTTAATGCCAGTACCTTAGATCTACGTGTTGCTGCCTCTTAACTACTCCATTGCAAATAGCTTTTCCAAACTGGTTCCCTGTTTCCACCCCGTTTACCTCCTAGAGACCTATCCTTCACCCAGCCACCCAGAATCCTCTACCTGTGGGTAGATCTGATAATCTCACACTTCTGGTTAATATTCTTCATTAAAGCTTCATCAGGAGAAGGCCCAAGCCTCCATAGCATTATAAGCAAAGCCTGTGTGATCTCGAACCCCTTTGTCAGCTCAGCTCTTGACACCCTTGCTTTGCACTTCTCACATGTCAACACAATACTGCATTTCCAGCAAATGCCTTGAAAGTTTTTACATCTGGACTTTTGGTTCCTGACTGACCTCTTGGCTGAGAATTATCTCCCTTTTCCCTCATCCCTCCTCCTTCCAAACTCTCTTTACCGGGCTCACCTTTTCCTGGGGATCTTCATAGAGACCCACCCCTCTGCTCCAATCAAGCCGGTGAGGTGCCTTCCTCTGTAATGCCACATACAGTGCTCCATCAAGGCACTCAGCACCCTGTGTTAAAAGGACCTGTTTATAGCTGCCTTTCCCTCTCCTCTCCAGACTGTGATCTCCTTGGGAATAGGAGCCACATCTGATGCATTTTTGTATCCCCAGCACTTCGCAGAATGTGGGTCTCACTAGATATTTTTGAATGAGTGAACAAATTAATGATGAAATCAAGCACTACATGAGTTATTCTCTGTGATAGAGTATAGAAAGATAAGAGATAGTTCTGGGGTATGTCTAAGCTTGTGAGTAGGAGAAAGAAAAGAAATCAATTAAACACAGGAGACAGAATAATTAGTAAAAGGGATCAATAGCTATTGTTTATGTTGTTTTTCTATTTATCATCAAGTTAAGTTTATACAATGAATGCATATTACTTTTTAAAAATGAAATAAAGGAGTTTATTAGGGTAATTTAATTGCTAAGCTACTGAGACAAAAGGACCACAAAATAGAATGATGAAAATGTAGTGTAAATGTAATTCTCTCACATGTAAAAGTCCAGTGGTTATCAGTTTAGGACTGGCAGAGGAGCATTGCTGTCCTCAACATGCTAGCCCTGCCACCTTAACAGCAACTGCTTCTACTGTTGTTCGAATGAGTCCCCCAAAGTTCATGTGTTGGAAACTTAATCCCCAATGCAACAGGATTGTGGGGTGTGGCCTAATTGGAGGTGTTTAGGTCATGAGGGCTCTGCCCTAATAAATGGATTAATGTCATTATCTTGAGAGTCAGTTTGTTATGAAAGTAAATTCAACCCCCTCTTGCCTTCTCTTGCACACTCTTTTGCCTTGTGATGCCTTCTGTCATGTTTTGATTGCAAACCAAAAGTGTCTGAGACAGGTCTCGTTCAATTTAGAAAGCTTATTTTGCCAAGGTTAAGGACACACCTGTGTCACAGCCTCAGGAGTTTCTGACAACATATGCCCAAAGTGATTGGGGTATAGCTTGGTTTTATACATTTTAGGGAGACATGAGACATAAATCAATGCACGTAAGATATACATTGGTTCAGTCCAGAAAGGCGTGACAACTCAAGGAGCGGGGGCCTCCAGGTCATTGGTAAATTTAAAGGTTTTATGATTGGCAGTGGGTTGGAGGAGTTATTACCAATAGAAAGAAATGACTGGGTTACAATAAGAAGTTGTGGAGACTAAGGTTTTATCATGCAGATGATGCCTCCAGGTAGCAGGCTTCAGGGAGAATAGATTGTAAATAGATTGTAAATTCTTATCAGACTCAAAGAGTCTGTTCTATCAGTAATTACAAAAAGGATGAGGGCATAATGAGACATGTCTGGATCCCACTTCCCATCATGGCCTGAACTAATTTTTCAGGTTAACTTTGGAATCCCCTTGGCCAAGAGGAGGGGTCCATTCAGATGGTTGGCAGGACTTATAATTGTATTTTTGGTTTACATGATGCGGCAAGAAGGCCCTCACAAGATGCGGTCCCTCATTCTTGGATTTACCAGTCTCTGGAACTATAAGCCAAATAAACTTCTCATGTTTATAAGTTACTACCCATTCTGTGCTATTCTGTTATAGCAGCACGAAACAGACTAAAATCTTCCAACCAGTGGTGAGAACAAAAGACGAGTGACAGGACAAGTAGTCAGCTTAAGGGAAGGCATAAGTTGCCCCCACTCCTGGCCAAGTGCCCATTCTCAACTGCAAGGGAGACTGGGGAATGTAGTTTCTAGCTAAGTCTCCACAGCTAAAATATGAGACAAGTTCATTTTTATTTTTATTTTTTTAAGGACAGGTTTCACCCTGTCACCCATGCTGGAGGGCAGTGGTGTAATCATAACTCACTGTAGCCTTGAACTCCAGGCTCAAGTGTCCTCCCACCTCAGTCTCCCAAGTAGCTGGGATTACAGGAGTGAACCACCACACCTGGCTGAAAGTTTTATGCATGAAAGGAAGGAGAGAGGAATACCAAAGACAAGTGGCCTGATGTAAAGTCTTTTGTTTCTACAAAATGAGAAAGAAAGAGAATGTTTTAGCAAAAGCCAGATTTCATGGGATTAAGAGTTTTGGGGCAGCGAACAAATGAAGATGAAAAAGTGCAGATATTTATTCAGATTTAACAGTAAACAGAGAAAACAGGATGATGACAAGAAAGAACTAGAGTAATAGGTGGTGGTGGTTTTGTTTGTTTTGTTTTTCTTGAAGGTGTAGTGCCCGAGTGTATTAGTCAGGGTTCTCCAGAGAGACAGAACTAATAGGATATATGAAAGGGGATATATTAGGAAGATTTGACTCATATGATCACAGAGGTAGAGAAGTCCCACAACAGGCCACCTGTCAGCTGGAGAACCAGAGAGCTGGTAGTGTGGCTCAGTCCAAATCCAGAACCCTCAAAACCAGGGAAGCCAACAGTGCAACCCTTAGTCCAAGGTCAAAGGTCCAGCAGCCCCTGAGAAGCCTCTGATGCAAGTTGTAGAGTCCAAAAGCCAAAGAACCTAGAATTGGATGTCCAAGGGCAGGAGGAGAAAAGGTGTCCTGCTCCAGAAGGGAGAGAGAGAGAATCTCCCCTCCTTCTACCTGTTTGTGCTAGCCAGGACCCCAGCCCACACTGGATGGTGCCCACCCGCATTGAGGGCAGATCTTCCTCATTCAGTCCACTGACTCCCAAATCAATCATCTCTGGAAAACCTCACAAATAAACCCAGAAGCGATGCCTTACCAGCCATCTACACATTCCTCCATTCAGTCAAGTTGGCATCTAAAATTCACCATCACACTGAGTATGTTTGAAGATGTCAGTGAAGAGAAAGATAAAAAACTGACATTTGGCTGGGCATGGTGCCACAGCTATAATCCCAGCTACTTGGGAGGCTGAGGCAGGAAGATTGCCTGAGCCCAGGAGTTTGAGGCTGCAGTGAGCTAAAATCATGCCAACACTGCACTCTGGCCTGGGCAACAGAGTGAGATGCTCTCTCAAAAAAACAAAACAAAACAAAACCTGACAATCACCCAAGTGCTGTAGAGTACATATTCTTTTCATCAATACATGGAGCATTCTCCAGAATCGACCACATCTTAGACCACAGGACAAATATCAATACATTCAAAAAGGTAGAAGTCATATCTCATATCTTTTCTGACCACAAAGGAATAAAATGAGAAATCAGTAAAACAAGAGGAACCTCAGAAAATACAGAAGGACATGAATATTAAACAACATGCTCGTGAACTACCAATGGGTCAATGAAGAAATTAAGAATTAAAAAATTTTTTGAAACAGGCCGGGCACGGTGGCTCAGGCCTGCAATCCCAGCACTTTAGGAGGCTGAGGTGGGTGGATCACCCGAGGTCAGGAGTTCGAGACCAGCCTGGCCAACATGGTGAAATCCCATCTCTGCTAAGAATACAAAAATTAGCTGGCGTGGTGGCAGGCGCTTGTAGTCCCAGCTACTTGGGAGGCTGAGGCAGGAGAATCGCTTGAACCTGGGAAGTGGAGGTTGCAGTGAGCCAAGATCACACCATTGCACTCCAGCCTGGGCGACAAAAGCGAAACTCCGTCTCAAAAAAAAAGAAAGAAAGAACAAAATACTATCATAATCTTTACCTTCCCTTCACCATACACTCCCTACACAGCAAGCTGACTCTGTGCTGACTTAGAAGCTCCAGAGCACCAGATTACCTTAAGACAGCACAGTCAATTTACAATTTACAAAAGTATGCCTGCAACGGAACTCTCTCCACCTGGAGAGCATCTCCAGACAATGGTTACTTTAGAACCTAGCTCTGCCTGCAATGGCGCCAGCTGTAGATAAGACACCATAAGTGAGTCAAGTAGACCCCCACCTGCTGGCTCCCTCCCCTGCATGCTGTTCATGCCAAGTCCCCCTTTAAAAGCCCCTGCTGTCTGCCCCCAAAGCAAAGCAGTATCGTTAAAGGGAAGAACCTGTATTTCTTCTCATAAGCTAAGCTTTGGAATAAATTACTTTCTTTATACCAGATCCGCTCTTGTTAATTTGATTCTGCAAGCAGCGAGCAACTGAACCTGCGTTTCAGTCACAGTATGGCAGATGCCTCTTCAGTCACACTGAATTCACACTTGTCCCCTGGTGGCTGGAAGAATCCAGATATACATGATAAATCCATGGAACACATACATGAAAAATGGAGTTAACAAAGCATGTCGATCTTGAAAAGATGTTAGGTGAGCAATCCTATAGGTGGGACCCTACGTGGCCACAAAGGGCCAGAGGTTTTAACTACTTTGATTTTCTACCAAGAGCTCATGCTTCCCTCCCTCTATCCTTCCCTCCTCATCACCTTCCCGACCTACTATTTGCTTTTGATTTTCTCCATGTTCTCCTGCATATGATCACCTTCTGGTTTTTGTTTAATCTCAAATAAACATTTCTAATCTCTGCCAAGGTACCCACCACTTACCGGGTTAAGAGCATGGACTCTTAACTCAAAAGGCTTGAGTAGCATCTTAGTCTTTGAGCAGTGTAACATCTTTAAGCCTCTGTTTTCTCATATGCAAATGGAGATGATAATACCTACCTTGTGATCAGCTTCTGAGAATTAAATGGGAGGTCCGTGTAAAGTTCTTCGCATAATGTTGGCACCTAGTGATCACCAATAAATGTTAACTTTATGTAACAGTGCTACCAGATAAAGCAGCTGACATCAGCCCAAAGCTTGACCAGTTCAGGCTATTGGCTCAAGTAAAATAATAAAGAAACGTTAAATACTGGGATGAATTACACACATCCCTCTGGAACAACCTTTAACTATGTAGACCTTGAATGAACCAGGAGCCAGAAGGAGTGCAGTCTGGTTTTAACAGCAGTCAGCCTTGGTAGGGCCTCCTGGGGTTGGCCTTCACAACAATAGGAAGTGCTGAGTCATCCTGCCCCCGGGGTAGGGTGGGGAAGCAGGCAGAAATCCTTCATGGCAGGCCTCCGAGCAAGCATTCCAGGGCCTACTCTGTCCACTCTGGTCTCCTGACCCATTTACAGCTGACCTTCTCTTTGTCACAACCCTATTTATTCTCCCATCTCTCGCCCACTGATCCAACTGGTTTTTTTCCTTCTCTGGACTCAGACCTCCTGATCCCAGTTCTTGAGATGCAGCCAAATGGTCAGGTGTTCTTATAAACACCTGAAAATTTTCTCCTTTGAATCAGGGGATGACCTGAGCAGGAAAAGTACTAACTTTCTTGCTGGAAACATTGCTCCCGTTCTTCTTTTAAGAGTTAAATAAGAGGGAGGAAAAAGCAAGTAAAAGATCTGCACAAAGTGGAAACATAAAAATGAAGCTAAGGGGGAAAATTAGATGTGTTTTCTAGAAGATAGATGGAGCACAACTCTGTTATTAATTTCCTAATCTTGTCTGTGCAATCCAAGGGCATTGCCAGAGTTGTACAGATGGCTTGCCATCTATTCTGTTATAAATTTTCCCCATAATAAGTATCAATTTTGGTAACTAATTGACCCTAGCTTTCTGCTATAGGACTGTGAGATTAATGGTTTGTTCTGATTGTCAGGATGCAGAGCTCTGCAGCAGACTGCAGGTGTCATTAGTTACAGAGCTGGTCAACACAGAAAAGGAGCAACACAGGAAACACATTTCAACATCTTCAGTCACTGGGGAACCTGAATTGGCAAAAACACTTGCCCTTTGAAGTCTTGAATATACCATCCCCCACCCCATGTTTCCATCTAAGCCCCCCACTTCCTGTTTCCTCCCTTGTCAAATGTGGCGTTGTTAGAAGTCTCATGCAGGAGGACTGAGTGGTCATACTCAGTCCCCACTGATCCTCTTGCAACCTTGACCACAGCCCCTGCAAGCAATAGGAGGTGGGAGGGGCTGGGCAGCTCACAGAGCAGAAACCACCATCTCTGCATTTCCTTCTCCCTTAGGTACTAATCTCTGAGATTGCATTCTCCCAGCCAGTGGTCACTTTCCACCCCTCAGGTGATGCAAACAATAGTCATCCCATTGTGGAGGCACCCACAACCTGACTATGAATCTTTCTCCACACTGATCCCTGAAAGTGGCTGTGGCGTGGCTGAGGTCCCTCCAGAAGTGCCTTTGAAGAGGATGCTTTCCCAGCAGACAATGAGGGCTGCTCTCTGGTTCACAGAGGGCACACTATTGGCCCATTTCCTGATCTCGAGATTGTTCTTCTTGGCCAACATTATTCAAAGCTTGCCTTCTGTTCACCAGGTCCTGAAAGTTCCCACTTCAACATTTGTGCTGAAGATCAGGCCCCTAGTTTAAATTCTTACTCATATTTGTTTGCAGACTGATTTCTTGTTTTAGACCCTGCGTCTGTGTACTCATATTAATTCTTCTGGTCGCTAATGAAATGAACTGACATAACTTACTTTATTTAGTTAGATTTGTGTTCTTATTGAGAACCAGGACAGAATTGTGGAAGGATAATTGAGAATTTTTAAGCTACTAAGGGTTATTTAAGTTATTACTTTATTAACATTTCTGATGATAAACTTACTGCAAAGTCATTTTACAAGATATAAAAAGCTGGGGAAAATTTAAATCACCAAGATAAAAGCACAATAATCTCACCACCCAACGGCAATGATTATTCATTTTGATGTATTTCCTTCCAATCTTTTTCCCCTGCAATTTTTAGTAGGAATAGTAGGTCTATTTTTGTTCATAGCTCATTCTTCATCGAAGAATGGACACTGTACAAGGGGTATAGCATACATATTTGCTAGTATTTCCAACAACTCAGAAAAATAGGTGTTGCTAAAATTGTGGAAACTGAGTCCCAGGATGATGAATTAGTAAATTGTTCAAGCTAGGATTTAATCCACATTTGTTTTACTCCTGGGGCTAAATGCTTTAAGAAGTGAACTCTAAACCCAAGCCTTTTGGTGGATATTATGGAAACAATGAAATGCTAAGACAGGGCTGTGGAGAGGTTGATGCTATTCTTAGTGATAGTCAGATCTCTCCAGTTTATTGTTAAACCAGATCTACTGAAAGAAATGTCTTCATCTGTATGTAGCCATTTTTAAAAAGAGATTTATTTCTCCATGAATCCAAACTATCAAGGCCCATCATTGTAAGCCGACTAGAAAGGAATGGAGAAACTCCTCTGAAACATCCACAAAGCAGCCCAGCGGGAAGTACACTAAAAGGGAGAGGAGAGTAAATCTTTGGCAGTTTGGGCCACTTTCAACACAGCACGAGCCTGGGCAATATCATGGCTGCCAGAGACTGCCAGCTACAGATGAAGCCAGGACAGCAGGGTCCAGGGCTATTGCCCAGATATAAATAGAAGTCAGTGAAGACAGGCATGTAGTTGCAGTTCTGCTAAAAACATCTGGGCTCAGATAAAAACGTATATCAGGCAATTCCTTTGCTAGTCCTGTACTAGTTTTGGGGCATTAAAATAAGTACGCACAAAGAATGACTTCGCTTCCTTGCCCACAGGGTGTTTCATTCATTCAACAAATATTTATTGAACACCTACGGTGTGCCAGACATGTTCAGGCTATATGTATACATCCGTGAACAAAGCAGACAGAGATCCCTGCTGCGTGTAGCTGACTGTTGAGTGGGAAAAGACAGACAATAGACAGTAAACACAATTGAAGCAAATTGTGCAAATTCCACAGCCTGCCGTAGTTGCAGTATAAAGAGCAAGCTTTACTGGGGAAGCTCACAAGTCCAGGATCAACAAGAAGAGGCACATGGTCTCTCCATCTGATATTCATTTTAAGCTCATTTGTTTCCAGTGTCTGTGTGTGCTCTCATTTTCCTTTTTAATTTTATTTTTTTAATTTGTAAAATCCCTACATTGCTCAATATATTTAGTGCAGTATCACCGCCTCTGCACAAGACATACAATTCTATATATGTGTTTTATCTATCTATTCATCCAGTCTTTTGTTCCTAATCTTGGTTTTTGTTTTTTTTTTTGAGATAGGGTCTCACTCTGTTGCCTACACTGGAGTGCAGTGGCACAATCAGGGCTTACTGCAACCTTGACTCAAGCGATCCACCCACCTCAGCCCACTCAAATAGCTGGGACTACAGGCATGCACCACCATGCTGGGCTAATAGACAAGGCTTCACTATGTTGCCCAGGCTGGTCTCAAACTCCTGGACTCAAATAATCCACCCACCTCAGCCTCCCAAAATGTTGGGATTACAGACATGAGCCACTGCACCCAACTGAGAACTTTTCTTTTTCATAGCTGTTTCGTTCTCTATTTTTGTGGATGCACCATAATTGATTTAACAAGACCCCTGTTGATGGAATTTGTTATTGTTTTTCTCTCTTTTTTTTCTTTTCAATTTGTATGGGTACATAGTAGGTTTATGTATTTATGGGTTATGTGAGATATGTTGATACAGGCATATAAAGCCGAATAATCACTTCAGGATAAATGAAATGTTCATCACCTCAAGCGTTTCTTTGTGTTAGGAACATTCCAATTATACTCTTTTAGTTATTTTAAAATGTACAATAAATTTTTGTTGACTAGTCACGCTGTCGAGTATCAAATACTAGATCTTATTCATTCTAACTATATTTTTGTAACCATTAACCATCCTAATTTTCCTCCCCACCCCCACTACCCTTCCCAGTCACCAATAACCATTATCCTATTTTTTATCATCATCAGTTCAATTGTTTTTGATTTTTAGCTCCCACAAATGAGTGAGAACATGTGAAATTTATCCTTCTATGCCTGGCTTATTCCATTCAACATAATATCCTCCATTTCCATCCAGTTGTTGCAAATGATAAGATCTCATTTTTTATGGCTGAATAGTACTTCACTGTGTATGTACCACAT
The DNA here is from genome assembly GCF_043159975.1 of Macaca nemestrina. Lineage (NCBI taxonomy): Eukaryota > Metazoa > Chordata > Mammalia > Primates > Cercopithecidae > Macaca > Macaca nemestrina. Next base: position 46,846,278 of record NC_092128.1, read on the forward strand.
TTTTTTTTTAATTTTACTTTAAGTTTCAGAATACATGTGCAGAACATGCAGGTTTGTTACATAGGTATACATGTGCCGTGGTGGTTTGCTGTACCTATCAACCCGTCACCTAGGTTTTAAGCCCCACATGCATTAGATATTTGTCCTAATGCTCTCCTTCCCCTTGCCCTCCACTCCACAACAGGCCCTGGTGTGTGTTGTTTCCCTCCCTGTGTCCATGTGTTCTCATTGTTCAATTTCCACTTATGAGTGAGAACATGCGGTGTTTGGTTTTCTGTTCCTGTGTTAGTTTGCTGAGGATAATGGCTTCCAACTTCATCCATGTCCCTGCAAAGGACATGATCTCATTGTTTTTTATGGCTGTATACCATAGTATACCATGGTATATGTGTACCACATTTTCTTTACCCAGTCTATCATTGATGGGCATTTGGGTTGGCTCCATGTCTTTGCTAGCATAAATAGTGTTGCAATAAACATACATGTGCATGTATCTTTATAGTAGAATGATTTATATTCTTTTGCATATGGGATTGCTGGGTCAAATGGTATTTCTGGTTCTAGATCCCTGAGGAATCGCCACACTGTCTTCCGCAATGGTTATACCAATCTACATTCCCACCAGTAGTATAAAAGCATTCCTATTTCTCCACAGCATCACCAGCATCTATTGTTTCTTGACTTTTTAATAACTGCCATTCTGACTAGCATGAGATGGTGTCTCATTGTGGTTTTGATTTGTATTTCTCTAATGCTCAGTGATGATGAGCTTTTTTCCATATGTTTGTTGGCTGCATAAATGTCTTTTGAGAAGTGTCTATTCATATCCTTTCCTCACTTGTTGATGTGCTTGTCTTTTTCTTGTAAATTTGTTTAAGTTTCTTGTACATTCTGGATATTAGACCTTTGTCAAGTCGGTAGATTGAAAAAATTTTCTCCCATTCTGTAGGTTATCTGTTCACTCTGATGATAGTTTCTGTTTGCAGAAGCTCTTTAGTTTAATTAGATCCCATTTATCAATTTTGGCTTTTGTTGCAATTGCTTTTGGTATTTTCATCATGAAATCTTTGCTCATGCTTATGTCCTGAATGGTATTGTCTAGGTTTTCTTCTAGAGTTTTTATGATTGTGGGCTTTACATTTAAGTCCTTAATCCATCTTGAGTTAATTTTTGTATGAGGTGTAAGGAAGGGGTCCAGTTTCAGTTTTCTGCATATGGCTAGCCAGTTTTTCCAGCACCATGTATTAAATAGGAAATCCTTTCCCCATTGCTTGTTTTTGGCAGGTTTGTCACAGATCTGATGGTTGTAGATCTGTGGTGTTATTTCTGAGGTCTCAGTTCTGTTCCATTGGTTTATATGTCTCTTTTGGTACCAGTACCATGCTGTTTAGGTTACTGTAGCCTTGTAGTATAGTTTGAAGTTAGGTAGCATGATGCCTCCAGCTTTGTTCTTTTTGCTTAGGATTGTCTTGGCTATACAGGCTCTTTTTTGGTTCCATATGAAATTTAAAGTAGTTTTTTCTAGTTCTGTAAAGAAATTCAAGGGTAGCTTGATGGGAATAGTATTGAATCCCAGTATTTTCTTTAGTAGTTTCATAGTTTGAGGCCTTAGATTTAAGTCTTTAATCCATTTTTATTTTATTTTTATCTATAGCAAGAGATAGGGGTCCAGTTTTATCCTTCTGCATATGGACATCCAGTTTTCCCAGCACCATTTATTAAAGAGACTATCCTTTCCCCAGTGTATATTCTTGGCACCTTTGTCAAAAATGAGTTCACTGTCGAGTGTGTATTTATTTATTGGTTCTGTATTCTGCTCCATTGGTCTATGTGTCTGCTTTTATGCCAGTACCATGCTGTTTTGGTTACTATAGTTCTGCAGTATAATTTCAAGTCATGTAATGTGATGCCTCCAGTTTTGTTCTTATTATTCAAGGTAGCTTGTGCTATTCTGTGTATTTTGTGGTTCCGTATAAATTTTAGGTTTTTTTTAAATTTCTGTGAATAATGTCAGTGTTATTTTTATAGGGATTGCATTGAATCTGTAGATTGCTTTGGGAAGAATGCACATTTTAATAATATTGATTCTTCTAATCTATTAACATGGAGATGGACATTTGGATTGTTTATAATCACTTGCTACTATACATAATGTCTCTCAATAAATAACTTTCTTCACATATCATTTTGAATTTGTAGAGATTCTTAAAATTAGAATCGCTCAATCAACAGGTTAATGCAAATGTAGTTTTATTAGTTAATTCCAAATTATTCCCCATAGGGCCTAAACCATAATGATGATAGTACCTATTTTTCCACAGCCCCACCAACAAAGTATATTAGCAACCTTTTTGAACTTGCCAAATAGATGAGCAGTAAGATTTTTAAATGCTCTTAATTCACTTTTTTCTTAATATAAGCTAGATTGAGTAGCTTTTCACATATTTTAGGGTCATTTTGTTTTTAAAATTTCTTTTGGCTTTAAATACCCAGTTCATTCCTTTTGTTTATAGTGCCTCTTTTTAGGAGTTTTCCTGAATATTCTGCTTGTTAATTTTTCTTATGTAGTTTAGAATCAACTTCTCTCACTCCAGAAAAAAATAAATGGTACTTTTAATGTAATGACAATGAGTGTATATATTAACCTGGGAGAACTGGCATCTTCATGATGCTTCATTGTCTAACCCAAAAATATAACATGTCTTTCTACTTTTGTGTTTCACAGGAGTGCTTTAAGGTTTTTCTCATATCTGCTTAGCACATTTCTTTATACTCATTTGGCAAAACCACAACAGGATGCAGCTGAACGTTGCTGGAGAAAAGCCCACGATCATGCTGACTGGTCTTACTTTAAAATTTACTACTGCTAACTGCAAGGAGTGCCTTCTTGCTGCTAGGCTGTCACACTGCCTTGTCCTTCCATCTCCAGCTCCTTCAGACAATCATTCACACCTTCTCCCCCGACCCTTCTCCCATCCTCATTTAGCTGATTGTCTTGTTTTCTACCTCACTGACAAAACAAAACAATGCAAAACATCAGAAGAGAACTTCTGCCATTTCCCATATGATAATAACGCCAGCCACCCAAATTCAAATCTCTCCACATACCCTCTCTCTGCACAAAAAAAGTACAGCTCAACAAAGAGAGCCAATAAATAAATAAATAAATAACATGTACCTTCAGAATAACTGGGAGACAAAATAATTGAAAAAGATTTCAATTTAGATGTGAATGGAGGAGACATTGAAGAACAGGAGTTGCTCCAGAGCCTACCCTAGAACAACACCAGCCTTGTGAGTATTACACGGGAGAGAGGAGAGAGCAGTGGGAGAACCTCAAGGATATCAGCTGGGGTTCACGCCTCCAGGAGAGGGGAGAACACAGGTCTCAGATCATGTGTTGTTTCACCCTCTTCTGCATGGCCCACTGGGGAAGGGCTGATTTTCCCCAAGCATGTGTGCTCTACTTTGGCCACTGCAGAGGGACTAGGGGATGCCTGGGAATGTCAGGGTTCCACCAGGCACCAGGGTCCCTTCAGCAGCCCATGAAGGTCTGGGAGAGGTGTAGGGGCCTAGTTTCCATGGCCGAGGGCTCTTTGGGATCCAGTTGATGGGGTTGAATGAAAGCCTAGAGAGATGACAGTCACACTGGGGAAACAAGGTAAACAACAAGCAATTAATAAGCAAGACAGATTGTTACATCTTATGTTTACTCACTGGCATGATAATTTACTTAATTATGTAGTAGAGACAATTCAGGAATGCTATAAGATATAATAAGTTGCTAATCATAGGATGCAGGGAGTAAATACAAAAGATGCTTGAGAACAGACAAATGTTATAAAGTAGAGTCACCAGGTCATGGATATCTTGATGAGAAGCAGGGGATCTAAAGCTAGATTTTTATCTCTGGCATAAAAGTTGTTGAGGAGGCATTTGCCAAATGGACCCAAAAATGAGAGGGATGGAGGATGTATATCTGTGACCCACAGGGTTTGTCTGATTGGCATGTTCTAAGAAAGGTCTCAATTTAGCCAGCAGAGGGCAAGAAAACACAGAAACCATTCCAAGATTTATGACCTGAAGATTGTTTGGAATAGAAGGATTGTGTAGGTGTCTAAGCAAAAACAAATCACGAAAACAATTACAAATCTGGTTCTTTTGAAATAACATTTTAAAACTACATATCTAAAGAAGAGATTGACTACTGTTGGTATTGCAATAAATTCGTGCTCTTTAATAAAAAGTCAGAATTTCTTTAAACAGTGCTTGCCTTTATTTATAGATCCGTAAGTGCTTGACAAAATATGGGAATCTCTTTGGAATATTTAACCTAATATTTAATATTTAACCTAATATTTGAGGATCCCAGATACACTGAAACATCTATTTGTAAACACACATAGCAGTGATTTATTTTTTAAACCTCAGAAATAGGCTTTTTTAAAGAATGAGAGTCTATCATAAAGGTAGCATGTTATGACATTTGTTAAATAGATGAATTATTCAAAACAAACATGTATGTAGTCTATCAAGTAAGAAAGAGTGAGAGAGAAGCACCTGCGCTTTCCCATAGATACAGGGCAAATGCAGGGTTAGACGTCAGCAAAACCCAGAGGCCAGTGGCCATGTATCTGCTCCCTCTGATGTCCATCAGCTCCTCCTTTTATGCCATGCCCTACATCCCAACCTCCATTGCTAAAAGTATACCAACCATTCAAATAAAGTTTCAAGCCCACAGACTCCAGACCCAGGTAGAGAAACGGCAGCAGGCTTCTATAAGGCATTCTAAATGTGCTGTTCATACACTTAATCTGGGGTGACAAGAAGATAAAAAAATCCCCTGGACTAGAAGCCTAGAAACCTGGATTATTGACATTATCTGGTAAACTATTGAAACTCTCTGGTCCACAGTTTTCGGCTTTTCTTTTAAATATACAAAATAAAGATGTGAAGTTAGATGATCTCAAAGATTTCTACGAACTCATAGGTCCTAAAATTCTATTCATTTTATTCCCAGCTTGCAGTTCTCCATCTCAGCTAATGTGGGAACTGATAAGAGTGTAGGATGCTGGTCTCCACTCAAGAAAACACATAATTTAAGAAAGAAGTCTTGAAGACTCTAGGAATAAGCTTCACAAATAGAATGTCAGACTGAAAGCAGATAATAAATTTATTTTATATGCTAGATGAGAACGGCGATGTCCTCCAAACCACACATTTAAAGGCCAACTTCAGTTGTGAATACAGGCTGCTTTTACACACCCCCAGGCTTTACTGAACTATACTCCTTAGGGCTGTTAGGGCACTGTACAGTCGAAGTGGCAATCAAGAAGGCAGCAATTAATAGAAGGTAGGATGGCCAAATTCTAATACTCTTCCAGGCAGCAGCGTGGAGAAGCATTACCTCCTACTCAGACTTACGACCATCTGTAGCAGCTGAAACACATTCAGCTCTAACTAACAGAACATTCAAGTGCAGAGGCTTAAACCTTAAGAAACAAGAAGTTCAGAGCTAGGCTCTTCCAGGTGTGGTCAGCTCTCAGGGGTCTCATCCACAGAATTAACACCTCATGGTTACAAGGTGCCTGCAGCCTCACATAACAGCTCCATAAAGCAGGAAGGGATGAGAGTGGGCAAATGTAACTTCCTTCTCATGCAACTCTTGCTTTATCAGGAGGAAATTCTTTCCCCCAGCACACTTGCTCTTATATTTGATGAGCCAGAACTAGGTCACAGGCCTTCTCCACAGCAAGGGCACAAGACTCCTTTTCCTGGCTTAAATCAGTCCTGGGTTCATACCCTACGGCTGCAAAAGTGTATTTATTATTGCTACTATTGGGCCCAAGAAGAAAGAATCCTGCTTCTAAAAGTGAAATGGAGGAAGGATGCTTATTCAGTGGCCAATTAATCTTTTCTTCCAAATGATTTCACAAAAAGCCTAAGGACAGTGTTTCTCTGCTAGATTACAATAATGGCCAGATTTAAGCCCAACTGTGGCACTAAGAGATTGGAAATAAGAAACAGCTGTTGGTGAAGTAGATCATCAATGCTATTTTTGTCTCATTGAATTGAAGTCAACTAACCTGAGATAGCTGGCATTCTTTGCACACCAGGTTTCATAGATTTCTCCAGTGCTTTTTCTGATCTTTTATGAGATAGGAATTCATGGGCTGGTAATTGATTCATTACCAACTCACTGCTGTGATTACAGGAGGGAAGAGCCTAATGATTTTCAGTGAACAAGATCCAGAGAATAAGACTCAATGTGAAATAGTTGAGTTGGGGGAAGCCATAAATTATAATCCAGGACACATGATTTTCAACACTAAAATTAGGGAATCAAGCAAGCACATTGCTAAGACCCTTTCTTCAGTACTTTTCTATAGTCTAGGAATCTTTGGAACTGAGAGAAAATTAGCATTTAAGAGTAATTTATAATGACTTTAGTAGAGAATGGAGGTAATAAGGCCAAGGTCAAGGACATGAGTCTCGTTTAGACCAAATTTTGTTAAAATCAGACATCCATCACAGTCCCATCTAACCAGCAGTGGCATACTCTTGATCACATGAAATCTGAGAAAAAAAGTAAGACCATATCAGCAAAACTCCCAAATGGAGGGGAAAAAGCCAATTCTAATGTATGTACCAATGATAATATCTAAAAACCATACTGTCAGTATATATCTAAATAAATTGAAGAAATTGATGTCTTTTTAACATTTAAATGTTTTCTCTCCTATTTTGCACATTTCCCTGCTTTGATGAAGTCCTAGAAGATTAAAGTGCACATTAATGCCACATCCCAAAAGAACCTCTGGCATTCAGGCTTTCAAGTGCTGCCAGTCTAGTCACACAGAACCATTGTTTGTGTCATTTTGTGTTCTAATGAAGAGCAAACACTGGCTTGTAAAGCTCTTTTTCCTTATGGGAAACCAGAGAAGTCAATGGGGGAAACACACCATTGTGCTTTCCTTTTTATATTCATGCCATTGCAATACACACCCAAACTCCAAGTTAGGGCATTTGTCTATGATTGCCTGGATTTTTCTACTTGAACAAATCCAAGTTGGTTTTTGAATGTGTGAGCAACACCAACTTGCTTTTCCTGTTGTTTTCCTTTTTCTCGCTTCACTTCTTCTTCACTTCACTTAAACACCTTTGTCTTAGTCAATTGGGGCTACTATAACAATATGCCATAGACTGGGTGATTTAAACAACAAACATTTATTTCTCACAGTTCTGGAAGCTGAGAAGTCCAAGATCAAGGTGCCAGCTGCTTGGGTTCTGGTGAGGGCCCTCTTTTGGCCTTACAGATGGCCGCCTTCTTGCGGCATCCTCATAGTGAAGAGAGAAAGAAGGCCCTGGTCTCTTCTTCCTCTTATAAAGGCACTAATCCCATTCATGAGGCTTCACCCTCATTACTTCCCAAGGGCCCCACCCACTAATACCATCACATTGGGGGTTAGGGCTTCAAGATATGAATTTTGCAGGAGACATAAACTTTCAGTCTACAGCACCCACCAGAGGAGTTTTAACATAATTTAATTTCTACTTTTCCCCTCTATTGCTTCATTTATTGTATATGTATTTTCCTTCTGTTGAAAGAAGAATCTATGTTGAGTAGGCTGCCAGATTATTCCGGAGAATTGATTGAAGATATTTCCTTGGGAAGATTTTCTTGGCAGACAGACAAAATGCATCCTGTATGTTTCTGCAGCAGCCCATAGAGTGCAGCACCGCACTACTCGGTCCCTCCCAGGACGAAACTCTATGAGTTGTCAAATTAATTTCTTCTTTCTAAAGTGCATAACACAGTTCATTCTGGGCTTCTATCTGTTCAAGAATTTAGAACCAGAACTTTAGACAAAGGAATTTTAATTGCATGCTGATAAAATGTCAAAACTATTGCATAAAGTAACTGTGCTTTTTTTTTTTTTTTTTTTTTTTTGTACAATGCCTCAAGGATTATGAGAGAGATTTGCCCCTGTGAGTGAAATCCATTTTGTAACTCATCAGAAAATCTTTAACCTATGAGCTAATTCTTATAATCTCCTCTCTAAGCCATTAGACTGTGTCTTTCCACCTTCTGGATCGCACAGTTATACAATAAGCTAAAATGAGTGGTCTGCAAATTTGGTTAACCCATTGCTAACTTTAAGTGGTGATTTTTACCTCCCTGTGAAAATCTGAATGATGAATAAGAACTGTTGCTTGTTTGGAGAAGTTGCTTATTTCACAGGACACAGCTGTTATGCCTCATGTTAAACTGTGAAGAGCTGCATCAGAAGGTCACCTTCCAGATCCGTCCTTCCCACTTTAAAAAGAAAATACCCAGAGAAGACAACAAGGATGTGGCTTGACTTTCAAGGCCATCCAGTGAGATAAAAGAGCTTCTCCAGGTGATGGTGGGAGTTTTCAATCAATGCATACGTATTACCATTGGTACCCAGAATAGTTGGGGGGTGGGGGGACAACGCTGCTGGGTTTACAGAACAATTGCTAAGGCACCAGCAGGATACCAAGAAATACACAATCATCTTCCCAAAGACAAGTTTTTACTTCTATCACAGACACAATCTCTGAGGCAGCGATTACTGAGAAGTAAAATACAAAAACACTAAGGCATTTTTCACTATCTTTAGTATTTAAGAAAAAGGGTCCCCAAATATTTCCATTTGAGATGATAAAGTGCTCTTCAGTCACTTAGCTTACTCTTCAGTTCAGATGACTCATCATTTTGATTTCAAACAGAGTTCATATATGTCTGTTTTTAAAAACTAGTTCAAAAAGTCTAAAGTTAAAAAACTAAACCAAATACTCATTATTCTCATGTCAAATTACAGGACTCTTGGTGACTGGCTTTTTTTTCACATGTAGCCTGGAGCCCTTGAAAACCTCTAACTGCCCTGTTAGGTTCTCCAGGATACACAGAAGTTGCCTCATTATTTTAGTTAATAGTGATTGCAAATAAGCCCCCCAAGTCATTTAACTATGTGCTTTTTACTGCGTTGAAAGAACTCCAAGTTAGGTCCTCATGTAGGTAAAGGAGCTCCCTTCACATACGTGTGTTCCTAAACTTGTTAAAGATTATAGCAAAGCAATTTAAAGCTAAGGTAAGGGTAACTCTCAATACAAGATTAATTTGAAAATGCTTAAACAAGCTTTTTTATTGATGTCTAGCATACATACAGAAAAGTATAAAAATATTAAGAGTATAGTTCAATGAAGAAACACTATAAAGGAAATGGATCAAAGAAGACTTTACTGAAGGAGCTGTCAGCCTACAATGAAATGTTTTAGGGGGAAAAGGAGGCTGGTGAAGGGACTGCCATGAGACCAAAGTAAGAAACTTATCACATGTCCCCAGAGTTTGAAGAACACAGAGATTGTTACCCAATTCTCACCCAAAAGGGTATGAACCGAGGGACTGTATGGAGCTGCCAGAGGAAGAACTGAGAACTGTGGCTGAGCCAGCAGCATTCCTTCCAATGGTGGAAAGGGTGTTTGCTTTCCATGGACCAAACTGACATCACAGAGGGCCATCAGACCAGAACCATCTTCAGAGGACCCTGCTCAAGAGGACCCTGCTCAAGAGGATGAGCGAGACCCCAGGCGAGGACTCTGGAATAGGACCGGAGGGAAAGTCATAAGAAATCAGATACAAGGACAGTACCTGGGTCAGAAAATAGTGTAATGAGAAGATCCTTGGCGGGTGGTGGCAGGGGGAGGGCTATCCTCAGAAATGCCCCAGGAGAGAAAAGAAAGCCTGGCATTTGGACATCCCTATAACAAGTGCATTTCTTTTTTGTTTGTTTGTTTTTAGAGACAGGGTCTTGCTCAGTCACCCAGACTGGAGTGCAGTGGCACAATCATGGCTCACTGTAACCTCAAACTCCTGGGCTCAAGTGATCTCCCACCTCAGCCTCCAGAGTAGCTAGGTCTACAGGCATACACTACCATGCTTGGCTAATTTTTTTTTTCTTTTTCTTTTTTTTTTTTTTTTTTAGCGATGAGGTCTTTCTATGTTGCCCAGGCTGATCTCAAATTCCTGGTCCCAAGTGATCCTCCTACTGTGGCCTCCCAAAGTGCTGAGATTACAGGTGTGAGCCAGCATGCCCAGCCCACAAAGGGCATTTGATCTCTGAGAGACAACTGTAAACAGCATGAGCTAAATTAAAAGGCAGGAGCTTCTTGTCCTGCCATCCTCTTCCACAGTCAAATCATAGAGGAGGCAGAGGCAGGGAGTGAGGAAGGGAAAAGTTAGACCCCTATGTCCCTCTGCACTGCTGCTCTGGGCAACTGCAGGTCAGACCCGCAAAGGGTAGGGGTGGGGATATGAGGTGAAGTTTTCATCTGAACTAGACTTTTAATACCTGAAAAACAAGACTGTTCTAATAACTGAAAGAGACCAGAAACAGAGGGCATGTGCCCAAGATGTCCACAGGGCAATAAAAGAAAATCCAACACAGTCTGTTTGAGGGCAGCTCATTCCATAATGTTAGTTTGAACATCCACAGGCAATCATTGAAAAAAGCCTGTTGGCCATCACAAAGTTGATCTGCCACTTAACGAATGTTTGGATTCTTAGGCAGAATTTGGGGTGAGATGGAGAAGCTTTTAATTAGTCAAAAGATAAGTGCAGTGTGACATCAAGTTCTTCCTGCAACTTCAAAGCAGGAAAGGTTAAAATGACAGCTTGGACATCTTAACCATCCTAAGAGTAGCCAGAAGTATTTGTTAAGTGTAGTCTAGGTTCCTTCTAGGAGCTTCTTAAGTAGGAATCATCTGCTTCACAGGTTATCCCTTACCTACCTGGCCCTGTCTCACCACACCATATTTCACTCCAGGGGCCTCACTTTCAGAGGCATGTAGCCCAAGAGTAATATAAAAATTATAAACAGAAGGAGAATCAAAGCCTTGAGAAATGAGCCAGTGGAAGGAACCTGGGATGTTGAGGTCCATTTTGTGAGCTGTGCCCCTGTCTCAAGAAAGCAGTCATTGTGTGCCTTTAGGTGGCATGCCCAGGTACAGTGCGAATTTTGGCAAGTAGGTGTGTGTTTTGTCTTTGGGGCCTTTGTATGGAAATGACTCCTAGCTATCTTTTGGGAGACATTACCCTAAGCCTTAACAGGCTGTCATTCCAGCCTGGGAGCTCCCTCTCCTTTGAAATGTCCAGTGTCAACAAGTACGTGATTCCTCAGACATTAAATTAGAACTCAAAGGTGAGCTAAGAAGCAGGCAAGAAATAGAATTGCATGTCCTAGGGCCTTGTTCTCCTAGGTCTGCCTTTCAGGAAGAAAAATGTTCAGAATTGGCATATGGGAGTGAATGGGAGGGATTGTGGCTTCCAATGCATAGTAAGATTGGTCAGAGCCAGAGGAATGAATCTTGGTAAATCTAAACAGATGAAATAGAGTTTAACTTAATCATTTCAAGATTTTTTTTTTTTTTTAAGGTCCTGAATTCCCATATTTCAGTTGACATCACCAACTTGGAATTCTACAAAAATATGGGGGTTTCTGGTCCCAGGGCTTCTTGGCCTTTGCAGGGAGAATAGTCAACAGTACCAAAGCAAGGCCACTGGAGTCCCAGACAGAACCATTAGCTTTTTCTCATTAGCCATTCAGCCATCTTCAGGATGTCACAATTGAGACCTGTGGGGCACAATTATGAAATGTAGGAAAACAAGACTAAAATCTCTTTGGCAATGTTTTTGTGAAGTAATATCTTAAATCTCACATTCATCTAAGAACTTTGCCTCCCACTTCTTGTTCTTATTTTTCATAGCATCTGTAGCATTTCAAGAATAGGCATGAAAAATAAACTCCTTTTATGCCTTTTAGAAGAATCATCTCAAAGCCTGCTTGGTAGATATACAGCAGTGATTTAAAATGGAATATCCACCCTAACTAGTATTCTGTCTTTTGGTGCAGGGGTGATCCACCACCATTGTTAGAGGATTTTTGAGCTGATTTATTTTTCACCGGTAGTGGTGATATGTTTAGACTCATCCACTCAAGACTCCCATAATGAGCACATTTCTCAAGGCAGCCAGTTAAGCTTAGAAGTATAATCAAGCCCTGAAGAAGAGAAAATCCACATAAAGAAATAATAATTATTAATAATATTTATTGAATTATTGGTATGTGCCAGGACCTGTTCTAGTGGTTTATTTACATGCATAATTGCATTGAATCATCACAGTAGTTTAATGAGGTAGGAACTATATATCCCTCCTTGCTATGGATGAGGAACCAAAGGTACAGAGAGGTTACATGACTATTCCAAAGCCAAACAGCTTGTAAGTTTTGCCATCTGGAGGCTACCCAGCAGGGACCGTTATTTTTTATTTATTAGCACTGTGTTCCCAGTAAGAGTACTTTCTGGACACAATCAATTTGCTCAGATATGTGCAATTCTAAAATTTCCCCAAATGCCTACCCCTGCTGCCAAGCATTTAACCTTCTGAAAACAGTGCCACAGAGCCAGGTGGGTCTAAGTTAATGAAAATCTTCAGAGTGAGTTCAAGTTTTGCAGTTAATATTTCTGAATGTGCACTATCCTGTTGGACATCTTCAAGTAATAGCTAAAACTGTGTCTTAAGAGCAGGTCAGTTGTGTGATTTTCCTCTTTTAGACCACTGAAAAATTTAAATGTGTCAATTATGGGCTGATTACAGTTCACTGTTCAGTTTCCTCTAAGTATGATGTGCTTTCCTACTTTATTACACCCACTCTTCCTTCATTGCTGGCTTCATTATTGGCAACATTCACACCAAGTACTTTTCCATTCTCCTCCCCCTGCCCACCTGAGACTTCATTCCTTCCCTTGACACCTTCCTCTGCTCATTTCACCCAACATGGGCCAGGGTACAGGGTCCTAACACTGTTTAAATCAATTTGGATAAAAATTGTAGGTTTGCCTTTTTTTTTTTTTTTTTTTTTTTGAGACAGGGTCTTGCTCTGTCACCCAACCTGGAGTGCAGTGGCACGAACAAGGCTCCCTACAGCCTCGACCTCCTGGGTTCAAGCAATCCTCCCACCTGAGCCTCTGTAGTAGCTGGGACTATAAGTGTGCACCACCATGCCCAACTAATTTTTGTAATTGTTTGTAGAGACAGCTTCTCCCTACGTTTCCCAGGCTGGTCTTGAACTCCTTAGCTCAAGTGATCCACCTGCCTCAGCCTCCTGAAGTGCTGGGATTACAGGCATGAGCCACCATGCTTGACCTACAAGTTATAATTTTGAATCAAGCTTATAAAAATCAGATTTCTGAAACAAGATGGGCATAAAAAGCAGGCTGTTGGGGTCAGGTTGCTATACCTTGGGCAGGGTGGTCCAGGTCTGAGAGAAACAGAAGCTCCACAGGACTTAATATTTGTGGGGTTAGGGCCAGAGTAAAAATTATTCTTTATTCTTGTTTCAAGATATTTTATTAAAATTCAAATGAAAATACTAATTATAATGAATGATTATAAAAATGTTTATTGTGATAAAAACATAATGTGAGACTTACATCTTAACCATTTTGAAGTGTACTTATACAGTAGTGTTAACTGTATGCATCTTGTTGTCCAACAGCTCCCTGGAACTTCTTCATCTTGCAAAACCAAAACTCTATATCCATTGAACAACAACTACCCTTTCCCCCTCCTTCCAGCCCCCTGGCAACCACCATTCTACTTCCTATTTCTAACAGTCTGCCTACTTTAGATGCCTCATATCAGTGGAATCATGCAGTATTTGTCTTTTTGTGACTGGCTTATTTCATTTAGCATAAGGTTCTCAAGGTTCATCTATGTTGTAGCATGATTATCCAAATTTTAAATCAAACTTATGAAATCAACTTGATGTTTTAATTTAGTTTTTTGAAAATATTATGAAACCTCATTAAATATATTTATAAAAGTAAAGTTACTCACAATTTTTACAAGCCATGAAAGTGGGCCCTTCAGAGCCCCCTTCAAAGAGAAAAATGGCCATGAAATGTGCAGCTATCTACAGTCTTGAACTACAGAGACTTTAGGATTTACCTGAGTGTTCAAGCTGAGGCTACACTCTTCCCAAGGAGGTATTGGAGGCTGCAAGGCAGGGGTAAGAGAACCAAACCATTTCTGCTCAATACAGGACTCTTCTACTGGCAGTCTTTGTGCCTGAGCTCCCTGCGGGGTTGGCCAACACTTTTTCAGAGATGTATTGCAGTCTGAGGGTCCTCCTACCCCAATTCCCCTCCTTCCCTCTCTCCATTAACAAGTGTCAGACACTTGTGGTCTGAAGGCTTCTCATGCCCATTCCTCTTCCCTCCTCCTTTTATCTTTCATGAGCATTTCCCAGATAAATCTCTTACAGTTCTGACTCTGTCTTGCCATGTGCATTCTGGAAAACCCAAACTGGTACAATGTTCTAGCATTCTGTTTCCATTTAGTTGACAATGTGAAGAATTCATATTGCACTTTGCTCATGTTACAACAGGCCTACATATCTACAGATTTTTAAGTAATAGTATTCCTTGGCCACCATATACAATTTTTGTGAATAATGTGCTCTGGAACCACAGATTGGAACATGAGGAAAAGTAAGAACATGGACACTTGGCTCTACTGAAAAATATTTTATTGTGCAATAATGTATTGCATTTAGGTTATCTGAGAGGAAGCATTCAACATATTAATTGATTTTATCTTCTCTTTTCTAAGCATTTCTGCTATACAAATTCTCACATCAAAGGTTCTTAAAAGTACAATTCTATATTTATTTTGGTTTCATCATAAAAAGTCCACTACCAGCCAAGATGGTGTAACAGAAACCATATTTACCCTCTCACCTTAAACAACTAGAAAAAAATGGACAAAATAAATGAAACTATTTTCCATACTGGAGAACAGGCAGCAGGGCCTTGCTTTCTGAGAGAAAAAAAACGAAAACTAAAAAGGGAGGCCTACAGTTGCACCAGTTTACTCACTGGAGGCAGTTTCTAGGCTGCAGTACAAAAAGGGGAAACCCAAACAGACCCCAAAAGTCTTGCTGGGTTGCAAAGCAGGTATTGTCCAAGGCAAGTAGAATTTTTATGACAAATTACCAAAAAAGAGGGAGCTTCTGAAAGAGAACAAGCAAGCTCCAGAGATCTACAGAGGAGTGTGCTCAAGTATTTGGGTGAGTACTATTCTGTGTGTGTGAAAGGAAACTACCCAAGGCCAGCAAAGGAACCACTGGAAATGAGAAGGCCTAACGATTGCAAGAGCTCACACAGGGCTGAGAATGGTTTGTGTTGCACAGGCCTGAGTGGAAAAGTCCTGCATGACATGGGCATTGGATAGAGTCCTCAAAAGTATGCCACTTTAGTTGGAGGGCTAAATTATCCTAGACTGAATACAGCTATGGACCTGCCCTAACAAAGATTATAAGAAAGATTTGAAAGAATCCAACTGATTCCAAGTAACTGTGTGCCAGAAGAAAATGTAACACTATTTAAAGGAATACAGCAAAATCAGATCTTCAAAAATGTTCAATACCCAATCATAAATTATTAGCATGCAAAGAAGCAGGAAAATATTATCAATAACCAGAAGAAAAACTATCCATGAAGCAAAGAAAGAAAAAAGACTAAGAAATACACACAGCATCGGTGACTGTAAGCAATATTAGGGATTATAATGGGTGTAACTGCGGCTTATATTACACATGCTAGAAAAAGTGCGGGGATATTTGATGACATGATGATCAAATTTTTTTCTGAATTTGATGAAAACTATAAACTCACAGAATCTCCACAAACCCCAAGCAAAACATGCATTCAGAAAACAATGCCAAGACAAATTATGGAACATAATGTACAGAGAACAAAGATAAGAATGACAGCAAACTTCTAATCAGAAATCATGTAAGCTGGAAGAGGCTGGAACAGTATCTTCAGAGTACTGACAGAATAAACTTTCAAGCTAGAATCATTTACCCAAAGAGAATATCAGATAATCAAAAGCTGAGAGAATTCATTGCCAGTGAATTTATAAAGGAAATATTAAGTGAAACTTTACAGGCATAAAGAAAATAATATTTGTTGGTTTTATCAAAGCATATCTTCTATGAATTGATATAAACTCCTAGAGATTAAAGTCATACACACATATGTCTTACATTTTAGAAAGTATGTATAACACTTAGCCCAATTTTGCCAAATAAACAAAAAACTCAATTCTCACCTGTAAAATTTACTTTCTGTTCATTAGTTTAAAGAATTGGGAGAAGCAGAAATTAGTTTACTATTTAATTCACTGAAAGAGAGTTTACTACATGAAATACATTGAACCTATGAAAATAGTATGTAGATTTTATAGGCTGAGTATCTGCAAGTAGCTCATAAAGCCTGACCTGATATTAAGCATTTTCTAGGATATTATCACCAAATTTCTAAACTCACAGGGTCTCACTTTGTTGACAATCTGATATTAGCTGCTATGTAAAAACAAAATAATTACAACCAAGACCATCTGCCAAATGATATTTCCAAAATATAAAACTCCAATACCATTGTTGTAGGAAGTCTTTATAATAACCCCTAATGATCCTTGCTGCCTGATATTCATGCCCTTCTGTAATACCTCCTTTGAGTGTGGGCTGGACTTAATGGCTCACTTCTAATGAATAGAATATGGCAGAGGCCAGGTACAGTGGCTCAAGCCTGTAATCCCAGCACTTTGGGAGGCCGAGGCAGGTAGATTACCTGAGGTCAGGAGTTTGAGACCAGCCTGGCCAACATGGTGAAACCCCGTCTCTACTAAAAATGCAAAAATTAGCCAGGCGTGGTGGCATGTGCCTGTAATCATGGCTACTCAGAGGCTGAAGCAGGAGAATCGCTTGAAATCCGGAGGCAGAGGCTGCAGTGAACCGAGATCATGCCACTGCACTCCAGCCTGGGTGACAGAGCAAGACTCTGTCTCAAAAAAATAAAAAATAAAAACAAATAAGTCAATCAATCAATAAAAAGAATATGGCAGAAATTATAATGTCACTTTTGAGATTAAGTCATAGAAAAGACTGGCTTCTATTTGACTCCTCTCCCCTCCTTCTCCTCTCTCTCTTTTTCTCTCTCTGTGTCTTTTCCTCTCTTATCACTGGGTGTATGGAAAGTCAGCTGCCATGTCATGGGGCAGCCCTATGGAAAAACCCAACTGGCAAGAAATTGAGGGCTGCAAACAACCACATGAGTGATCTTCAGAGCAGACCCCATGTCACTACCAGTTGAGCTCTTAGATAAGACTACGGCCCCAGTTGATAGCTTGATTGTAACCTTGAGAGAGACCTTGAGCCAGAGGCACTCAACTGAGCTGTGCTTGGATTCCTGATTCATAGGAATTATTTTAAGCCTCTAAGGGTTAGGGTAATTTATTACACAGCAATACATAACTAATATAGCTATTATTCAGTAGTTTAAATACTTATTCATGAAGCAATATTGATGACCCTTTCCACATAATATAGGGGAAAATAATTCTACTTGCTACTTTGTGCACTATGTATTTTTATGGATCAGCCAACAGACCAACATGTGACAAGCTATTACATGGAGATTGAAAATCTGGCACCATGAATTATTCAACCATTGTCTCCAATGAACGGTCTGACACAGAGGTTAGATTTACCAGGAACCAAAGTAACACCTGCACTATCCAATTCTTGTTACCATTTTGTAATCTTGGAGAATTATTAGGTTGTTTGAAAAGTGTTCCAGAGTATCATCTTTAATTGTGGATGCCAGGTTCAAGTTAAACAACTTTCTGCCCACACAAGTGGTAGAATTACATGATGACTTACTAATGCTCCCACTGAACAGAGCTGTACACAACCCTTTGACTATCTGGCTAAGATAGCTCTTTGAGGACTAATAACCTAGGGCTCCCTGGGACCTAATAATTATATCAGACTAATATATATATATAAAAAAAACTCTAAATAAAATCTATGCTGAAGCCATGAGACAAAGAAGATGGTGATGAAAATAACATTGGTAGACAGTTTAAAGTTTATATTATTATACTATTTGTCATTCATAGTTTCGTTTCTCACCACAAATCTTGTGTGCTAGACATGATTACTATTATAAGCCCCTTTCACCATGCTACACACTGCCTTGCACATAGGACAGAGTTTGATAACTCTAGAACAATTTGCCTCAGAGTGGTTGCTAACCTCCTAAACTGTGAAATGCCTGCATAAAAAGTAAATCGTTCCATCATAAGGAGAAAAACCCTACTATCCTACTGCCTTCCCAACCTACCCTAGGCTGGAATTTGAGATTGTTTCTATTCAACATTGCTTAAGAAATTTTTTTTAGTTGCTTTACTCTGGCTTAATGAGCCACATTCTCTGAGCCAATGGCTACCTTTCCTACCAACACCATAAACAAAATTGATCATATTTGTTAAGGGAAAAGGCAGTCCAATGATATGGTAATGAGTGCCGACTGTGGAATGTTCATCTCCTGCAGAAATTCACGGCCCCATTCACCACAGCATCATATGCCTCCTAGAGAAAGAAGCGGTAGGTAGTTTATTCCTGTCTGGAAATTGATGTGTAGCCAGGGGTAGCATGTGCACATTCACATCTGCCTAAAGCAGGATGTAAAATGTGCCCATGAATCAAACATACTCTAGTATTTTTAAATCACAGAGAGTCCGGACTAGCTGCAAGAGGCAGACTTTTATAGCTAGGCTGCACTTTGCTGAAATACTAGCCTTGATCTGTTGCTGCTCCATTCCTGGGACTAGATGGTCTTTATGGGTCCTTTTGGCTCTGATGTTGTAAGATTTGTGGATTAGCTAAGTTGGCTTAAAGAATCCTCCTGAACTGTGTTAGCCATGTATTGGATCTTTGATATCATCTGATATTTTTCACTCACTTTGGGTTAGGAAAGATAGTGTACATGGAAGAATATTACAGATTGACTATGACCAGCAAGGAGTCATCAAAATTAGTTGGGAGAAAAAAAGAAAATGTTTGTATGAGTAAGAAAACAGATTACAAAATAATGTGTTTGGGCAAAGACCACTAGTGGTGTCCCAGCTTCCATTCTCTCCTATTTCCTTTATATTAGAACTCCTGCTTTTGAGCTGGGTACACAACCATCTGAAACAAAACTGTATCTCAGTAGCTCACCAGCTGATATGGTTATATGTCTAAGTTCTGGCCAATGGAAAGTAAGCTAAAGTATTATGTGCAACATCTGGGGAGTGTCCTCCTGGCCAGAATTCAGACAAGATGCCTGGAGCACAAATAGCCATCCTGAACCATGAGGTCATATGTTGAGGATGGCAGAGCAATAAGATAGAGGAGCCTCTATCCCTGCCACCATGAAGTGTCATGACAGCCAGAACTGCCTCCAAACTTCATTTACCTGACAGAAAAATAAACTGCTCTTTTGTTTAAATCACTACTATTTTGGATTTTCTGTCACTCATAGAGGAATTAACCTTGCTAACAAACCAGAGATATGTGTATCCCATTTTAATAAATTATGTAGGTGTGTATGCTACATGTGTGTACATGTGTGCATGTGTGAGTATGTGTGTGTGTGTTGACTCTCACTCAGCATCCATTCTCCCCTTTTAATATCATTCTAATTTCCTCGTAGGGAAATTGCCTGTCTCCCACTGTGTGATGTCATTGTGGGATGGTCAATACACTTGCCTATCTTCTCTCCAGGTAATTCAAGAGGGTCTCTGGAGGTCCCTTTCATCAGGTCATTCTTCTCACTGCCCTGTTTCAGTGGGAGGTAAGTTAGAATTTCTTAGACCTTGGTCCTTAATCCTCTCCATTTCTCAGTTGTGCTCCCTCACAAAAGATTTATTATCCACACTAGCTTCTATGACATCTATAAACAGATGATTCTCAGAATGCCTTCCCAGCCAGCCTGAGCTTCTCCTCTGAATTCTGTACCCATATGTTCATTAGTACCCTGGCAGAAATGGGTGATACATTCAGACTGAAACAACTAGAGTAAGTGGATGGGAAACAGGGACATGATAAAAGGTCATGCAGTATTCTGGAACAAGCAAGAGCACATCCAGAACCTGGAGAGAAAGAGAGGTGGAGAAGTCACCTGACAAGGGCTATGGCCTATGATTCAGAGATGCAGCCAGCCCACAGCAACACTGCAGGGAGGAAGTCAGAGAGATAAACATCCCCCGCATTCCCTTTCCTTCTCTGATCTGCTGGCATCCCCCATTGAACCAACCCAGTACGAAGCTAGAGGCAAAGGGAGTTCGTTGATGCAGGTCAGCCTCCAAGGGCCCAGAGCAGGGTGGAGGAGGGTGGAGAGTAGGTCTGGAGAGGCAGACAGAGAACGTGCAGCACAACCCACCTATCCACTTGCCTACTAAAGATTTTGTGATGTCTCAAGGCACCTCAAATTCATTGTGCCCCACATCAAACCATTCATCTAACCCCTCCCTGGATTTAGCCAGCCTAGTCCTCTGTCATTGTTCCCAGTCTTAGGAAATGGCACCATTACCAATTTAAGCAAGCCAGAAACTGGAAATTATTCCTGACCCCTCTCTTTCTCCAGCCACTGTCAGTCTATAGCCAAGTTCAGCTAATTTTGTGTAACCTACCTCCAGCAAAACAAAACCGAACCCACTCTCACCAGGTACTTTGATCCTTAAGAAAAGCAGGGCAAGCAAGGCAAAAAGCTGGGGCAGGCTCACTGAGTGGTGCCTCCTATCTTCTGCAGCTGCCATATCCTTGTTTCTTAGTAAGCCCTATTCCTCAGCTTCTCTTCAATCCCAAGACCACACAACATAGCCTTCCTGTAAAGCCTCTTTTTGCTTAATATAGTTAGAGTTAGTTTCTACTGCTTGAACAAGAGCCTTAATGAGTAAAGTAAAAGATTTAATTAGGAACCTAACTGAAAAAGTATTTTGCTCCTCAAATGTGTCATCCCTCTTCAGAACCTACAGGACATCTGAAACCATTCTCTATTTTTAAAATAACTTTTCCGAAAAGAAGTAATTAAAGATAATTCTGTTAATTAAAAATGGTAAAGTACCGCTATGTATAATACAATCATTGCCATGTGCCCATATGTTAAGAATAGGCATCCCTCTGAGGGGGAATTAGAGGTGATTTGTACTTTCCTCTTTGGGTCTCTGATCCCCATGTTTTCAACTGTGGATAACTGGGTTTTACAAAGTAAGTAAACATTATCTTAAAAGGTAAAGTGTAGTGTATCGATGCTGGAATAATAGTAAGGAAGTTTTGATACTGCATACTAAGGTAAATAGCAAGAGAGCAGCTATTATGGAATTGCTTTTAAGAACAAAACAGGCCGGGCGCAGTGGCTCAAGCCTGTAATCCCAGCACTTTGGGAGGCCAAGATGGGCGGATCACGAGGTCAGGAGATCGAGACCATCCTGGCTAACACGGTGAAACTCCGTCTCTACTAAAAAAATACAAAAAACTAGCCGGGCGAGGTGGCAGGTGCCTGTAGTCCCAGCTACTCGGGAGGCTGAGGCAGGAGAATGGCGTAAACCCGGGAGGCGGAGCTTGCAGTGAGCTGAGATCCGGTCACTGCACTCCAGCCTGGGTGACGGAGCGAGACTCGTCTCAAAAAAACAAACAAACAAACAAAAAAACCCCCAAAGATTTGGCTTTTGCATGGGTGTTCCCACTACACACACATACACACACACACACACAGGGTAGCTGAAGTCATCATTCAATAGACATTTAATCATTTATTGAATGTCTATTTATGTCTAGGCACCTTGCACATCTTGGAGATACAAATGAGTGAAGCATGGCATTCATTCTTTTTTTTTTTTTTTTTTTTAAGAGGGAGTCTTGCTCTGTCACCAGGCTGGAGTGCAGTGGCGCGATCTTGGCTCACTGCAACCTCCAACTCCCTGGTTCAAGTGATTCTCTTGCCTCAGCCTCCCAAGTAGCTGGGATTACAGGCATGCACCACCATGCCTAGCTAATTTTTGTATTTTTAGTAGAGATGGGGTTTCACCATGTTAGCCAGGATGGCCTCCGTCTCCTGACCTCGAAATCTGCCTACCTCAGCCTCCCAAAGTGCTGGGATTACAGGTGTGAGCCACCATGCCCAGCCGGCATTCATTCTTGAAATGCTTAGAGTCTCGTGTAGGGTTTATCCAAAGCGTGGCCTGTGGACCATCTACATCAGAGTCACCTGTGTTGACGGTTAAATGAAGATACCTAGGTTATTCCCCAGGGCTAGGAAAGAGAACACAATGCAGATGACGAACTTAATTTTTAATAATATAAGGAATTAAACTGGGAAAAAGACAAGGAACTGGGATTCCAGTCAGTGTAAGACAAAAGCATTCAATAATATAATCCTAGAGCTTCCCAACTTACTAGTTTGTAAATGATGTGTCATAATGACAATATTATAGACTTATACCATTATAAGAATATACATGCTAGAGTTAAAAGCTGAATGCTGGCAGTGTCCATAGCTTAAAGGAATAATTAACATATTTATTAATTACCCTCCAGCTAATCCTTCAAACAGGTTCATTATTTGATCAACAGATTGTACCTCCATTGTAAGTAATCTATGGACAATAATAAGTGAAGCTGAATTTTTTTGGTTATATCTGAATTAGGAATGACTTACATTTCATACTAGGGAGCCACATTCAACTGACTCTATATTAATACTGCCTTTTGGTCATAAAACATCTAGAAAACTTACATTTAAGCTTTTTTAAAAAAAGTTGCAATGGAAATGTTAACAAATTGATTATTTTAAAATTATAACTCCCTGTGCTGCTTTTACCCTGCTTTAATTGTACATAACTCATTCATCCATGCATCTATTTATTTATTTATTTATTCAGTCAGTCATTCATTCATTCAAACATTCACATACAGAGCATGGCAGATAGGTATGAGAAACTATGGAGGTTCAAAGGTAATTAAGCTCGTCTCACAAAAAGTTTACAGATAAGACATGTGAAAGAACAGATGTGATAGATAGCATGTCATAAATTAAATTAAAATTTAAACATGCAAAATACTAAGGGAGCCTGGAGGTGAGAGAGATGGCTGTCATTTGGGTTCACCAAGGCTGCCTTGTCACTAACAGCTCAGATAATGAGGGATGAGACAGGCTCGGCAGCAACTTGGATATGGGAGTGAGAGAATCAGGGATGCTTGGAATCTGGGTAGAGAATAGGTATAACGGGAAGATGGAAGTTAAGAAGAGGAACAGATTTTGAGAGAGGAAAGATGAATTCCATAAGGACTATGTATTCGTCCGTTTTCACACTATAAAGAACTGCCCAAGACTGGGTAATTTACAGATAAAAGAGGTTTAATTGACTCACAGTT
This sequence comes from Macaca nemestrina, assembly GCF_043159975.1. NCBI lineage: Eukaryota > Metazoa > Chordata > Mammalia > Primates > Cercopithecidae > Macaca > Macaca nemestrina. Next base: position 46,869,629 of record NC_092128.1, read on the forward strand.
CTGCATGGTTGGTGAAGCCTCAGGAAACTTAGAATCATGGCAGAAAGGGAAGCAGGCATATCTTACAAGACAGCAGGCAAGAGAAAAGCGAGCATGTGAGAGCGCAGGAAAAATCGCCATTTATAAAACCATCCAATCTTGTGAAATTCACTCACTGTTATGAAAACAGCATGGGGGAAACCGCCCTCATAATCCAGTCATTTCCCTCCCTCAACAGAGGGGATTACAGGTCCCTTCCTTGACACATGGGGATTACAATTTGAAATGCGATTTGGGTAGGGGAACAGAACCAAACCATATCAGGCTGAATCTGATACACTACTACAGTGTTTATGGAAAAGTGACAGCAAGCACAGAAATTAGGAAAACTAGTCCTGGGCTCTGGAGAGATCACAGGATTCAAGGTCCTAAGGTGATGTACAAGTCATACTCAAAGCTCTACTGCTAACTGGAAATGTGGCTTCAGTTGCATCATTTAGCCTCTTTGGTTCTCAGTTTTCCCTTCTACAAGGTGAAGATGCAGTGCTGAACCCAAGTCTCCCACAGTGTGGTCTGCAATATGATTTTAGGTGGTCCACATGGAAACTTTAAAAAATGTTTTACCACTTGTATTTACGTTGATGTGTTTTAGAAAAAAAAGATTGCCGAGGCCTGTCATAGTGGCTCACATCTATAATCCCAGCACTTTGGGGGGCTGAGATGAGAGGATCACTTGAGGCCAGGGGTTTGAGATCAGCCTGGGCAACATAGCAAGACCCCACCTCTGCTAAAAATTTAAAAATTAGCTGGGTGTGGTGGCTTATGTCTGTAGTTCCACCTACTTGGAAGGCTGAGGCAGGAAGATTGCTTGAGCCCAGGAAGTCAAGGCTGCAGTGAGCCATGATTGTGCCACAGCACTCCAGCCTGGGCAATAGAGCAAGACTCTCTCTCTCAAAAAAATGATTGTCCAACAAACTCTTCATTTTGCTGACACTATTTCTTTGGCTAAGTGAAGTGGGAAAGCATACTGATTTTTTAAAATAGTAAATAAATAATACATGCAGTAAACTGATAGGGTGGAAATGGTGAAGGTCATTTGCCAATGATAGGGTTGAGAAACCAAAGTTTAGGTTGTCAAGAGGGTACTTCATACTCAATAGTCCTAAGATCCTAGGTTTTATGGCATTGTCACAGGTAGAACAGGAATAGATAAGACCATCAAAGGGCCAGGCACAGTGGCTCACTCCTGTAATCCCAGCACTTTGGGAGGCCTAAGTGGGCGAATCACCTGAGGTCAAAAGTTCGAAACCAGTTTGGCCAACATGGCGAAACCCCCTGTCTACTAAAAATACAAAAATTAGCTGGGCGTGCAGGCGCACACCTGTAATCCCAGCTACTCAGGAGGCTGAGGCAGGAGAATTGCTTGAACCCAGGAGGCAGAGGTTGCAGTGAGCCGAGATCGGGCCACTGTGCTCCAACCTAGGTAACAGGGCAAGACTCCATCTCAAAAAACAAAAAACAAAAAACAAAAAACAAGACCATCAAAGGAAGATCATATGAGAAAGGAAAGGGGCTTAGGGCAGAGCACTGAACATTTTACATTAAGAAAGAAAGAAGGGAAGCAGGCAGGGGACCAACCAGTCCTGTCAGCAGTGTTGGATGGAGCTGGGGGTAATGTGAGCAGAGAAGGAGGAGGCAAAATGGAGGGTCAAGGAGCTGCCACGTTGGCTCTTTGCTCTCAGAGGTGGGATGCTAGAAGCTTGTCCCATGTAGAGGGAGCTGAAGATGGGGGAGATGGACCAACAGTTTCTCATTCTTCCTGAGGACTTCCACATGCCAAGCAGACATTCTCTGATCTTAGGATTCAGTAATCGGAGGGAAACGGATGGAAATTGCATTATGCCATTCTTGCATTGCTATAAAGAAATAGCCGAGGCTGGATAATTTCTAAGAAAAGAGGGTAAATTGGCTCACAGTTCTGCAGGCTGTACAGGAAGCATAGCGCCAGCATCTCACAATCATGGCAGAAGATGAAGAGGGAGCAGGAGCAAGAGAGAGGTGAGGAGATGCCACACACTTTTAAACAACCAGATCTCACGAGAACTCACTCACTATTGCAAGAACAGCACGAAGGGGATGGCATTAAAGCATTCACGAGAAATCCATCCTCATGATCTAATCACCCTCCCACCAGCTGCCACCTCCAACATTGGGGATTATATTTCGCCATGAGATTTGGACAGGGACAAGTATCCAAACTATATCAGGGACATAACTGCACACGACAGAACAACAAACGAAATCGGTCACTGTATCTGCACCTAGTCTTTCAGGTATGGGTAATGCGTTCCAGCTGATATTTCACTGGTGCCTGCAAAGTTCCAGATGCTGTTCAGGATACTGAGGATTTAGAAATAGTTTAAATGCAGTTACTACCCCAAGGAGCCTACAGCAAGGGGAGGAAAGCAAACAGGTTTATAAATAAATTATAATTCAGTGTGATGGGTCTAACTATAAAAGCATGTGTAAGGAACAGGAGTAATAAAGAGGAGAAAGTGAGGAACTCTGCTTGGATGAGAATAGAAGGATGGGTGGTCAGGAAGAACGCCCAGCCAGATGTACATGACCCCAAGTCATAAAGGAAATCTTACATTTTATATCACACACTCTGTTTAAGATTTATTCATTCAAACAATATTTAATATTCAAACAATATTTATTCATTCAAACAAGATTTATTCATTCAAGCAATATTTACCGAATGCCTATTATGTGCCAGCCACTATTCTAAAGCAGCCAACAAAACTGACAAAAATCCCTGCTCTTATGGAGCTTATAAGTTAGTGAGGGGAGACAGATAACAGGTAAATAGCTACACAGTATGTGAGGGTGGTACAGGACGGAGGAGCTGGGCACGGTGGCTCACACATGTGACCCCAGTATTTTGGAAGGCCAAAGTGGGCGTATTACTTGGGGCCAGGAATTTGTGACCAGCCTGGGCAACATGGTGACACCTCGTCTATACAAAAATAAAAATAAAAGATAACCAGGCATGATGGCACGTGTCTGTGGACCCAGCTACTTGGGAGGTTGAGAGGAGGATCACCTGAGCCCAGAAAGTTGAAGCTGCAGTGAGCTGTGATTGTGCCACCGCTCTCCAGCCTTGGCGACAGAGACAGACCCTGTCTTAGAAAAAAAAAAATTGCAATGAAGGAAAATAAGATTGGAAGAGAGAATCAGGAAGGCCTGAGGGAGAGTGATTGTTATTTTTAAAAAGATATTCAGGGGAAGCCTCACTAAAACAGAATATTTGAGCAAATCCCTGAAGGAGATGAGGAAGAAAGCCATGTGGACGTGGAATAGTGTTCCAGGACGAGGGAACAGCAAATGCAAAGGTTCTGAGGTAGAAGCATGGCTGCTGGTGCTGAGACAGCGCGTGCCTGGTGGTTCCAAGGTAGACGCTTGCCCGGTGTTTCTGAGGCGGACGCGTACCCGGTGGTTCTGAGGCAGCCGCGTGCCCCGTATTTCTGAGGCGGACGCGTGCCCGGTATTTCTCAGGCGAACGCGTGCGCGGTGGTTCTGAGGCAGCCGCGTGCCCCGTATTTCTGAGGCGGACGCGTGCGCGGTGGTTCTCAGGCGGACGCGTGCCCGGTGGCTCTGAGGCAGCCGCGTGCCCGGTGTTTCTGAGGCGGACGCCTGCCCGGTGTTTCTGAGGCGGGCGCCTCCCGGTGTTTCTCAGGCGGACGCGTGCCCGGTGTTTCTGAGGCGGACGCGTGCCCGGTGTTTCTCAGGTGGACGCGTGCCCGGTGTTTCTCAGGCGGACGCGTGCCCGGTGGCTCTGAGGCAGCCGCATGCCCGGTGTTTCTCAGGCGGACGCCTGCCCGGTGTTTCTCAGGCGGACGCGTGCCCGGTGTTTCTGAGGGGAACGCGTACCCGGTGTTTCTGAGGCGGACGCGTGCCCTGTGGCTCTGAGGCAGCCGCGTGCCTGGTATATTGGGAGAACAGCACAGAACAAAGTGAGTGGGAGCATCGAGAGCAACAGGAAATGAATTAGAAAGTTAAATCAGCTAAGTTAAATAAGTAATAAGTTAGGTAAGTTAGATAACCGGTTAGAACCAGTTCCAATTGAAGATAGTAAGAATGAGAAGCCTCTGAAATATTATTGGAGTGAATATATCCAGTGGGAGTGGGCTCTTTGAATCTGGAGTTTATTAAGCAGATATCTCTTGAGCATGTGCTAGACATTGAAATAAGTGCTAAGGACATAGAGGTGACCCCAGACACAGTTATTCTTGTCTTCAGGGATCTCAAAATCAGACAAGTAAGCAAATACTGACAATACATACATAACTGCAATGATAAGGGTAGGTATGGTGTGCTAGGGAGGGTGTCAAAGGGGCACCTAACACAGTTATCCAGAGTAGGGGGGATCAGGGAAGTTTTCCTACAGAAGTGACCTCTAAGCCAAGACTTGAAGTAGAAGCAGTTTGCTCCACAAAGGAGAAAATAGTCTGATTTCTTGACAAGTGTGAGAACCACTGTGCTCTCAAGCCATCTACATAGACCTAGGATAAGAAACAAGCCGGTCATTTACATGGGGTTGCTGCTTTTCAAGGCACTGTCCACGTATTATTTTATGAGGCCTTCACGACGATCCTGAGAAGTAAGCAGTGCAGGGTTATTATCATCATTTTACATGTGAGAGAGTTGAGGTCCAGAGAGATGAAATGACTCCCCAAGGCCAAAGACCGGTACCTGCTGGAACCAGGGCCTGAATGTGGTTGATACATATGCAGCACTTACTATGTGACTGGCAATATATTAAGCACTTTACAAGCAGTAATCTATTTACTTAGGACAAAAATCGTATGCCATCCCCATTTTACAGATGAGGAGACTGAGGCACAGAGAAGTTAAACCTTGCCCAAGGCCACAAAGCTAGTAGGTGTTGAAGCCAGAATTCAAACTCAGTCATCTGGCGTGAGAGTACTCGATCATACCCCTCCATACCATATTGCCCATAGTTAGACGAATTTCAGTCATTACTGAGACAAAGAGAGGTACACGTGTATAGGTGTGTATACGTGTGTGTATGTATATATGGGGTGGAGTGAGGTGGGACAGGTGTTCTTTCCTGGTAGTGCTGAATTACACCATTATCGCTATCATCTTATCTATATTGGGATGGCCATATGGGCTTTATAAATGAAATATGTGTTCATTTTGTATAATCTTGTTTAACTAGGAGAAACTTCTCTTATGAAAGGAAGGGAGGGATGGCTTGGTTTCTATGACCTGGGAATTGTCTTGAGGTTCCTCTAGTTTTGTTGCCTCCTCCACTCATAAGCTTTCCAGATCCTGCAGGGTGTGTACAGAGAAGAGTCACATACCAGATGTCACAACGCAGGGATCTGACTGCTTCAGAAATACACTGGCAGTGAGACATCCCAATGAGGGCTGTTCCCTTTAAACCCGTTTCTCGAGGTGGGCTCTGAGGCTGCCATTCCTCAAAACATTTATGTAACTCATCCACTCAGAGTTGGACCCTGTGACATGTAGAGAATGTTCATCCTTACAACAAGGAACTGGGAATGTCTAAGGGACATTCATAGCCAAGTCTATTAATAAGGTTTTCATTCTTACCAACTTAATTGAAGTCTAATTTCTATACCATAAAATTTGCCCATTGTACATGTACAAATCAATGACTCTTATGAATGTATAGAGTTGTACAGCCATCATTGAAATCCAGTCTCAGGATGTTTCCATCACTGCATAAAGCTCCCTGGAGTCCATTTACAGTTAATCCGCACTCCCATCCTCCGGCTTTAGGCAACCACTGATCCTATTCCATCTTTATAAATTTACCTTTTCTAGATATTTCGTATGAATGGGATCATACAATATGTGGCTTCTTCCACTTTGCGTTATGTTTTCTTTTTTTTTTTTTTTTTTTTTTTTTTGAGACGGAGTCTCACGCTGTTGCCCAGGCTGGAGTGCAGTGGCGCGATCTCGGCTCACTGCAAGCTCCGCCTCCTGGGTTCACGCCATTCTCCTGCCTCAGCCTCCTGAGTAGCTAGGACTACAGGCGCCCGCCACCGCGCCCGGCTAATTTTTTGTATTTTTAGTAGAGACGGGGTTTCACTGTGGTCTCGATCTCCTGACCTTGTGATCCGCCCGCCTCGGCCTCCCAAAGTGCTGGGATTACAGGCTTGAGCCACCGCGCCCGGCCTGCGTTATGTTTTCAAGGTGTTATAGTATATATCAGTACTTTGTTTTATTTTATTGTTGAATAGTATTTCATAAGGTATGTATATTTTGTTTACCCATTCGCCTGTTGATGGGCATTTAGGTTGTTCCTAGTTTTTGGCTATTATGAATAATGCTGCTATAAACATTCACATGCATGTCTCTATGTGGACGTGTTTTCATTTCTGTAGAATATGAATTTTATTTTATTTTTTATTTTTATTTTTTTTTGAGACTGAGTTTCACTCTTGTTGCCCAGGCTAGAGTGCAATGGTGCGATCTCGGCTCACTGCAACCTCTGCCTCCTGGGTTCGAGCGATTCTCCTGCCTCAGCCTCCCGAATAGCTGGGATTACAGGCATGTGCCACCATACCCAGCTAATTTTGTATTTTTAGTAGAGACGGGGTTTCACTGTGTTGGTCAATCTGGTCTTGAACTCCTGATCTCAGGTGATCCACCTGCCTCGGCCTCCCAAAGTGCTGGGATTACAGGCATGAGCCACTGTGCCTGACCAGAATAAGGATGTTTAAGTGTGCAATTCAGTGGCTTTTAGTATGGTCATAGAGTCATACAAACATCATTATTATCTAACTCTAGAATATTTTCATCATCCCCAAAAGAAACCCCATACCCATTAGCAACCACTCCTTTTTTTCTCTTCCTTCCATCCCCTGGTAACCATGAGTCTACTTTCTGTTTTAATGGATTTACCTTTTCTTGACATCTCATATAAAAGGAGTCATGCCATGTGTGGCCTTTTGTGACTGAATTCTTTCACTTAGCGTAATGTTTTTGAGATTCATCCATGTTGTAGCATGTGTCAGATTTTTTTTTTTTTGGTCGCCCAGGCTGGAGTGCCGTGGCATGATCTCAGTTCACTGCAATCTCTGCCTCCCAGGTTCAAGTGATTCTCGTGCCTCAGCCTCCCAAGTAGCTGAGATTACAGGTGCAAACCACCACCATGCCTGGCTAATTTTTGTATTTTTAGTAGAGACAGGGTTTTGCCATGTTGACCAGGCTCGTCTGGAACTCCTGACCTCAAGTGACCCGTCTGCCTAGACTCCCAAAGTGCTGGGATGACCATGCCTGGCTTAGTATTTTACTCTTTTTTGTACCAGGTAACGAAGTATTTTATTCTTTTTTGTACCAAATAAAGTATGGATGTACCATACTTTTTTTTAAATCAGTTCATCAGTTGATGGTCATTGAGTTGTTTTTACTTTGTGGCTATTATGAATAATGCTGTTATGAACATTTGTGCACACATTTTTGTGTGGACATGTTTTGAATCCTCAGTTCTCTTGGGTATATATCTAGGAGCAGACTTGCTGGGTCATATGCGAACTCTAAGTTTAACTTTTTGAGGAACTGCTAAACTGTTTTCCAAAGTAGTGGTATCATGTTACATTCCCATAGGCAATGTATGAGGGCTCCAGTTTTTCCACATTCTCAGCAATGCTTGTTATTATCTGTATTTTTTCTTAATAGCCATGCTAGTGGGTGTTGAATAAGGTTTTGACCAAAGTTTTGGCAAAATTAAGTAAAACTAACACCACTATCAAGAACAAGAAAAAGAATCCCAGAGGTTAATAGCAGTGTAAAAAAGGAGTTCTTGTGTGGCACATAATTTGACTATTAAAAATTCCCAAATAGTTGCTCTATAAGAGGCTGGAGAAACTGTAGCATTGTATATCTGAACATGGCTTTCGGTGGGACTATTTAAAGAGCAACACTAATCTCTCCCCACTTCTGTCTGATCATACAGAGACTTTGGACATTTGTAAGTGGCACATATGCAGACAAATTAGTAAGACCCCTTTGGAGGGCAATTTAGCAATAAAGTTTCAGAAGTGTTAGACCCAAATATTTCAGCTCTCAGAATTTATCCTAAGAAATTCAGAATTTATCTCTGATTCTGATCAATCAGAATTTATCTCTAGAGACACTCAAAATTTATGCACAAGGATGTTTATTACAATATTATTTATAAAGACAGTTACCAAAGAGTTTAAATCCTTGAATCTTTACAGCTTTATTCTTATTGACATTTTTCAAATGTTCTATGGTTGCTTTATATAATTAAAGCAATTGAGTGTAAGTGTTATTTCTTAAAAAGTCTGTTCCATCCTGAAGGTCTAGTTTAAAGATGCATCTTTCTTCATGCCTTCCTCAGTCATCCAGTGGTTCCTCTTCCTTGGCATTTCAGGTGCATCTAGGTCTGGGTCTAAAGCAAAAAACAACAAGAGAGGGATTGCTTGTAATGTCAGAGACCTGTCACTAAAAGTGACTTATTAACCAGTTTTCTAACTATTCAAGAAACTGATTATATTTCTTTTGCATATTTAAGAGTTGTTTCTGAGATCATCAATAAGTGGGCAAAAAAATTCTTTTTCTAAATTAGGCTGTGAAGATTTGCTTTTAACCAGCTCAGAAGGGGTTAATCACACCTGATATGCTTCCTAAGAGCATAAGATAGCAACATCCCTGAGTTGAGCCTCTGGAGTTTACTGCTGGTTTACTCCTGTAACTAAGGAGAGAAGCTATTAAATGCATACAGTGATCCATGGCAAAATCTCAGAAGACTCCTCTCCTCTGTAGTGAGCTAATCAAATAATAACAACCTTGTAGTAATAGTTATGCTCCAGCAGCCATGCAGCTTCCCAGAAACTGCTTATTCTGGGTGTATTATTAAACCTCAGAGCATTACGCATACTTCATGAGCAGTTTCACTAACAGGTTTTAATTGATAAGTTGGAAAATTTGCCTCATACAGGGAGAAAATCTGTCAAAGGAAATTAAATGTGTGTATGTGTATACATATATACATACATATATATATATTTATTACTGTAGAATTTGGCATCGTTTTATCATCGACACTAAATGCCTAGGCAGATAGCAAAGAGCCTCAGAGCATGCTTTTTTTTTGGTGCAAATAAATAATAATGGATAATTTGGAAAGTGTTAATTATATTGAATTACAATTAGTAATATCTAAGTATGAGGTTGTTATGTGATATATTTCATTTACTGTTCAACCAAATGCTTTAATTATAACTTTGGTTACGTTTTCTGCACTAATAAAAGAAAAATATCACCTGCTCTACTGGATTATACCAACAGGCACAATAATGTTAGGAAGCAATGAACCTTAGTAGAAGTTCATAAAGAAAATTTACATATACCACAATCTAAGAATATTTTAGAAAATATTGTATCTATATATTTGAATGGACTTGTAATAGGCAAGTAATACTAGCAAACAAACATTCCTCTGCTTTATAAAAATAACAATAAAATGTCATTAGCAAAGCCATCACAAAAAAACTTTATGAGAGACAGAAAATCAGAGAGAGAAAGAGAAAGAAAGAAAGGAAAAAAAAATCAGAAAGACAAATTCCAGGTGTCAGGTCCTGGAACGAAATGATGTTAGAAATGTTCTCCTTCCCAGGTAGGTCTCATGGCTCATATCTATATTAATGTATATGAATCCATATTGCTATCTTTTTATTCTTTTTGATTAATGGTTGAAATTATTAGAGCTTTTTTTCTCTTAGCTATAAGCACAAACTGAGAAGTATTAGTGAAATGTTAGTAAACCCCTACCTTGGAATCTTATGTCAGGGAAATGGCCCATGGGGCTTGAGTCAGGTGACTCTGGTTAGGAAGGACAAAAGTGTTCCAAGGTCTTTCTTGGGCCAACAGTACTAATCTCACCTGTAGTGTACCAGAGACTTTTGATTGATAAAGATGGCAAAGGACTGGGAGGCTTGCTAAGTGCACACACACAGAGAACGAAGATTTTTCAGAGGCCAGGGTTTTAAAAAACTAAACAGGAAAAGGAGCCATCCCCACTGAGTCCCTTACAATCATCCAGACACTGGATACTGGGTTTAACCAATCTTAAAACATGCTTTTTGAAGTCAAGAAGTAGAATCGCAAAAGAACAATGCCAGGTGCACCACGTGTTGCCAGCTTAGCTGACGGGTCCCTGTCAGAGGGCTTCCTGAGGGCAGCCAGGTCAGACCTGGCTCAGCAATTCATGCCTTCCTGCAACTGTGTCGAGAGATTGCTCTGCCAGGCCTGGGAGAATGACACAGAGAAGAGCATCTGCCATGCCCCCTGCCGTTTCTACTCAGACGACCCCCACCTCCACCCCCAGGTTGTAGAACAGTAGACCAGGAAAAATATCCTGCCCCCAGGTCTGGGCATAAAGAAGGGAGTGGGTGGCTAGTCTAGGTCTTTGAGTTTCAACCACTGCACCCCTAGTTAGGTAGACTTCTCTTTAAGGTGCAGATGCTAAGATGACTCCATTCTGATGACTGTCTATATCAAGGCCTCCCACCCTCAGGGAAATTGGGTGAGCTGTTCCTGTTGATGAAGCTATGGGGCTCTCCTATGGGAGGTACCAGTATTAGCATATGGGACTTGGTGCCTAGATTGGGGCTGACTTTGGGGTAGGTAGAACAGAGACTTCTTGAAGCTCTTATGTAGACTAATCCAAGTCTCCTGGAAGTGGTTGCTACTTCTCTCAACTTCTCCCTGGCCCAGCGTGACTGCCCCTCATGGGCCTTCACACTGGGGACTTCTCCATATTATACCTTCAGCTTCCTGGCCCAGGAGGGATCCTTAACAATCTGTTACCTCAAACAGATGTAAAACCCAGCAATATAGTGATACTAAAAAGACTGTGCAGAGACCAAATCCTGGTGAAAATAGCTTAGCCCATGTGAGGATCCCATGATTCTAAAAGATACAAAGAATTCACTCCTGAGCTATTAATGTCCACTGACTATTTGCCCAACACTGATGAAGGTGTTAGGGATTCATCAGTGCATGAAAGAGATGAAAATCCCTGCTGGGGAGAAAAATAAAGTAGGGAAGAGGAGGACAGAGGGGGATAGAGTGGCTTGCAGTAACAAATAGGGTGGCCAGAGGTTTCACTGTGGAAGTGCTGCATTTGAGCAGACTTGAAAGAGGTGAGACTGTGAGTCATGTGGTACCGAGAGGAAGAGCGTTCCAGGCAGAAGGGACAGTGAGTGCAAAGGCCCTCGGCTGGGAGCATGGCTGGCTTGGCAAGGAGTGACAGGGAGGCTGATGTGCCAGAATCAGAGTGAGCAAGAGAGAGTGAGCCATGGAGAATGAGGTAAAGAGGAGAATCAAGTCATGTGGGGCCTCACAGGGCCTGAAAGGACTTTGGCTTTTGCTCTGAGTGAAATGAGGACTCCTAGGAGCATTTTGAGCTGAAAAGAGAAAAGTCCTGACTTACATCCTGTTAGGAGTCCTCTGCCTGTGATGGCTCATCTCACAGCACTCACCTGGTTGGCCTGATGATACCCACACTAAATGTAGGTGAAGCCTCGGAGAAGGAAGAAAGAAAGTAGAAAGAGCAGCCAAGCAGGAGGAGCAGCAACAGGCACAGGAGTTGAGGGAGGTTGTGATTTGGAGCAGCAGTGGAAAACATGGAGTCCACATTTGCTGACAGTGGAGGAGTACTATTGAAGAAACAGTTTATGTGCAAGTTGTATAAGGAAAGTAAAATATACCTTTGGTAAAAGGATTATAAGGAGGCATAAGAATGTGGATTTTTACCTACATTGAAAGTTTAAAAAAAAATTTTGTTTTGAAAGTTTAAGCAAGTTTTAAAACATTAATTGTAAAGAAAATTCTGTGTGTAAACATATTAGCTAAAGTTAAAAAGGTACCATCCAATTTTTCTGTGAACTGGACATTAAAGTAAAAATGCAACAGATTTTTCTTAAAGCACCAACCTGCTCTTTAACAAAAATTATAAAATGTTAAAAAGAGTCTATAAAATCTTACCTTATGGTCAAACATTAAAAATTAGATAAATATGTCTATAAGGTTTTATTAAAATTAAGTTTAACATTAATAACACACTAATATAAAGATAAAATTTAGCTTATCTAGTATAAAAATCATACAAAAAGCATTGTTAAATGTAAAATGGTATTTGGCTTTCTTTGGTTTAAAAACTAATAAAAATAGGTGCTAAAAGAAACATTCATTTTACTAGAAGATCATAAAAGTTAAAAACTTAAAACAAATTTTGGCAATTAAGACAGCATAGCAAGATGCAAATGCCTGGTTGAAATGGATCAAACATTCCATCTGCACGTTAAACAAAAGCAATTGTTATGCTCATGCACATGGCAGGCCAGAGGCCCTGATTGTCCCCCTTCCACTAAGGTGGTCCTCCAGTCAACCAGGCATGGGCTGCATAGTAGAGCTCTTTTCCAGGATTCTACAGCCTGGAGTAATAAGTCTTGCCAAGCTCTCTCTGCTATATCCCAAAGTCCAGCACCCTGCAGGTCAACCCCCGAGGGCCATCCAGCCTCCATATCCCAACACTAATTTCACTTCATGTCTCTCACGACAGGGAGGAAACTTAGCATTCCTTGTAGACCTGAAGGGATGTGATGAGCTTAAGAATTTTCAAGAGCTTATCAATCAGTCAGCCCTTGTTCATCCCCAAGAGGATGTGTGGTGGTATTGTGGTGGACCTTTACTGGGCACTCTGCCGAATAACTGGAGTGGCACTTATACTTTAGTCCAATTGGCTATCCCTTTCACCCTGGCATTTCATCAACCAGAGGGAGGAAAAATAAGACATTGTAAAGTGAGAGAAGCCCCTTATAGGTCTTTCAACTCTCACATTCATTTAGACGCAATTGGAGTCCCATGAGGAATACCAGATCAATTTAAAGCTTGAAATCAAATAGCTACAGGATTTAAGTCAAGATTTTAGTGGGTGACAGTTAATAAGAATGTAAATTAGATAAACTACATCTATTACAACCAACAGCAACAAGCTTTTCATGAGTTAAAAGAAAAACTCAGGTTGGCCCCAGCCCTGGGGCTACCTGACCTGACAAGACTTTTTACACTCTACATGTCAAAAAGAAAAAAAAAATGGCAGTTGGAGTTTTAACCCAGACTATAGGGCCTTGGCCAAGACCAGTGGCCTCTCTCTCAAAACAACTAGATGGGGTTTCCAAAGGTTGGCCCCCATGTCTAAGGGCCCTGGCAGCAAAGTCCCTGTTAGCACAAGAAGCAGACAAGCTAACTCTTAGGCAAAACCTAAACATAAAGTCCCCCCATGCTGTGGTGACTTTAATAAATACCAAAGGACATCATTAGCTAATGAATGCTAGACTAACTAGATACCAAAGCTTTCTCTGTGAAAATTCCTGCATAACCATTGAAGTTTGCAGCACCCTAAACCCTGCCACCTTACTCCTGGTATCAGAGAGCCCAGTTAAACATAATTGTGTAGAGGTATTGGACTCAGTTTATTCTGGTGGGCCCAACCTCCGAGACCACCCTTAAACATCAGTAGACTGGGAGCTGTACGTGGATGGGAGCAGCCAAAGCATGAGGAAACTCATCGCAGGACTCATTTTCCTTAAAATTTGGACTTGTACAGTAAGGACTTCAACTGACCTTCCTCAGACTGAGGACTGTTCCCAGGATATACCTCAGGTCACTGAGGTAGGACAAAAGATTGCTACAGTCCTATTATTTTATGGTTATTATAAGTGTACCAAGACTCTAAAAGAAACTTGTTTGTATAATGCTATTCTATCCAAGCTATGTAGCCCAGTCTCTAAATGTTATGTTTGTGAAAGAACTGTAATAGGAGATCAATGGCCATAAGAAGCCCGAGAATTAGTGCCTACAGACCCAGTTCCTGATGAATTCCCGACCCTAAAGAATCACCCTGATCATTTCTAGGTTCTAAAAGTCTCAATTATTGGATGATGTTGCATAGCTAGAAAAAGGAAAGAATTCACTCATTCTGTAGGATGACTTAGTTTCCTAGGACAAAAACTGCATAATAGTACCACAAAAACAGTTACATGGTGGAGTTCAAGCCACACAGATAAAAATCCATTCAGTAAATTTCCGAAGTTGCAGACCATTTAAGTCCACCCAGAATCCCACCAGGACTAGACGGTACCCACGAGGCTATACTGGATATGTGGACATAGAACCTATGCTAAGCTGCCTGACCAGTGGACAAGTAGTTGTGTTATTGGCACTATTAAACCATCTTTCTTCCTACTGCCCATAAAAACAGGTGAGCTTCTGAGCTTCCCTGTCTATGCTTCCTGCAAAAAGAAAACATAGCTATAAAAAAACCTGAAAAATAATGAATAGCCTCCTAAGAGAATCATACAATATTATAGGCCTGCTACTTAGGCCCAAGACGGCTCATGGGGATACCAGACCCCTATTTACATGTGCAACTGATCATACAGTTGCAAGCTATTTTAGAAATCATCACTAATAAAACCGGTCAAGGCTTGACTGTTCTGAACAGCCCAGCAAGAAACTCAGATGAGGAACGCTATCTATCAAAATAGACTAGCTCTCAGCTACTTGCTAGCAGCTGAAGGAAGGGTTTGTGAAAAATTTAACCTTACTAATTGCTGTCTACACATAGATGATAAGGGGCAAGTAGTTGAAGACATAGTTAAAGATATAACAAAACTGGCACATGTGCCCTTGCAAGTGTGGCATGGATTTGATCCTAAGGCCATGTTTAGAAATTGGTTCCCAGCACTAGAAAGACTTAAAACTCTTATAATAGGAGTTATAATAGTAATAGGAAACTGCTTACTGTTCCCTTGTTTGCAACCTGTACTTCTTCAAATGATAAAAAGCCTCATCGCTACCTTAGTTCACCAAAATGCTTCAGCACAAGTGTACTATATGAATCACTATCAATCTGTTGCACAAGAAGACATAAATAGCGAAAATAAGAGTGAGAACTACCACTAATAAAAAGTGAGAGTCTCAAAGGGGGGAAATGAGGGAAGAGAGAGAGACCCTCTCATATTGTTTTATATTGTTTTATACTCAGAAAAGGAAAGAGAAGTGAAACTAAAGGTAGGTAGCCTGGTGCCTAGGAACCAGACCTGAAACCAGGCCTGGGCCTGCCTGACCTAAGCCTGGTAGTTAAAATTCGACCCCTGACCTAGCAGCTGATGTTATCTGTAGATTCTAGACATTGTATGGAAGGACATTGTGAAACCTTCCATTCTGTTCTGTTTCACTCTGACCACCGGTGCTTGCAGCCCCTGTCACGTACTCCCTGGCTTGCTTAATTGATAACGACCCTCTCACGTGGACCCCCTTAGAGTTGTGAGCCCTTAAAAGGGACAGAAGTTGAGCACCTGAAGAGCTCGGATTTTAAGACTCTAGCCTGGCGATGCTACCAGCTGATTAAAGCCACTCCCTTCACTATCTCGGTGTCCGAGGGATTTTGTCCACAGCTCGTCCTGCTACAATTTCAGGCCAGGAGTTCAAGAACAGCCTGGCCAACATGGTGAAACCCCATCTCTACAGAAAATAAATAATAAAAGTTATAAATCAAGCCAACAAACAGTTAATTAAAATATGTTCTCTTCTCCTCTTTGAAAAACTTTCTTAATGACAAAATAGAAAAAAGATAAGTATAAAATGTAAAATTTGGCAAAATATCAAACATGATAAAATTAAATTATTAATTTTATAAAATTAAATTATTAATATAATTTATAATTAATAATTATAAATTATAAATTATTAATTATAATTGTGCATGTCTGGGTGGTCCATTGATAGTCCAGAGATGTTGAGAAGAGCAGTAAATAAAGACATTTAATTCACAGTGTATTTTATATTTTTTCCATATGTTATTTTTTCTTGTCCTCATTTCAATAAAATCACTAATTATGTAGTTATAAGCAAGATTTTCACATAATTTGACTCCTGTAGATAGTAATACCAAATTAGATGATATTTCTTGAGTAATTAAAATTTTTAGGTGTTTTTTCTTAATTAGTTTCAATTTGAGGAAACTGCTCTGCTGAGGCAAAAACAACTGGACTTGTCCATAACTTTTCAAAGTAACATTTAGATTAGAAACAAACCATAAAATTTACATATCATGTTCAAACTTTATAATGGGGTCTTCACTGCAGAACTTATTACAAAATACTTTAGTTTCATCATATAGATCACTAGCACTCAATTGCCTTTCTCTCCGTCTCTCAAAGAAATATTTAGATCTATACAGCTTTTCTTAAATTTCAAAAATTTTGGGCTAGGCACAGTGGTTCACACTTGTAATTCCAGCACTTTGGGAGGCCAAGGTGGGTGGATCACTTGAGCTCAGGGGTTTGAGACCAACCTGGGCAACGTGGCAAAATGCTGTCTCTAAAAAATAAAATAAAAATGTCAGTGCTTATAAATTATAAAGCAAACTAGAAGTAGCATATGTCCTTCAGTGTTCTACTCAAAGGACTCAAACTCTCAGAACTTGCCCAGGTCTTCCTGAAGTATGAATACCATTGTCTTCTTTTAAATTGAGAGACTATGTAAATCAAAATAAAATAAATTATGAAAAAGCATCTGTAATACCTAAAAACCTATTATTACAAAGATTGATAATGTGGTTTTAAAAAAAAAGGAACTCTGAAGTAAATTGACATGGGTGAGGATGTGGTCAGCATAATGCAGTCAGCAACAAACTAACTCTTCCTTCAAAATATCTCAAATCATAATAGAACTGAAGATGCAATAGCAAACAATTTCACGGAACTGCTAAGAGCACATAGGAAAACCCAAACCAGTCATCTAAGACAGATAGAGATGAATGCATATAGTTATACAATAAAACTTTCTCTAAAGAGAGTTACTAGGGGGAGAAAAATTTCAAGTCTCTGAAGAGAAGGTAATTAATCCAATTCTTTCAATGAACTTGAGTTTCTCCTTGCTACAATGTTTCTGGAATATTTATGTGGTTGTAACCTTGACAGTGTGGTCATCTATTTATAATATAGCAGCAAGGGTTTGATACAAAATTCTAATACCCTAAAAGTACATCATTAAAATGCTTTATATAGAGTAAGAATTTGAAATTCTGATTACTCACTAAAGGGATATATCTTAAAGCTAACTCAATAAGGGAAAGTGGTTACAAGGGAGAGAGAAAAAAGAAAGAAAACTGAAGGTCAACTGTAGAAAGAGGACTGGATGAAGTGAGCACTGAGTGGATTGACTTATCAAGGGAGACCTATGTTCTTCATAACCCCTATGCTCACCTCTCCTAGCATGTAAATCACATTGTGTAACCATGGCCTTTTTATTTGACTGCCTCACCACTGTACTACAAGCTTAAGGATAAGATGATGACTATTGTGTTTTCCATTGTGTCTCCAGCAATTCCACAAGGTCTAATGTACAGTAGGTACTTACTGGTAGATGTTAACTGGATGGATGGATGGATGAGTGGGTGGAAGGATAGAGAGGAATGGAGGAATGGAGGGGTGGGTGGATGGGTGGATGGGTAGACAAGTGGATAAACAGATGAACAGACAGACGGATGGATAGATGGGGGACTATACCATACATCTGTGGTGTCAAGAAGCTGCAGATTCCTTGGCAACAATAATTAGGAGTTTCCTCATATCCATGGGAAGCTCAGCTATCAATGTCACAGCCATAGCCACAAACATCTCTCAGATACCACTAATCAATTAGTGCTAGTTGGTTAATACTGATATAGTAGTTAAAGTGTGTGCTGTGAAAAAATTCAGGGAGTAGTTTAATTAGAATTTCAGCTTTGTCTGTTGACGGTGAAGCAGGAATGCTTTCTCCCTGAGTTACCCTGGGGAGGGGATTCTCCATTTCTGGTTTATAAAACCAGATTATTGAATTGTACTACAAGGACATTTTCATTTAAGAAGTTTATTTTCAATTAGGGTAGTGAGTGGTATAAGGGTGAGAATGGTAGAGAAGTACATGATAGATACTGTCTGTCCAACGGCAGTGAAAGGATATTTGACTGACTGCCCTCCGATTCATGTGAGTGTAAGCAGGTCAACCACTAGGATTCAGAATAGGCATTGACTTAATGACTTATTATGCTTTGTTGTTTAGACATGTGAAGTACTGGAATAATTGCTAGAATGAGAATGGAATATACGAGGGCCAGTATGCCTCCTAATTTGTTAGGGATAGATCCTAAGATTGCATATTCAAACAAAAAGTACCACTCTGGCTTAATGTGGAGTGGGGTATTGAGTTGGCTAAAGTGTAATTATCTGGGTTGCTCGGGAAGTCGAGCAAAAATAGTACTAGAAGTATTAGAAGGAGGAGGAGAAAAATTAAACCTAGAACATCTTTGGTTGTATAGTGGAGCGGGGGAAGTGATTTTGTCAGGGTCTGATGAAACCCCTGAAGGGCTGTTAGATTCTGTTTCATGCAAGAATAAAAGGTGAACAGTTGCTAGAGCTGTAATGATGAAAGGTAAGATGAAATGGAAGGCAAAAAATCGTGTAAGGGTGGCTTTGTCAAATGAAAATTCACCTCAGATTCATTGTACAAAGTCAGTTCCAATATATGGGATGGCTGATAGTAGATTTGTAATTACTGTAGCACCTCAGAATGATATTTGGCCTCATGGGAGCATGTAACCTATGAATGCTGTTGCTATAGTTGTGAATAGGAGAATAATGCCAATATTTCAGGTTTCTAGGAATAGAAATGACCCGTGGTATAACCCTCGGCCAACGTGTAAGAAGAGGCAGATGAAAAATACTGAAGTGCAATTAGCATGAAAATAGCAGACCATTCATCCATAGTTTACATCTCAGCTGGTATGAGTGACTGAAGAGAAGGCAGTTGAGGTGTCTGATGAATAGTGCATGGCCAAAAATAATCCTGTGATGATCTGGAGAATTAGGCAGGCACCAAGAAGTGAGCCAAAGTTTCATCATGTAGAAATGTTGGATGCTATGGGAAGATCAATGACTGAATAGTTAATAATTTTTATTAGCGGGTGTCTTTTGCACGTATTGGTCATTAGTATTCTTATAGTTGAAGTACAACGGTGGTTTTTCATATCATTGGTCATGGTTATAGTCCATGTGGGAATAATGGTACATGCTTATTTTTATTAAGTGTTCTCTTGATTATAGAGTCTGTAGGTTTTTCTTCTAAACTTTCTCCTATTTATGGAAGCCTAGGGTTAATTATTAGTGGTGCTGTGGGTTGTGGTATTGTGTTGAATTTTGGTGGGGCTTTCATGGGGTTAATAGTCTTTTTGATGTATTTGGGTCATATGATGGCTGTTTTAGGTTATACTGCAGCGATGGCTATTGAGGAATACCCTGAAACAAGAGGGTCAAGTATAGACATTTGAGGGGCTTTACTATTAGGATTATTAATAGAGTTGATGTTGGTTTGGTGAATAGTTGAGTATAGTGGGGTGGTGATCACGACTGATTTTAAAGTGTAGAGAGTTGGATAATTTTTGAGTAAATTCTTACTCCATATAAAGCATTTTAATGATGTACTTTTAGAGTATTAGAATTTTGTATCAGACCCTTGCTGCTATATTATAAATAGCTGACCACACTGTCAAGGTTACAACCACATAAATATTCCAGAAACATTGTAGTAAGGAGAAACTCAAGTTCATTGAAATAGTTGGATTAATTACCTTCTCTTCAGAGACTTGAAATTTTTCTCCCCCTAGTAATTCTCTTTAGAGAAAGTTTTATTGTATAGCTGTATGTATTCATCTCCATCTGTCTTAGATGGCTGGTTTGGGTTTTCCTATGTGCTCAAATAATATTATTATTGACTGATCCCTCCTTAATTCCCCAGCCCTTATGATTTTTACTCAAAGACTTTGAGGATAGGTAGAGAGTTGGATAATTTTTGAGGGTGAGGGGGTGGGGTTATTGTGTGAGGATTCTGTGGGTGTGGCTGCCTTGTACAGTTATGGGTATTGATTAGTGGTAGTTGCTAGTTGATCATTATTTGTTAGTATTTACGTTGCAATTGAAATTACTTGGGGTAATAGATTAGATAATTAATAGTAGCATTAGAAGGGATGGGATAAAAAAAGAGAGAAAGTGGAGTTTAATTAGGCCTTTTTGAGTAGATACAGTAATGGAGGCTGAAACTTGGATTTGTGAGATGGTCTTCAGTATAGACTTTTCTAGTCAAATTAGGTCTAGTAGGCCGGGCGCGGTGGCTCACGCCTGTAATCCCAGCACTTTGGGAGGCCGAGGTGGGTGGATCACAAGGTCAGGAGATCCAGTCCACTGTGAAACCCTGTCTCTACTAAAAATACAGAAAATTAGCCAGGCGCTGTGGCGGGCGCCTGTAGTCCCAGCTAGTCGGGAGGCTGAGGCGGTAGAATGGCCTGAACCCGGCAGGCGGAGCTTGCAGTGAGCCGTGATCGCGCCACTGCACTCCAGTCTGGGGGACAGAGCGAGACTCTATCTCAAAACAAACAAACAAACAAAACAAATTAGGTCTAGTAGAAGTGAAGCCACATTTTGATTTGTGAACAGGCTTGAGTTGGGGGTTGAACGGTGAATTGTGGCTGAATAAAAACCTAGTATATTGGAGAAGCTGAATGTCTGTAATGGGTACTTTAGTTTGAGGTTATTAGTTATGAGATTAAGCTCCATTGCTAGTAAGAGGCCTAAAGTGGGTACACCTAGGGCTTTGAGCTTTAAGTGGAGTGGTATAGTTGTTTGGGGGGATGAAGCAGGAATAATGCTGTTGGTGATGAGGAACCCAGCGAAGATACTGCTGAGTGTTAGGCGCTTAATTGAGTTAATTAGGAAGGGATTATTTTTGTTAATAATAATCAGAGTTGTGAAGCGAGGTTATCCTATGAGAGCGAAGAAAATAATACAGGTACTGTAGACAGCTGTAAAGGAGGTGACACTAAGAAAGGGCTCAGGTGTTGGTGTATGATGTATTTGTGGTTTTGATAATAAGGTCTTTAGAGTAAAAGCATGTGAGGAAAGGCATACCTTTAAGTGCAAGGCTACCAATAGTAAGGGGGGAGGAAGTGAAGGGTCAAGTGTTGAATAGTCCTGCTATTTTTTGGATGTCTTGTTTGTCATTGAGGTTATGGCTGATGGAGCCTGAACATATAAATAATATAGCTTTAAAAATGGCATGGGTGCAGATGTGAGGGAATGCTAGATGTGGTTGATTCATGCCGATTGTGACTATTATAAGGCCCAGCTGACTTGAGGTGGAGAATGCTACGATTTTTTAAATATCATTTTGTGTCAGAGCGCAGACTGCTGTAAATAAGGGGGTAATGGCCCCTAGACATAATGTAAAGGTTTGGATTGATAGATTATTTTCTATTAAAGGCTAGAAGCGGGTGAGCAGGAAAACTCCTGCTATAGCTATAGGGCTATAGTGGAATAGGGCTGATCAAGCACAACAGCTTGCTCAATTCCCAGTGTTCACCTAAAAGGAATTCCAAATATTGGAAGAGAAATTTTAGAAGTCCAAATCTAAAAAAAATAGAAAATATACCACTTTCTCATAACTAGCAACATTTCTCAGGGATAATTCTGGTCAGGATCAATGTAATTTTGTAAATGAAATATTTTATTATTTTAACAGTGTTATTGAGAAATAACTCACATGCCATATGATTCCCCCACTTAAAAGTACACAATTCAATGGGTTTATAGTATATTCACAGAATTGTGCAACTATCACCACAATGAATTTTGGAACATTTTCATCACCCCAAAAAGAAATCTTATTAGCAGTTACTTCCCATTTGTCCAGATCCTGGAAACCACTAATCTGCTTTCTGTTTCTATAGATTCCCTATTCTGGACACTTCATATAAATAGAATCATATGACATTTGGTCTTTCTTCAATTAGTGTGTGATGTTTTCATTCATCCATATTGTAGTATGTATTAGCACTTCCTTTCTTTTTATTGCCAAATAATATTCTATTGTACAAATATATTACATATTGTTTATCCGTTCATCAATTGATGAACGTTTGGATTGTTTCCACTTTTTGGTTATTATGAATAATGCTACTATAAACATTCATGCACAAGTTTTTGTGTGGACATATGTTTTCATTTCTGGTGGGTTATATATCTAAGAGTGGAATTGCTGGGTCATGTGGCAACTTTACGTTTAGTGTTTTGAAGTACTGCCAGACTATTTTCCAACGTGACTTTGCCATTTCACATTTCCATCAGCAAAGTTTGAAGGTTCCAATTGCTCTTCATTTTCATTCACACTTGTTTTCCCCTGTTTTTTTGAACAGAAGGCAGTCTTGTAATATATGCAAAGTCTGACTACTGGGCCCTCCTATTTCCCTTTATTCTCTCTCCTTCCTAACCAGGTTTTATTTCAAGTGTGCAATGCCCTCCCTGGGCAGTGTCCCTTCCCGCTCCCATATACTATTGTGGCCTAAATTCTAAACCACTGATCCCTCCTTAATTCCCCAGCCCTTATGATTTTTTACTCAAAGACTTTGAGGAGCATCACATTCAAGAAGCACAGGTAAGCAAGCCAAAACAATTTCAAAATAACTCAAGTTCTTTACATGATTTCTCAACACTGAGGAAAGGGTTGGGGTATACATGTAACAAAGTACCCCCATTTTTCTAAACAAAAGAAAATGTTGGGTTTTAAAAACATTTTTTTCTCTTTTCTTTTTTCTCCATTTCTCTCTGTTCCCCACTTCCTATTTAGCCCTTTAGTAATACAATTATAATATTTTACCTCCCTTTCACCAGACACTCTCTACAGGGCAAGTTCATCTAACTATGTGCTTAGAAGTTCCAGAGTGGAGCTGTCACTCACCTGGAGGTTGCCTCAAGAGATGACAGTCAATCTACAATGCAAAGTATGCCTGCTACGAAATTATTTCCTACTTGGAGAGTTTCAGCCACATTTACAACCTTGTTCTGCCCACAAGGACACCAATGCTCCCCAGCTTGATCACCTGGTAGATGAGGCACTAAAGCAAGTTTTGTGGACCCTCACCTGATGCTTCCTCTGCTGCTTGTCATTCATGCTACACCCTCTTTTAAAAGTGCCTGCTTTCAGCCGGGCGCGGTGGCTCAAGCCTGTAATCCCAGCACTTTCTGAGGCCGAGACGGGTTGATCACGAGGTCAGGAGATCGAGACCATCCTGGCTAACACGGTGAAACCCCGTCTCTACTAAAAAAAATACAAAAAACTAGCCGGGCGAGGTGGCGGGCACTTGTAGTCCCAGCTACTCGGGAGGCTGAGGCAGGAGAATGGCATAAACCCGGGAGGCGGAGCTGAGATCCGGCCACTGCACTCCAGCCTGTGCGACAGAGCGAGACTCCGTTTCAAAAAAAAAAAAAAAAAAGTGCCTGCTTTCTGCTCCAAAAGCAAAGTGGTACCCTTAAGGCAGGAAGTCTGTACTTCTTCACCCTAAGCTAGCTTTGGAATAAAAACATCACACCAGACCTCACTCTTGTTAATTGGACTCTGCAAATAGCAAGCAGCTAAACCTGTGTTTCAGTTACAGACACAAAGGTAGGTGGCCTAAATCCCTTTCAAAGAAGGACTGACTTCCCAGCTGGGAGTGGGTGAGATGGGGTGTGCAGTGAGCTACCTCAGAGGCCTCTTCCTTTCCAGAGCAGCCTACGTTCTATGATGAAGCCCACTGAAGGTGTGTAAGCACATTCATTCTGGCTTGGCACAAAACACTCCCTCTATAGCTTCCTGCCAAATTGGCCAAGGCTACTTTCAGCCTGTACTGCAGTTCAACTTCTTCCTTTGCCCAATCCTTGCCGTCTTCTTCCCTTCACAGGTGTTGATTCTTCATAAATACCTTGCACTTCAAACTCCATCTCAGCATTTGCTTCCACAGACTCTAAGCTATGTGAGTTGGTACCAGGAGTGGCCCAAGAAAATGGGCAATAAGATAAGGTTGTTGAGCAGTCATCAGTTGCCTCTGGGTGGCCATGAGGACTGGTAGCAGGAGGAACACACATAGCCCCGGAGCAAGGTGGCACTCCAGTTGTTAAAACTTTGTGAATTTGGAAGGTGTACTGATGGAAGGGAATGAACTAGCTGGAGTGATTTTGGGCATTTGCAGTGTATGGAGAAAAGAGCAGCTGCAAGCATAAGGGTATGGGATGGTGACTGCTAAGTGCCAGTGATGCTGTACAGAAACATAATGAACATTTAAGGGCTGAGTAATAAGCTTTTGGAAGCCAGGTGTGAAAGCCAGAGGGCTTCTGTAGATGCATACACAGAAGCTCTCATTTGCTCAAGAAGGGTGGAAAAGCCAAGGAATAAGTTCAGAAGGGTTGATTCTCCAGATTCCTCAGAACTTACTAAGCCCATTGACTACAGATGTTGCTCACCTACATCATGTGAAAAGAAAATAAAATCTTGGGACCCCAAATTCACTGTGCCAAAGGGAAAGTTAAGCTTACAAACTGAATGACATAAAAACTGCTTTACTTTTGTTCCCAAATAGATAGCTGTAATTTCACATGCTTACTTTCTTTTATGTAAAATGTAGATCTACTAAGCACAAGACCAATGCATAATTGACGTTTCCCTCCACTTTTTCCTTTGCACATAAAATGTAGATTCACTGAATGCTAATTAGAGCCTCAGAAGAATGTCACCACTTGCCTCGTTGCCTACCCACTCCCCTCCTTTTTTCCTTTCCTTCTTCCCCTCCTGCTCACTCTTTCCCCTTTAAATATTGAAGTCCTCAAAACCCTCTTTGGGAAAAGCACAGGAGACAGGATTCTACTGTGACTTGTGTCTCTTTTTCCTGGGCACATCCTAAACCTTGCCAAAATAAACCTCTAAATCAATTGAGTTGCCTCAGTCACTTTTTGGTTAACAATTATGAAAGTACCTTTCATCCTCCCACCCCAGAAGACAATTCAGAAGCCTCTCCCTCTTCTTCATATGATATTTACTCGGATAACTGCAATGGGAAAAGGGGAATATCTAGATATTTTGCAGACTGCTGGAAACAAAATCTGAGTAGACATCGATACCTAGAGACCTGAAGCATCACCATAACACTCTTGTTACAGTGAAGGTATTTGGGAACTAGGTAATAAATACAATTTTAACCAAGTTCTGGTTTAATGGTCTACTGTGTCTGTGAATCACCCTGTGATCAGTTCCACTGTCACCAACTGTACAATTAAAATGGACATAATTGACAGTTGGTGCAACTCCCACATAGAGCTCTTGGTCTGTGAGGTAAGAGTAGGCTATTATAGCAGGAAAGACCAAGTAAAAGACTCTGAACCTCTCCTGCCCACCCACCCCCCCCGACCCGCCACTCTAAAATAGTGATATTGTGAGAAAAAGCAGAAATTAATGCCAATCTTAAGGATCAAAAAGATGTAGACACAGTGATTCCTAAAATATCTCCCTTTAATTTGCCAATCTAGACCCTGAGAAACCAAATTGATCTTGGGGGATTACTATAAATCCAGAGTCAGCAAGCTTTTTTCATAAAGGGCCAGATGGTAAATATGTTAAATTTTGCAAGTCATAGAGTTTCCTGTTGCAGCTATTAAAGTCTGTTGTTGTAGCATTGTATTAGGGTTTTCTAGAGGGACAGAACTAATGGAATATATATATATATATTATATATATATATATAGGCCAGTCTCTCTTTTCACATTTTTCTGCTTGCTTATATTCTAGCTGTGCTGGCAGCTGATTAGATTGTGTCCACCCAGATTAAGGGTGGGTCTGCCTTTCCCAGCCCACTGACTCAAATATTAATCTCCTTTGGCAACACCCTCACAGACACACCCAGGATCAATACTTTGTATCCTTCAGGCAAGTTGGCACTCAGCATTAACCATCACAAGAATGGATAATTTGTAAATGTGGTTGTGTTTTTTGTTTTTGTTTATGTTTTTGTTTTTTTTGAGATGGAGTTTTGTTTGCTCTTGTTGCCCAGGCTGGAATGCAATGGCACGGTCTTGGCTCACTGCAACCTCCACCTCATAGGTTCAAGCAATTCTCCTGCCTCAGCCTCCCAAGTAGCAGGGATTACAGGCATGCACCACCACACCCAGCTCATGTTGTATTTTTAGTAGAGACAGAGTTTCTCTATGTTGGTCAGGCTGGTCTGGAACTCCCAACCTCAGGCGATCCACCGCCTCAGCCTCCTAAAGTGCTGGGATTACAGGCGTGAGCTAGTGCACCCAGCCTGTGACTGTGTTCTAATAACATTTTGCTTACAAAAATGGGTAGAGGATTGGACTTGGCCTTCGGGCTTGGGTTTACTGACTCCTGCTATAGACTACAACAAACACAACTAAGTAGTGTCACCAGTTATAGCCATCAGGCAATATATAGTACTACGGTTTGAATGTGTTTCCCAAATTTCATATGTTGGAAACTTAATCTTCAAATTCATATGTTGATTGGAGGTGGATCCTTTGGGAGATAATTAGGATTCAAGTTCATTGGGGTGGGGCCCTCATGATGGGCCTTCTAAGAAGAGGCAGAGAGGCCTGAGCTGGCATGCATGCTCTTGCCCTCACTATGTGATGCCTTCAGTCATATTGTAACCCAGCAAGAAGGTCCTCACCAGATGCCAGTGCCATGTTCTTGGATTTCCCAGTCTCTAAAACCATAATAAATAAATTTATTTTATTTATAAATTACCCAGTCTTAGGTATTCAGTTATATCAACAGAAAATGGAGTAAGATATATGATATCTTTGCTAGATAAAGTATATGGTATTAGACATACGGCATGTGGTCACTAATTTGATGAATACATTCCTTTTTATCACAGTCAAGAAAGGGAATTAGAAATGATTCACATTCACATTGGATGGGCGATACTACATATTTTTCAATTTTGCCCCAGAGCTGTGTAAATGTCTTCCCTCTATCATGATGTACTATGAAGAGATCTGGTCTACTGTGCTCATGAACCACCCTGTGATTAGCTCCCCTGTCACCAACTGAACAACTCAGATGGACATAATTGGCAGTTGGCACTACTCCCACATAGAGCTCCTAGTCTTGTTCTGCGACATTCCACAGAACAAGATATTAACTTATTACATGAGGCATTATGTTGACAGGACCAAGTGAGCAAGAGGTGACTAGCATGCTGGGGGCTGGTAAGACATGGGTGGTGGGAGACAAACTCTTTGAGTGTACAGGAGCCAGCTGTATCCATTAAAATGTTATGGTCCAGTGGTCAGGGGCATATGGGCACCCCCTCCTAAGGAAAAGACAAATTACTGCATGTTTTACTTCTGACCACAAAGAAAGACACACTATGCCTAGTGGATCTCTTTGGGAACTGGAGGCATCATATTCTATGGCTAGAAATATTTCTACAGTCCATATACTGAAAGAGGTGAAAAGCTGCTGGATTTGAGAGCTGCAAAACAGGAAAGGGGTCTGCAGCAGGTCCAGGCTGCAATGCATGCAACCCTCCTGCATGAGTGACATGAGTCAGCAGATCCCATGGTGTCACAAATATCAGTGATGGGAAAAGAGACTATGTGGAGTTTGTGGCAAGCCCCAGTGGAAGAATCACAACATAAATCCTGGGGTTCAGGAGCAAGGCCATGCCTTTTGAAAAACAACTTTCAGTATACTCTTGGGTCCTGGTACAGACAGAATGTCTGACCATAGGATGGTAAGTGACCAGACTTCTAGAACTGCCAGTTGTCAGTTCGGTCCCGTCAGACTCACCATGTAATGATATTAGACTGGCCCCGCAACAGTTCTTTACAAAATGAAGAGGTATATCCAAGAATGAGCATAAACAGGACCAGAAAGCACAAACAAGCAGCATGAGAGGGAAGACAGACCCCCATGGCACCCACCACTCATGCACCAGCTTGCCTTCTTCAGCTCACACTTATGGCTGCGTGTGTGATTCTGTACAACTAACTGAAGAAGAAAACCCAAACCCAAACTTGACTTATGGATGGGTCAGTACGTGCATGCATTTTGAAAACAGATAGCAGCTGCCTTTCAGCTCCACTCAGGGTGGCCTCGAAAGACAGTGGCAAAGGAAAATCCTCCCCATGGACGGAATTTTGGGTACATATGGTTATCCATTTTGTGTGGCAAGAGAAATGGCTCAAGGGTAGATGGCTCAAGGGTAGAATCTTTTTTTTTTTTTTTTTTTTTTTGAGACAGAGTCTCACTCTGTTACCCGGGCTGGAGTGTAGTGGCGCTATCTCCGCCTCCTGGGTTCAAAAGATTCTCCTGCCTCAGCCTCCCGAGTAGCTGGGATTACAGGCGCCTGCAACCACACCTGGCTAATTTTTGTATTTTTAGTAGAGACAGGGTTTTGCTGGCCAGGCTGGTCTCAAACTCCTGACTTTAAGTGATCTGCCCGCCTTGGCCTCCCAAAGTGCTGGGATTATAGGCGTGAACCACTGTACCTGGCCCGGTAGAATCTTTATGAATTTACAGATGGCATCAGATGGGCCAGCCAGCTGGTCAGAAGCCTAGACAGAAAATAATTAGAAAATCAGGGACAAATAGGTTTAGGGGGAGCACGTGTTTAAACAAATGGGGACAAAGTGTGGCGGTGTATCAAATGTTACCATCCACCAGACAGTGTCCATTACAGAAGAGGCAATAACACCCAAGTAGAAAAAATGCCCAGGCTAGCCTCTGTCATCAGCTATCCCGATGCTGGCGCATGGATGAAGTGGCCACAGTGGCAAAGATGGAGACAATACCTGGGCAGCGCCATGGACTTTCCCTTACCAAGAATGATCTGCTGCTGGCTTCCACTTTGAGTAGAAAGAGAAATGGCCTAAGGTTGACTATCACCATGGCCGAATGTCCATTAACAGAGACCAGCATGGAGCCCTTGACATGGTATAATTCCCTGAAGAGACCAACTGGCCAGTGTGGCAGCAAGGTGACTACACTGGGCCCCGTCAATCCTAGAAAAGCAGCCGTTCAGGAATATACACACTCTGGGCACAGATTTGAATTTCGTACCTGCAAGCCTCAGCCAACACTGTTGTCTAGGGGCTTACAGTGTGCTTGACCCAATGGTATGAGAGCCTGCAAAACATCGCATCAGACCATGGGACCCCCTGCAGAGCAAAGGCGAAGTAGGCTGGGCCCATGATCCTGGATTCACTGGTTGCAGCACATACCACACCTCCCAGAAGCTACCAGCCTGCAGGAGCATGGAAACAACCCACAGAGGGCACAGCTGAAGCACCAGGGCCATGGCATTCCTCTGAAAGGATGGGGTGCCAATCTCTGGGATGCAGGGTATTCACCGAATGAAAGCCCATCGTGTGCTCTAAGAGAACGGACACATAGGATCAGAAGCAAGGGTGAATCAGGGGTGGGCCACCCACCATTCCTCTCGGCAACCCAGCCTCTGAGAGACTTTGTGTTTGTTTAGTTCTGGGCTCTGCAGGGTTAGAAAACCTGGCACTCAAAGGAGACACACTTTTTTGTCAGGGAACATAACAAGAGTCCCTTGAATTATAAACTATGGCTTGCACCTGGGCAGTTTGGATTCCTTGTGTCTAGGACCAGCAGGAAGAGAACTTACCATCTTGGCAGGAGTGATTGTGGCTGACCATTGGAAGGAGGCAGGCCTGCTGTTACACAATGGGAATGGGACAGGGAGATCTCTGGGTGACTGTAAACTGTGACTGTAAACAGTCAAGTGTAGCAATGCTGGCCTGCAAAGGGTATGGTGACCAGGCGCTTAGGCCTCTTCAGGATAAAGGTCTGGGTTACAGCACTAGGTAAGCTCCTGAGTCCAGCAGGGGTGGTAGCTGAGGGTGAGGGGAATTTAGAAGAGAGAGTGAAGATGGAGCCAATGAATATTATTTACAGCCTGAGACCATCTGCAGCAGTACCTCCTTCTTCCACATTTCCTCTGAGGAATAGAAGCCCACAGAGCAATGGACAAATTGTGTCACAAATGGGCTGGGAAATGTAAATCTGAGCCCTGGCTTGGGAGAATGTGGTAGTCAGAGACATGCCTACCTTCGTTTCACCCTTGAGAGTGCAGTGAGCAGACAGCCTTCGGCCATCAGGTCGTCAGTGTCTGTCTCAACTTTGCAGAGACCCCCTTGGCCAAGGTCACACTCTTCCTGGGGAGCCCACATCTGGAGATTGAGTAAGGCAGGAGTGGAAAGGCCTAGCCCTTCTAGCCTGTTGGGCTCCCCCTTATCCTCCCACCGCTGTCTGTGAGCGGCCAACTCACTCTAGGGCCAGGGCCCCACACCAGACTGCAGTTCTTCCTTCTGTTTCCTCCCTCTCCCTCCCAGCCATCACTAACCAATCACTTGCAACCCAAACTCCACTGCAGTGTCGGCTTCTGAGGAACCCAACCTAAACAAGAAGTATATGAACCACAGCAATAATTCCTTGGAGTCCCTTTTTCTCCCCTCTCCCATCGATTTCCTTCCTAAACTTTAACTGCTCCAGTCTTCTCCTTTTAGGGATTCCTCAAAGTACTCTGACATTTTTCTCAGGCTGCGTTATTGAAAGTGAGTCCTCAGACTTCACACCCACCCAGCAGAGAACCAAAAGGCTCCATGACAGAGCCCTGCCCCCACCCCTTTTGTATTTCATCTTCCATATTCACTGCCAATCTCCTGGGAAGGGGAAGCTGTGGACGCTCATAAGTTAACTTCTGTTGCAGTCACACATGTCCTACAAGTGTAAATTATTGCCAAAGGTCTAATGAAGTATACCCCCCACAGGTATTTGCATATTGTTTTTAGAGACAAGGTCTCTCTGTTGCCCAGGCTAGAGTGTGATTATGGTTCACTGCAGCCTTGATTTCCCAGGCTCAAGCAATCCTCCTATCTCAGCCTCCTCAGTAGCTGGGATTACAGGTGTGCATCACCATGCCTGACTAATGTTTTACTTTTTGTAGAGACAAGTTCTTGCTATGTTGCCTAGGCTGGTCTTGAACTCTTAGACTCAATTAACCCTTCTGCCTCAGCCTCTGTATTTGCATTTTTTAAAAAGTTGTT
This sequence comes from Macaca nemestrina, assembly GCF_043159975.1. Lineage (NCBI taxonomy): Eukaryota > Metazoa > Chordata > Mammalia > Primates > Cercopithecidae > Macaca > Macaca nemestrina. Next base: position 46,900,696 of record NC_092128.1, read on the forward strand.
AATCTAAAGAATGCCTCTCTAGCAGACTTTTACACACAATAAAGTGATAACAAGGTTGCTCCTTCCATTATTCCAAACACTCCTGTTTCTTTGCCTGCCACTTGGCTTCCTCAAATACCAAAGAGCATTAAAACAACAAAAATAACAAATGACTGAGTCCTTGTTAAATGCTGGTCCTTGAGCTGGGCCTGTTACATTCCTCTAAACCTCTCACCAACTTCATTTTAGATAAATGGCTGAGGCTTGGAGAGCCTAAGTGGCTCCCCCGGGCACATGGCTCAGAAGTGGTAGAGTGAGAATATCCACTCAGCTGTTTTGACTCCAAGCGCCCAGCCCACTGGAAGACAAGGAAAGCCACTACCAGCTGGGCCCAGACACAGGCTGCCATTAGCAACGGCTCAACAGCACACCGCAGAAATCATCACACACTTCATTGCTGAATAATGATCAAAGGTTTCATCCACCAGTTAGGGCCTGAAAAAATACGCTGGACAGCAAAGAAAATATTCGGGTGGGATGTTCTTGGATCAATGAGAGAATTTCCGAATTTTTAATTTTCTTACACAAGCTTTAAAGCAACAGTGAAGCCCTCTACATGTGTGAGTGCTGTGAGCTAGAACAAGGGCTCTCCATCTGGGGATGGGGTTAAGGGGTGGTGGAGAGCTGCTATTTACTAAATGTTAGTGACTTTGGTTGTTTTAGATGTGTACTCAGGGGTAATGACAGGGATGATCCTAGTGAAGTGGCAGTTTGGTTCAGGGAATGAAAGCTGATGAAGGCAAAGCACCTAAGATCCACCTCCCCTCTAATGTAATATTGCCATTATTTGTGAATTCCAGTCCCTCTGGTGGTAGCAGTTTTAGGAAAATGTGGGAAGTGATATTTCAGTTGTTCATACAACCATCTCAGCAAGTACACCTCCCTGGAATGTCCTCTGTGAAAGTGGCATAGATTTAAGGACAGAGTAGCATGGTTGTGACCCTGGGGATATTCAAAATATTCTAACCCTTATGGTCCACTGTAAATTCTGCAGTTCCTCAAAGAGGCCATGCAGAAGTGACTCCTGGAGGGAGGCAGCAGGAAGCTGCCACCTTGTGGTGGCCAGGGGGGCAGGGGACAAATTTTTCTATAGTGTGACCACCCCTCCATGCCCCCACCAGGAGTGCCAGTGTCTGCAACTGCTCTGGAAGCAGTGGTGAGGGTGCGAGGTGGAGGGAGGAGAGGGTACACAGAGGACAACCTCAGGTGTAGCAATGAGTGCAAATGACATTTTGGAGCTCTGCAACAGATGATTGTGATATGAATCTATCTGTGGTTTCTGTCATCAAAAGCACGCTAAATTCTTCCATGATTTACTGCCTCCATTCATAAAGGAAGGAAATGCTAATTTTCAGTTCGTTCATGAAAATAAAGCTGTCATTTTTTTCCTCTCATTCACAATCATAGACTCCTTGAATTCTAACCATGGACCCCTTTGGGGAGGGTGCAGGGACCTCAGGCTAAGAACCCCTAGTTGAGACTGCAGCATAGACCCAGCCACTTGTTTGTCACGTCGTTCTCTAAGACATCCAAGACTGGAGTTCACTGAAGTCCTGAGTTGTGTACACCAGCAACTAATGTCTATTGTTTACCTAAATGCATATCATCTCACGTCTCCCTCGGAGGATAAGGGGGGCGCGCAAGTGTCCTGGTTTTCATCAGAGCCCAAATCATGGCCCAATTTCCGAGGGAACAGGAAACTCTTCCTGTTGTGTAAATTCCCTGGGAATCTCAGGTTTCCCTAGGGACCACGGAATTGCATTGCAGACACCATGGATCCGGGCACTCAGCGAAGTGGCAGCTCCTTGTGGCAGTGTGTAAGTCTGGGAGCAGTCACCAACTCCCTTGGGCATGGCAGAACCGGAAGGGTGACTTTAATAGAATCCATCTGCTTTGGTATCGACCGCACATGCCAGGAAGAAGAATGGCTGGCATCTGCTCCTTGACTATGTTTGTAAGAGTTGTACATTCTTACAGGTCGCTTAATTTCTAATTATCTCCTGGTAGAGAGTAGGACTGAAAACAGATTATTTTTCAGACGTGGACCTTTAAATAAAAATATGTAGAGATTTTGATGATGGCATGAGTGGAGTAAACTGGCACTAACACATTTGGAATATAAAGTGAAAATCAAATTTGGTCGTTACTATTTACTATATTTAAATTGCAGCTATTATTTCATGGAAGGAAAAAGTAAACAGCTTCCACCTGGGACATCAAATAATGTTGCTCTGAGCAAATGTCAACCAAGAATTTTGGCATCGTCACCAGTAAACACTCAGACACTTTTCCTGGCTCTTGCTAAGTCCCTCTGAAACTCCAGAAGTAGTTGTAGCTGAAGGCAATGGAAAACACATGCCCAGGCCTTGACCTCTATGCTTCATTCCTTCAGTGTTTCATTCCTTGACCTCAAGATTGCTCTGAAATTATTTGCACAATATAGCCCCCCTTTAGGCTGTTTATTTCACCGTTTCATTCTCTCGGCAGTGAGGTGTTGAAAATATTCCGAACAGTGTGGCATTCAAGAGTACAAACCCCACTGGGACTTCCATACTCTATAGACACTGTATAAACATATTAACAATAGCGCCTAGGAGCCCATAATTGGCTTTGTGTGAGCTGTGGCTTTGCCTATAGACTTGTTGACCACCACTGTCTGTCCAGCAACTCCCAACAGTGGAACAAGGATAAGTTCCTTCATTTCTATTCAAAATCCTGCAAGATAAAACAGACCTGAGTCTTTGGGGGCTAATAAGATTTTGGAGCCTATTATTCCACACTTAATCCCTGCTTAAATCATGTTTCTCCTTATACCTCGTCAATACCCTTGCCAAACTCAAAGTCCATAAAAAAGGAGAGAAATAGACCTGAACTAACATGACATCAGCATGCAATATGCAGAGAAGTAGGCTGGGAGAGAAACTGGTAATTATGTTCAGGCTTAGTGATGATTAAGATGATAATGATGATAATAACAGCATATTTATTAAGTGCCTGGTATATGCTGGAAACTATATTATTTCTGGGCTCTCCATATTATCCCATTGGTTTATATGTCTGTCTTTATGCCAGCACTATGCTGCTTTGATTACTGTAGCTTTGTGATACACTTTGAAATCAGGAAGTATGAGATTTCCAACCTTGTTCTTCTTTTTCAAGATTGTTTTGGTGATTTGAGTCTCTTGAGAGTTCATATGAATTTTAGGATAGATTTTTCTATTTCTGCAAAAAAATGCTGTTGGGATTTTGATAGGGGTTATGTTGTGGAAACTATGCTATACACTTTGAAAGATATCCAATCTATTTCTTATGACAGCCTATGACATAGATACTATTATTTTTTTTTCCAAAATACGCATAAGAAAACTGAGGCACACAGATGTTAAGTAACTTGCCCAAGGGTACACAGTAAGCTAGAGGACTAGGTTTGCACCTAGGGAGACAGATTCCAAATACCATCTACTTAACCATGATCCTGCACAGGGTCCTGACTGATGATTTGAGAAACCTAAAAACTTTCTGCCCTTCTACTATACAAGGGTGCATAAAGCAGATGCAGCTAGTTGTTCAACAATAGCCGTTCTCTCTTTAATAATGACACTACTGAATTTGGGTTGGCCATATAACCACCCAGCTGGTGACCACATGTCCCAGCATACTCTGCAGTTAAGGATGGCTTTGTGATTAAGTTCTGTCCAATGGGGTATGAGCAGAGGTGATTTGTGCAGTTACGTGATGTACACCTATAAAGAAACAGGCATGCACTCCTGTGGCTCCTTCCCCATTTCCAGTGATTGGGTTGGAAGTCCTATGCAGTGATGGCCTGGCAGCCCTACTGCCATGGACTATCAAGACTGTGATGGAAAATACAAATAGACTCTTGGTTAAGTCATGTGTCCTTGGGCCTTTTTGTTACAGCAGCTTAGCCTAAAACTGATTAATTCTGTGGCAATTCTAATTCTATTAGAATTAGATTTTGGGGGAAGGTTCACTTGGAATTTTTCCATTGGGAATTCAGCATAATGAGGTTTTCAAACACTTATCCAAAAATAGAAAATCACTTTGTGTATATGTTATTCAATGCTTGCTGGTATTTGCTTTTTAAATTTTCTTAGTGATTTTTAGGTTATAATTTCCAATCTATTAATAGTATCTTTTTATAAAGACATTGGCACTGAGTTGTGGAAATCAGGGCATGTGCTTTGAATTTCTCTCCCAGTAATAGTAACGAATGTTCTTTCTGTCTACATTTTTCTTTTACCTGTTCCTATGATCATCTGCTTCTGTTGGTGGGAGTGCCTGTCTGGAGCTGGGGATGTGACCCCAGTATTGGGTACAGGGCCTGGCCAACTGGATTATCGCAGCAGCAAGATCATGGTTGGGCTGGAAACACCACCTGCAACAGCTCTGACAAACTGCTACTTCTACATATTGGCATGGTTGATGTGCTTCACACAGAATGCATGCTAGGTCCATGAATAAAGCTCAGACTTTATTCATATTGGTGACATGAGAAACTCTCCCAGTGACTCACACATGGCAGAAGTTGGAGATCGTTCCTCAAATTCATTGCCCAGGTGTAAAGTCACGTGATATTAGAGTCATCCTTAGGAAGAATATGTTTGGTGCAGTTCATGTGAATATAGACTTTTAAAAACTTTTTTATTAGGAAAATTTTCAAACATATTCATCAGTAGAGAGATAGGTGTGATGATATTCATGTCCACGAATATCTTCCTATAGATGAAACCAGGTTAAAAAGAACATCAAGAGCAGCTTTGAAGAGGAAAAGAATCTGAGAAAGGGCAGACAAAGGAGGGTGTGATACAAGAAAGGGGCTGTGCTCAGTCGAAGGCTCTTTGTAAGGTGGAAGACGAGGGCCACCGCTTAGCTTGCCTGCAATATCCCTGATACTGCCCACAGGATTTAAGGATGAATTAATCATAATAAAAAATTAGTATTTATTGAGCCTTTCCTATGTGCTGAGCACTGTTTTACACACTTATGAGGTAGTCATTATTATTATGCTCATTTTACATATTAGAATATTAGGAGTTTGAACAGTTTAACTTGCTTAAAGTCCCATGGTTGGGGATCAGAGCCAACATTTGAACCCAGGACTTGTTGACTCAAGAGCCTGCACTCTTAACAACATACCTGTGTTTATTAAGTCTAGTCCGCAGACTTTTGGACTCAAAATCAATTGGGGCACTTGTTAAAAAGGCAGATTTCTCACCCTCACCCTAGACCACATGCATCAGAATACCATGGTGTAATGTCTAGAAATATGCATTAAAATAAGTGTTTTTTTTTAAAGTCCATCAGAGTTTAAGAACCATTGCTCCATGATATTCTGGAGGTGTAGTCTCCATAAGAGGTACTCTGAACTCCCTTGATGAATATATAGACACCATTATTCTAATGGATTAGGTATACTATAAATATACACAAATAAAAATATTAAAGTATCCCCTGGGTGTGTGAACTCCACCCTACATTGGGAACACTGGTTTATAGTCAATACAGTATGAATTTGTTATTCTATTTTATCATGTCACAAATATCAGAAGTCATAAATTAGAATTAGTTCTCACACAGGAATTAAAAGTCAGGAAATCTCACATAAACATCAGGATTTCTGATTTCTTTGAAAACCAGAAGATTTGGCCACCTGGGCCTGTGTTTCTGCTATAGCAACTGGCAGGGCTGCTTAGGGAAATGGGCTAGAGCTGAGCAGCCAGTCCCTTGCGGGGGGCACACATGCGTGCCTCTGGGGTCGCTGTAGTCTCTGCCTAGCTCACCTCACTCACTCGTATTACTTACGATGGTGGGCACTTCAGGCTTTGACGTCAGATCTACTGCCTAGACATGAGGATTTCTAATTCTAGCCTAACATGAAGTTTAGATAATCTTCATCTCGGCGTGTTGTGTGCTGCCAGGTCATTTTTACCCCCTCAACTTTGAAAGTTAATCATCTTAGTTGACTCATATACATTTGATGTTTTTGTAGGCTTCAAATGCTAAAAATAAAGTAATTTTACAGAGGCCAACCTGAGCACAAGCCCACGATTATTGTGTGCAGCATCGTGGCAGCTTGTTTTAATAACTTAACCTGGGTTGTTTCAGGAGCTGAGGATAATAATATGCTATTGAAAGAAGGAATTTCACTAACCAAGACATTTAAAAAACAAGATTAACATTGTCATTGGTTTCAAGGGAGATTTAAAAAAAAACTATGTTGTCACTTTCCAAGGAAAGGAAGAGTGTGCAAAGATAAAGCTATCCTTGAAATTAATGAGCCAGACTTCTCTCCAGAGCTTAAGCCATTCCTTGATTGTAAGACAAAAATAACTATTTCATTAGTGTTTTTGAATTTCACTGGTAAAGGAGATACTAAGTTTCACCCTGAGGTTTGTGTTTATCCATTTGTCACTGGATTACCACTAAACTCCACTGTGGCCTGCCTCTTCATGGCACATCCAGAAAGAACACAGAGTTAACTACAGAAGCCTCAACAATGGATTTTTACTGAGGAACTTCTTTTCTTAGTCGCAATGAATTTTATTAGAATGAATAATCTCCTAAAAATAAACTAATATGGTTAAAATTTCACACTGAACAATTTATTAGAGATTTTATAAAAGATCAAATTGTTTTGATAAAATTTAGACATACAAATATATGTCCAGAAAAATTGGATTTGATAGAAACAATGTTCACAATAGAAAATTTGCAATGGCAGAAGTTTTATACTGGATGCAATTTGGTAGATGTATTAAATCCTTCCTGTATAATATATACAAAATAAAATTACATTTTTTTTTGGAAAATAATGTTAGTAAAATAAAAATAAAAGTAAAAAGTATTAGAAACACATTTACTAGACAGGATAGGAAACCGATCAGGGAGTTAAACTGGCTTAATGGAACTCACTTCAGAAAATTTATTACATCTGCATTCATAAACATGGAGTCCAAGGAGACCATGACTGAAACACCCCTGTAGGATGGGTCAAGTCCACACTCTGGGAACAGAATGCCTCTGGTTCCAACTAGGAGGAAGTATCCTGAATCCATTAGAACTCAGGCACAGGTGTGGAGACTCCCTGGCTGAATCTACCCAGACTCCACCGCCTACCATTTGAGAGAGCCATGCCTGGGCACCACCCACTTTTCTAGGTGTCTTTGCAATTCCCTTCAAAGTAGGTGACTCCTCAGCCCAGGTTCCTTTGTTTACACAACTTTCCCTGCCTAGCAGGTCTTCCCATGTTCTGATCCCTCCCCTTCCTTCAAGACTCAGGTTCTGTGACCCCTCATTGCCTCCCATGTGGCCTCCATTCCCTGCAACCCAGACCTTCCTCTCCTCATAAACTCCTCTGGCCAAAGTCACCCATGAACTCCTTGTAGCTCTTTTCAGCCAAGGGCAATCCCCATAAAGAAACACAGCTGGTGGCCATTATCAGCCTATACCAGGCCAGCTAGGGAAAGAGTGCCTCATTTCTGAAGGAGGGAGCTGGGCAGTTTCCACCATTTGCCTAAAACTCAGCAGGACCAAAACCAAACTCATTTGTTCCTGACCATTCTTCATACAAATTTTTTCCTGATGGCACCGCCTCAGTTGAAATTCTCATGACCTCCTGACCAGATTAATCTACCAACCTTCTTGTTGATCACCCTGGCCTTCCCCGGTTCATCCTTCACACTATCACCAGTTAGCTAATTGTTTCTTTTCCCCCATGTGTGTATTTTTTTAAATTGTGGTAAAATATACATAGCGTAACATTTACATTTTGAATAGGCAAATGATCTGAACAGATATTTCTCAAAGAAGGCAAACCAATGGTCAACAAATATATGAACAAAGCTCAACATTACATCATCAGAGAAATGCAAATCAAAACCACAGTGCTGTATCATCTCATCCCTGTTAGGATAGCTGTTACCAAAAAGACAAAAAATAACAAACGCTGGCAAAGATGCAGAGAAAAGAGAACATGTACACATTGTTGGTAGGAATGTAAACTAGCACAGCCACGATGGGGAGCAGTATGGAATCTCCTCAAAAAAATGACAAATAAAACTACTATATGGGCCAGGTGCAGTGGTGACCCAGGCTTGTAATCTTAGCACTTTTGTTGCAATGAATTTTATTAGAACGAATAATCTCCTAAAAATAAACTAATGCAGGCGGATCACTTGAGGTCAGGAGTTCAAGACCAGCCTGGTCAACACGGTGAAACTCTATTTCTATTAAAAATACAAAAATTAGACAGGCGTGGTGGCAGGCACCTGTATTCCCAGCTACTGGGGAGGCTGAGGTAGGAGAATGGCTTGAACTCGGGAGGCAGAGGCTGCAGTGAGCTAAGATTGTGCCCCTGTACTCCAGCCTGGGCGACAGAGTGAGGCTCCATCTCAAAACCACAAACAAACAAACAACTATATGATCCAGCAATTGCACTACTAAGAATTTATCCAAAGCGAAGGATATCATTCTACTGAAGAGACATCTGCACCCCCATGTTTACTGCAGTACCATTCAGAACAGCCAAGATATGGAATCGATCTAGGTGTCCAGCAACAGATGAGTGAAGAAAATGTGGTGTATATACTCAATGGGATACTATTCAGTCATAAAAAAGAATGAAATCCTGTTATTGTGGCAACATGGATGGCACTGGAGGACATTATGTTAAGGAAAATAAGCCAGGCATAGAAAGTTAAACACCTAATGTTCTCACTCATATATGGAAGCAAAAAAAGTTGATCTTATAAAGTGTAGAACAGGCTGGGCTTTGTGGATCATGCCTGTAATCCCAGCACTTTGGGAGGCCAAGGCTGGTGGATCACCTGAGGTCAGGAGTTCAAGACCAGCCTGGCCAACATGGTGAAACTCCGTCTCTACTAAAAATACAAAAAATTAGCTGGGCGTGGTGGCGGGCAACTGTAATCCCAGCTACTCAGGAGGTTGAGGCAGGAAGATCACTGGAACCCAGGAGGTGGAGGCTGCAGTGAGCTGAGATTGTGCTACTCCACTCCAGCCTGGGTGACAGAGCGAGACAAAAACAAAACAAAACAAAACCCAAAAACCAAAACACAAGCAAACAAACAAATAAAAAAGAAATAAAATGTAGAACAGAGAACAGTAGTGGATGGGAAGAGTATGGGAAAGGGAGGGATAAACAGGTTCGTTAAAGTATAATTACTGCTAGATAGGAATAAGTGCTAGTGTTCTATACCACTGTAGGATGACTATAGGTAACAATAATTACAGTTTCAAATAGCTAGCATGTTCAACATTCCCAACACAAAGAAATGATACACATTTGAGACGATGGGTATGCTAATTACCCTGATCTGATCACTATACATTGTATGTATTGAAACATCACTATGTACCCCATGAATATGTAGATTTATTATTCATCAAATAAAAAATTAAATAAAAAACACTTTTAAAACTTACCATTTTTATCAGTTTTGAATGTGTAACTCACTGGGTTTTTTTTTTTTTTTTTTTTTTTTTTTAATTGAGATGGAGTCTCGCTCTGTCGCCCAGGCTGGAGTGCAGTGGCGCGATCTTGGCTCACTGCAAGCTCCACCTCCTGGGTTCACGCCATTCTCCTGCCTCAGCCTCCCGAGTAGCTGGGACTACAGGCGCCCGCCACCACGCCCGGCTAGTTGTTTGTATTTTTTTAGTAGAGACGGGGTTTCACCGTGTTAGCCAGGATGGTCTCAATCTCCTGACCTCGTGATCCGCCCGCCTCAGCCTCCCAAAGTGCTGGGATTACAGGTGTGAGCCACTACGCCCAGCCAACTCATTGGTATTAATTGCATTCACAATGTTATGTATCCATCACTACAATCTGTTTCCAGAATGTTTTCATTAGCCTAAACAGAAATTCTGTAACCATTAAGCATTAACTCCTCATTCCCCATCCCCCATCCCCCAGCCCCTGATAATCATCTATTTTCTGCTTCCAGAGGAATGTTTTTAAGGAAGTCACCTGCACACCATGCCTTGTTCAACAAAATATCCTCAAAGTCCTCTTTGTCTCTCCCATGCTGAATGCTCTGCCCTCTCTCTGACCCCTTCAGTCTCTCTCCAGTCTCTTCACTGCCCTGCTGGTCTCTCTCACTCCCACCTTGTCCCCACGTATCACTCAGCACCAGCTTCCAGCACGCCACCTTCTAGATCCCACACAGCAAAGTGCAGTCTGGCTCCTTACCTGGCTTTTGATTCACAGGCAGCACCCTTCTGGGACTCTTGTGAATCAAATTCTCCCAACCCCATGAGATGGCCCCACAAATCTACTGTATAACAGAGGGGAGATGAAGAAGAGACCAAATGCAATATTTGCTTATGGCACCCAAGACTATTTCCAGCTGACAGCCTGACATTCCCCTGTCTTCTTTTCTTTGGGCTTGCTAAATTTGAAACTGCATTGGCAGCAGACCCATTAGTTTAGACATATACAGTGGACTGGGTAAGTATGGGGCAATAAGTTAAGCTGAGGCCTGGATAACATTACTGTAAAGAGGAGGGGCAAGAATATATGGAGAGAAAAACATGCAAAAACACTGAGGCAGAGAAAAGTGCAGTCTCCTGTCCAAGGAGCGGAAGGAGGCCTGGTTGCCTGGGGAATAGTGGACACTCCAGAAGATGGCATGGGACAAAGTGGAAGATATATGGGTAATGTAGAGGCTGGGCATAGTGGTTCACGCCTGTAATCCCAGCACTTTGGGAGGCCAAGATGGGTGGATCACTTGAGGCCAGGAGTTCGAGACCAGCCTGGCCAACATGGCGAAATCCTGTCTCTACCAAAATTATAAAAATTAGCTCAGCATGGTTGCACACGCCTGTAATCCCAGCTGCTCAGGAGGCTGAGGTGGGAGAATCGCTTGAATCAGGGAGATGGAGGTTGCAGTGAGCTGAGATCGCACCACTGTACTCCAGCCTGGGTAACACAGCGAGACTCTGTCTCAAAAAAAAGGAAGTTTGAACTTGATTCCATGTTCTCCGGGAAGCCATTTGTATCAGTTGAGAAGCTTTTATTGCAAGTAATAGAAACTCCACTTAAAAAGTTCAAGTAATACAAGGGGAGTTTATAGCCCGACTAAATGAGAAGTCCAGAGGAGGACAGCTCTCAGGTGAGGGCTCTGGCTCCTTCCTCAGAAATTATCTTGATTTTGCTCTTCTCTAAAAGTTCTTGGGCTAGTTTCTCTCAATAGCACTTGATGGCTTTGGCAGCAACTAGGGTACATGTTTCTTTTTTTATAAGGAAAGGGAGTCTTAGTTTCTCTAAGTCATTTAACGGAAATCTTCAGCTTCTCCCAGATTGGAGCAATGTGGACTGGCCACAGTGACCCAGGTTTGCTATGCACCTTGGTCTTGGGTTTAGTTACTGCCCATCTCTAATCCAATAAGCCAGTCTGCAGGAAGGGTGAAGTTACTACTCTAGTCAGCACTCTCCTCCCCCTGGAGGTAGGGCTGGGGTCAATTCCAAATGGTATGGCTGTTACTTAATGAGGATAGAGTGGCTCCCCAAAGAATTGGAAAACTAGAAAGAAAGAAAGGAGAACTGATGCTGGGTAAGTAGCCTAGAAGGTCCATTACACCACGGGAGGATTTTTTTTTTTTTTTGAGATGGAGTCTCGCTCTGTCTCCCAGGCTGGAGTGCAGTGGCATAATCTCAACTCACTGCAGCCTCCACCTCTGGGGTTCAAGTAATCCTCCCACCTCTGCCTCTCAAGTAGCTGGGATTATAAGTGTGCAAATTTTAGGATTTTTAATAGAGACCGGGTTTCACCATGTTGACCAGGCTGGTCTCAAATTCCATGGGAGGACTTTTAAAAATCCACTCTAGTTGTTATGAAGGAACACACTGGAGGGTCCAGAGAGGAAGGAGGGAGGCCAGTTAGGAAACTGTTATAGTAGTTTGGGTAACAGACCATGGTGGCAGGGACTGAGATGTGTTTTGGAGATAGAATTGACAGGACTTGGTGATGGATCTGACGAGGGAGGAGCCATTTTTGGCAGACTGTGAGGAGTCTCAAATGCTAGTCTTTGCAGTTTATCTTTTAGGCAATGATGGAGGTGTAGGAGTGGGTTTTTTTTTTGTGACAGTAGGAGATTAATAATGTTTGCTTTTTTACTTTCACTTTCTTCCCCTCTAGAATTAAAAAGAATTTATGAATAATTTACTACAGCATATTCTTTTGCTCTTGTTTTCCAAATGAATAGAACACCAGTAACTATGATCTTACTAGAGTTTGATTTCCTGCTCACCAAGTCAATTGACTGAGAATATCCTCAAAAATTGTTTTTTTTTGCAGTCTAATTTTATAAGGCAAAAAGAGCATAGCTTCACTTAAATCTCAGAACATTGTGAAGTCAATATTAACTTTGCTGAATGTTTTCAGTTTGAATTTAACATACAGACTGCTATCGTCAGGAATCGAACATGCTTTAGCCTTTCAATATATCAATTATAAGGCGTAAGAGTTCAACTACAGCAGTTTAATCCTTTAACTACCCATCATCTAAAACATAGGGAGTTGAATTAAGCTTCAAGGATGTAGGGTGGCTATTTTTGCAGACAAAGCAAACAATATCTGAAATTTGATGCCCTTGATGGAAGTGGATGGAGTGTGTCAATTCTGCATATACATTCAGCAAAGTACTGACATTAAAACATTTATTCTTGTTCTGATTGCATGTTCTAATCCATCCTCTCAAAGAATTGCTTTTCCTCCATTCATTAAAAAAGCTCAGGACTTGGCTTTGTCTCATTGTAAATTCCCATGTATTGTATTGTTGGAAGTCACTTTGTTGTGCTTTTTTCTTTTGGCAGGTCCTCATCTCTCTGATCCTGTTTCCCATCCTCTCTTTAGCCTTGATGAAGATAAAATTCCTGACTAGATACCTCGTAAGAGTATATCTTCATTGTCAAGTGAGATGACACATAGAAAAGCTGTGAGGACCACTGAGCCTTACATAAAATGTTTTCTTCTGTGGTGACGCAACACCTAGAGTTGTAGCAGTTACTGTCGTGATCTGCCAGATCTTTTTTGCGTTACAGTTTCCTCAGTCTTTGTGTGAGGCCCTTCCCCCACCTTCAGAGGATGCTGAATCAATGTGTGAGGCAGGCTGGAAGTGCCAGGGAATTAATAATGCCCCTGGGAACAGCCCTCAACTCATGACCAATGGGAATGGGTGAATAGCCTAGCTTTTTTGCCCCTTGGTGGCGGAGAGGGGGGCGGGCGGTGTTGCGGGGCAACAGTAAGAATAGTATTCTGTGCAATCTCCCAGAGGTCCTCAGTGAGGTTGAGCCCTAGTTCCCATACCAGCAACTTTTTCCTTAATGTACAGTTTCGTGTTTTTTTTTTTTTTTTCATTTTTCATTCTCCTACTTCCTGAACTGGTATATTCTGGGTTTACCTCTTAAAAAAATGACTTGCACTAAAATTCTTTCTCAAGGCTGTTTGTGGGACTCAACAAGTGAACACCCTAGTACTGATGGGTTTTCAGAAAGTCTATGTCTAACTAGTTCACAGTGATATGCAAGCCATCAGCTCTCTGGCTTCATTTTGTCCAGCCTTAGTTCCATGTGAAACAAGTCTACTCTGCCTACTGACTGGACTTAGTGTATTTAGTGGTAACTTTCCAAGAGGTGGTTTCATGGTAATCCTGGCCACATCCACCATTTGCTAAGAGGCTGTGTACCTTCCAGAAGAGCCAGCTGATAAACGGCCAAGCAGACGGAGATGAAATATCACCTTTATTGCTAATGAAGATATTGCAGAACATGGCTTACTGCTGTGGGCAAGCGAGCTTCTTAATACTGAGCCCCCAAATTAGGCACTTATGTATATACATAGTCAGACAGTGTTGGACAATTCCAGCCTTCCAACTGCATGGGGAAGACCCTTCCATCTGATGTTTGTACAACAGTGGGGCAGAACAGGCTGTGTTCTCTCTGCAGACAGGCAAATCCCAAAGAAATAAAGGAGGAAGGGACTGAGGCACAGATGCCTAGTTCCTGTCCTTGAAATTTCTAGTCAGAAAATTCACTCCTTCTGTCTTGTAGAAGTGAAAGAGGGAGCAGAGAGAAACCAAGAATGTTATGTAATGGATTCTCTTTCTCATAGAAGCAAAATACTGTGGAAAATGAGTTTCCCCTTTTCCAACACTCCTCAGGTTTGTGTTCTCTTTGCTCATTGGGCTTACCCACTAAGCTAAGGCCAACCAAGAGTGTGACCATTTCCTTTGCAGGAGGTCTGTCAGGACAGTGCTGCTCCCACCTTCAGGAGTGCATCTCCCACAGCCCCCACCTGAATGACAACTACTCTTTGTGTACTCTCCCAGGACTGGTGGTGAAGAATGTAGCTATTGCTCTCAGAAGGCAATTCACTGATGGAAGTATAATTCCAGGGCCATGCTGAACCCCAGCTGAAAGTTCCCAATTTCATCTTCCACTCCTAATTATGTCTAAACATGTTCACAACAGTATATCAGAGGTTCTGCAAAGAGAAAATACGGCAATGTAAAGTTGCTTCAATAAAAAACATTCCAGTAAAATATTGATGTTTCAAATTTAAAAACAATATTGACCATTGTGAATCTCTCAGGGAGAAATTAAAGTACAAAGATTGGATTCTCTTGTCCGAGTTAAAGTTAGAAGCCATTAGAGTCTAAAATTCATCCTTCCCAATTTCTGATTCTGCTCATTCTGAACTAGATTCTTGATGCTGGGATAGCACTGTGGTTTCTTCCAGCAGCCTGGACAGTGTCTCATTAGAATCGCTAGTGTGGCTTTCTTCCAGAATTGGAACTTGAAGTTAAACACCAAGTTTCTGGTATATCTCACTTTTAAAAGAGTATCATGAAAGCACTAACCGCCAACAAAATTAAACAAAAGAAAACGAATCAATTCCAAGATCTTCTGTAATGATGCTCCCAGAGCTCTGCATTTTCCATAACAGAGACTTAGTGGCATCCTGATTTTGGATTCCCCAGGATGCTAGTGTTACCTGATCTCCTTGATCTCTGAACTTAAACCTGATTGGGGGGAATCCTCCTGAAGACGTTAACATGCTTTATCATTCCTGGAGGAAGAATCCACAGATATTTATCTCAGGGTGGCATATGAGACGTTTGCATTCTTGCCAAGTTGAGAAATAGGTCTGTTTTGACTCTTTCTTTCCCATTCTGTATTTTCATTTTGAGCCCTTTCTCTTCAACATCCCCTGACCCAGGGAGTTTGTGCTCTAGATAATGATGGCATGGTTTCCACACTCTCCTGTGTGCTCACTTCCCAGTTCTTTGCCACAGTGGCTCCTGTTGTTGCCTTGAACTTTGGAACTGCCTCGGCTTGTGAAGGCTGGCTTCTAAGAACAGTTTTCCCTTCATTCCTTCACTTGTTTCAGCTGGAAAACATCCTCAGCCTATTCCTGAACTAAAACTGCTCTTGATGTTTCTGCAGCTTGAATCCCTAGGCATACTGGTTGGAATAAGGCTCAGCTATGAATGATAGAAAACCTTAAATAACTGTGGGAAGGTAGAACTTTATTTCCTTCATATAAATGTGTATTTCAGCATTCCAGGGCTGTAGAGTCCTCCACAGTGTCAGGGATCCAGATTCTTTTGACACTGATGTCTCACCATGCATGACTTCGACCTCACTGTCCCATATGCAGATTATCTACATCCTAGGCTACAGGAGGTAGGAAGGGATGAAAAGCAAAGCAGAGGGTGCTTATGGCCAGTATCTTAAGGAAGACTCCTGGAAGCTGTCATATGAGACCTCCTGCTTATATCTTGTTAGCCGCAATTTAGACATGAGTACCCTGAGCTGCAAAAGAAGTGCAATTCAGGATAACTGAACCTGGAAATGTAATTTTCATTTTAGGTAGCTGTATACCTAACCGCACTTTATTTTATTGAAGAAAAGGAGGACGGATATTGTGGCCAACTGGACTAGACTAGTTGCACTGGGACCTGGTGAGGACAGACCTCTGCTGAGCCCTCAGCATACAGCCATCCCTTGCTTTCGATCTGTCCAGGTTCCAGCAGTACTTCTGCTTTTTTGGCAGTAGTGGATGTGTCCTAGTGCTTGGTTTCTCTCTAGGCCTTTTAGGGAGAAATGGTTGAATTTGTTACAGTATAACTTACTTTTTACGTTGATCCCTTTCCTTCCCTAATGTAAATAGGTCTAATGCTAGTTGTAGTTTCTGAATTTTTTTTTTTTTTTTTTAACTTTCTCTTTTTTCTGGGCCAGACATGTGCTTATGTAACATTTGGTTCTAGATTTATCTAATGTGGACTTCAGTTGTGATAGGTAAGTCAGTAGGTTTTGGTCTGCCAAAAGCAACCATTGTCCAAAAAATCTTGGCCGCCCTCACCTTTCTGAGTTAGATAATCTTAAGTGGCATGCATTTTCTGATTGGATTAACAGCTAATCTGACTTTGGATTCCATTTATCACTGTCCTGCCTGGCTCTCTTCTGTTATCTTTCATCTTGTTGCCTTAATTCTGTCTTAATTCTAAAAATTTCTCAGGCATGTTTCCTTTGGGGCACAAGAAGCTCTTGTATTCCTATCTATAATTACAGTAACATCTGGAAATTCATCCAATAATTCCTTGAACGTTTTGCTTTCATCTGATATTTCCTCTCAAACTGTCCTGACTTTCCCGGTACACTTGGTATCACTGTCCCAGTCTTTAAAGAGCAGTTCCCAGTGGTTTTTTATCAAGGAGTCTCTATCTTAGAGCTACATAAAGAGTCCTTCGCCAATAGTGGCCTATATTCTTGCTCCATCTAGGAGTCAGTACAGTTTGCTGAGATTTTGCTTCTATTCTTGTTAGATTTCTTTGGGTCCCAGTTGCCATTTCTATCCCCAAATAAACCTGAAAACGTTTAGCCACTTAAAAAAACAACTGCCAATATGAATTAAACCCTAAGTACAACATCTTTTCCTTTTTATGTGTTGATCTGTTCTTCAATTTCATTTTTCCTTTTATAGCTATTTGACTTGTTCTCTATCGACTTTTTCTCCAAAAAAGCTTTCTCCTTCCCAAGTTTAATTACTCTTAGTTTATTGTGTTCTCATTCTTCCATTGCTCCTGTCCTAACACTGAAGCATGCTCTAAAAACCTCTTCAGACATTCCTTGATGTCCTGAACAAGACCTGATTCCTAGAGACAGACTGTGGTAGGCACAGTCTAATTGCCTAGACTAACTGCCTCTTTAATCTTTGGTTTTAAAACATTTAACTTAATTGAATCTTTAACTTAGGCATTTTTCATTATAATACAGGCTCCTATATCTTTGTTTGCTTAGTTTTCAATGAAAGCCTTCCATGGTATCTGCAGAGAGGGAGGGGTAGAAATCTAGAGGTGTGAGTCTATGTAATTAACAAACACAGTTGAGTTAGGACCACATGGTGAGAGGAGGCTGGCTCTTGAGTCTCTGGACAGGCAATATGACTCCAAGATTAGTTTTGGGGCATTACCTACACAGACTAACATTAATAATTGAAAACCAGAGCCTCAGACTCTAGCATTCCGTAGCACATATGCTGCATAAAGAACACACTGTAGGACTGGACGTGGTGGCTCACTTGAGGTCAGGAGTTTGAGACCAGCCTGGCCAACATGATGAAACCCCATCTCTACTAAAAATACAAAAATTAGCAGGGCTTGGTGGCGGCTGCCTGAAGTCCCAGCTATTCAGAAAGCTGAGGTGGGAGAATCGCTTGAGCCCGGGAGGCGGAGGTTGCAGTGAGCCGAGACTGCATCATTGCACTCCAGCCTGGGAGACAGAGCGAGACTCCATCTCAAAAATAAAATAAAATAAAAATAAAAACCCACTGTAACGAAAGGTCAGAAAGGCCTTTAGGAGGGTGATTAGGCCATGAGGGCAGCCCTCATGGATGGGATTAATGACCTTACAAAAGGGTTTGCTATGATTTCATTGTTTTGATGTTTCCTCCAAAATTCCTGTTGAAACTTAATTCCTGCTGCAATAGTGTTAAGAAGTGGGGCCTTCAGAAGGGTGATCAGGCCATGAGGGCAGAGGCCTCGTCACTGGGATTAATGACCTTACAAAAGGGCTGGTGGGAACTAGCTAGGCCCTTTTGTCCTTCCATCCTTTCGTCCTGTGAGGACACAGCCTTTGTCCCCTCTGGAGGATGCAGTATTCAAGGTGCCATCTTGGAAGTAGAGACTGGGCTCTCGAATTGGACACTAAACTAAGATCATGGACCTCCCAGCCTCCAGAACTGTGAGAAAAAAAATCTAATTGTTTATAAATTACCCAGTCTCAGGTATTCTATTATAGTAGCCGAAATGGACGGAGACAATGGATGATAATGGAACATGTTAAATAATATACAGAAGATACAATCATCCAAATCCAGAAAGCAAGACAAATAATCCAATTGCTTTAACAAATAAGTGGCATTTTTTAAAAAAAATTGTGGATCGTTATATATTAAAAGACCCTTAAGAACCATACCAACCAAATACAGTGTATGGATCTCACTTGGAACCTGATTAAACAAACCAATTGAAAAAAGACTTTTTTTTTTTTTTTTTGAAATGGAGTCTTGCTCTGTCACCCAGGCTAGAGTGCAGTGGTGCCATCTCAACTCACTGCAACCTCCACCTCCCAGGTTCAAGCAATTCTCCTGCCTCAGCCTCCTGAGTAGCTGGGATTACAGATGCCCGCGACCACACCCAGCTACTTTTTGTATTTTTAGTAGAGACGGGGTGTCACCATGTTGGCCAGGTTGGTCTCAAACTCCTGACCTCGTGGTCGCCCACCTCAGCCTCCCAAAGTGCTGAGATTACAGGTGTGAGCCACTGTGCCTGGCTGAAAAAAGACATTTTTAAGAACTTTAATTTTGAAATAATTTCAGACTTTCAGAAAAGTTGCCATAGTACAAAGAATCTCCATATACTTTTACCTAGATTCCCTAAATGTTAACATCTTGCCATGTTCACTTCATTATTCTCTATATACCCATGTTAGTTTTTTCGGAGTAAGTTGCAAACAAAATGCTCCTTTACCCCTAAATACTTCAGTGTGTATTAATATTTCCTGAAAACAAAGACATTCTCATCCCACAGTACAGTTATCAAAATCTGGAAATTAACAACAATACCATAACATTTACTACAAATCTTATTCAAATTCTGCCAATTGTCCTGCTAATGTCTTTTGTAGCAAAACTTTTTTTTTCCTGTCCTAGCATCCAATCCAGGATCATGCTATGCTATCTTTAGTCACCTTTAATCTCAAATAGTTTTTCAATCTTTGTTTTTTATGATCTTAACATTTTTAAGAGTAAAGGCCAATTATTTTGTAGAATGTACTTCAAACTTGTTTTTTTTTTTTTTTTTCCTTTTTTTGAGACAGAGTCTCGGTCTGTTGCCCAGGCTGAACTGCAGTGGTGCGATCTCAGCTCACTGCAACTTTTGCCTCTTGGATTCAAGCGATTCTTGTGCTTCAGCCTCTTGAGTAGCTGGGACTATAGGTGCGTGCCACCATGCCTGGCTAATCTGTGTATTTTTTGGTAGAGATAGGGTTTTGCCATGTTGGCCAGGCTGATCTTGAACCCCTGACCTCAGGTGATCCTCCGCCTTGACCTCCCAAAGTGCTGGGATTACAGATATGAGCTATCATACCACTCAAACTTGGATTTGACTGTTTCTTCATTATATCCAAGATATGCATTTTTGGTATAAATCTACAAAAGTGATATTCTGCCCTCCTCAGTGCATCTTATCAGGAGGCACACAATATTTATCAGTAATGAAACTGATAATATTATAAATACACATTTTGAGACAAGTGGGAAAAACTGAAAACAGATGATATTAAGTTAATGTTCATTTTTTTTTAGGTGTCATAATGGTATTGTGGTTATGTCTTTAAAAAATAGTGTTTAAATGTTAGTGATAGACACATTGCAGGGAAAAGTGAAGTTAACTGGCTTGATGTCTATTTCTAGAGAATTTGGCCACCCTAGGCAGAAAGTGGTAATGATAATACAGTCAGCTCTTGATTGTTCTAATATAATGGCCAATTTGCATATTATCCAGGTCTTTGACCATTTCTTCTTTATTCTGTGGCTTTTCTTTTGGTCATTACATTTACAGGTCACCCAACATAGTACAGAAAGGACATTGAAATTTTGTAACTTGTTGGATGAAGAAGGTCCTTGGGGAGGAGACTGAAACTACTGATAGAAAAATCAGGTTTATAAATAATATGAACCTTTCATTTCTTTGTAATTGGCATATCCTTCTATAGATAATTATGAGTTTCATGAAATGAGCTCATTTAAGATGATCATACAATAAAACTTGATAGCCAAAATACAAAGTCTTCATCTTATTTTCCTACTTCATTTTTTTTCATGTTCTTAGTAAGTGCATTTTCCTACTTTATTTTTTGAAAAGTTTATTTCACCAAGGACTAATCCTTCGCTGATGTTCAAATTTAAATTATTCTTTCATGTCGTCTCATAGGAGAAAAACATGAAAAATTGCTTCTGTGGTAGTTTCTTCTAGTTTTTCAAGCACTCTTGTAGTAGCAACTGGTTCAAAATACTGCTTTGTTTCAAGGCATACAGTTTAGATGTATCTTCACTGATGATGGGAACATTTTCATTTTGTTCCTGAGCTGTCAGGTCACTTTCACTGTCAGATAGTGTACACAGGAGAGTGTCATTTTCATAGGTTGGAAAATAATACCTGAAAACAACCACAGATACATAGTATTAAATTACCAAACTAATACATTGTTCAGGTGGCTGAATGTACACATTTACTATAATTTTGCCAGGTATCCTTACCAACAATTTCATAGCATTTTGCAAAGGCTATATTGGAGACAACTTCAGATTGCTTTCACTTTGACTTTTGCTGGCTGACATCAACCTTACCAAATCTACTATCTAGGTTTGGTAAACCAAGATCGTGGACCTCCCAGGCTCCAGAGTTGCCTCTGGAGATGCCCGCTGGCCACTTAGCCTCTGCTTGATCATCTATCATGGTAAGAAACACACGATCTTCGAAGGCAGCTGACCCCAGTAGTGGGTAGCTCTAGTCATTTGATACACCTCCTATGAAGCTAAAAATGACATCTCTCTTATTTCTACTCAAAGGTCCTAGTTCTTCCTTATAAGTTAATAAACTTCAAATATAGTTAATTTTTCAAACACAAATTCTTCGAATACTTGAGAATAATAAGCTCTCCCTTGTGTTTTGTTTTCCAGCCTAATCATTCCTTCTTTCTAGCTAATCACAAAAGGAAACGCTTACGGAATATAAAGTTTGTTATTCTGGTTTCTTCTCTGAATACACTTTGAAGTTACTTTTGGAATACTACAAATCTTAATTTATATAAGAAGGATTATAAGAACAGGATACCCTCACAAGCGTGGGATTTTCTGAAGGAGAAAAACTAGAACTTTCTGGTTAAAGTTCTGGGGGAACTGACTTATTCCCTAAGAACAGAAGGAGCTCTGGGCAGCTAGAACTCCACAGCCTCTCAGAGGAGCCCTTGACTGAGGTTATCCAGAATGATGTGAGAACCAGTCCAGAAGGTTCTTGGCAAAGGATACTTGGGAACCAGTCCAGAAGGTTCTGGCAAAGAATACTTGGGAATCCAAAAACAGATGACCAAGTGCTTAATTTTTTCAAGTGCCAATATACAAAATATATACCAAAAGTCCTAGCAGTGTACAAACTCTGACACAGTAATTTTATTTCTAGTAGTTCAGCATAATTCAATAATTAGATAAGTGTGCTACAATGTAGGTATATAGATATTTACTGTATCATAATAGCAAAAAGTAAGAAACAACCTAAGTATCTAACAGAACAGATTATATCCATACAATGGATATTTGGCAACCATTAGAAAGGATGCAACAGATAGACACTGGCTATAGAAAGATATTTACAATATTTTGTTAAGAAAATATACTTTAAAAAATCTGTATCTACTTCATCTCTCTACATATGTATCTATCTCCATATCACAAATACTGAAAAATACTTGGTTTCATTTGTAAGAGGGGGATTATTTTAAAAATAAGCATTTTGAAGATTTTTACATTTTCCCTACACTATACTGATGTATACTTTTTATAATAAACATGTATTCCTTTTTTTCTGTAAGTTTAAATAAATTAAATAAAGGGACAAAATCAAAGGGAGTAAAGAAGTGCACATGTGGTTCTGCAGTACGTACTCCAGTTGATCCCACGTCTTTCTATCAGGGAGCAGCGAAGTGTGTTTAGTTTCTTCCATGTGAGTTCTTAAGTCTGCTTTGGATTTGAACTTCACATGGCAGCCATAACACCTGCATTGGTGAACTTGCCTCCGAATAAAATTGACCAGTTTCACTTGCTGATAGAAATTTAATCCTGAAAATGACAAAATACAGAATCATTAGACAACTGTGCAGACCCATTTTTTGCACTGTTATAATTTCTTAAAGGAGCCACTTATTTTTCTTAATCAACCTGAAGAGGTAGTACAATTATAAAGCATAATAGATACCAAATAATAACAGTCCATATTTACATAGGGCTTATGAGCTAGGCACTATTCTAATAATTTTCTGTGTATTAATACATTTAATCTTCATAAAACCCTATCAGATAGGTAGTATCATACCTACATTACATATTAGGAAACTGCCCAGGGTCGCATAGATAGCTGTCAGCTGCAAAGCCCATGTGCTTGACTACTAAGCTAATTATATGTACAATGTATATACATGTCTATAAGAGCAGCAAAGTAACACATCCAAGGACCCAGGAAAACAGTGATGGAGCTGAGATGTGAGAAGTAAGTTTTTTACTGTCTTAGATCTATTAGCAAGTCAGTACTTTATTTATGTCCTAATGCCCCAAATCCTTCTATTGTTGTGATACTGAGAATGATACATTTGGGTACACCTACAACAAACAATCCTAGCTATACTGCTAAGCAGTGCAGTAGGCATTTACCATACATTACTCACTCCTCAGAACATTTTTCTGACCCGAGGCCCAATGTCAGATAGCCAGTAAATGCCAGAGCTGGAATCTGAACTCTAGTTTGACTTAAAAATCCATATTCTACTAGCCCCCTGCAATTTATGATATATTATTAACCACTAATTTATATTCCATTTGAAGCAGTCGTATATGTAGGAAAGAGGAAGAAGGAGTATATGAAACCAAAAACCATATTTGACTGTTATGGTTGAGCATCACTGCTTCACAGAGAGTTCTGTCAAGACCATATATAGAGAGACATGTTTTGGTGGTGCGCTCTCCAATTGTAGCTACTGAACATAGGCATAGTTTACAGGATGGTTTATAAAAAATGAAGCATCACAGAAAAACACTTCTGAATCAAACTTACCAAGTTCTGACTTTATCTTGAGAAGATCAAATTCGTGTGCATCCTAAAAAAAGGAATGAATACATTTGTAAGCAAATGAATTATTTAATCTTTCAGGCTGAAGTTATAAACAACTTATTCACAGGAGTTTAGAAACTCAGTCTGAGTTTGGTATCTTCTGCTTTTAAAGTCTTCTAAGTCTAACTACTTCCCTCCATACCCAACTTCTTTTTACAGCATAGTCCAAACAAGTCATGTCAATCAGTTAAACCATTGTAATTGGGCTGGGCATGGTGGCTCACACCTATAATCCCAGCAGTGTGGGAGACTGAGGCGGGAGGATCACCTGAGGTCAGGAGTTTGAGACCAGCCTGGCCAACATGGCAAAACCCTGTCTCTACCAAAAATACAAAAATTGGCTGGGCGTGGTGGTGGGTGCCTGCAATTCCAGCTACTCCGGAGGCTGAGGCACGAGAATCGCTTGAACCTAGCAGGCAGAGGTTGCAGTAAACTGAGATCACGACAATGCACACCAGCCTGGGTGACACAGCAAGACTCCATCTCAAACAACAACAACAACATTATAATTGCTCATAGCTTATATCTATAGTTTTTATAATTTACAATGTATCCGTTTTGTAGCCTTCTAAAAATGTAGAAGTCTATGTATGAATTCTGCAGTGTGATAAAAGTATAAGTAAGATATGTTTCTATTGTACTGTTCATTTGGACTAGAATTATGGATATAGGTTCTTTGCCCCACATAGGTAATTTTTACAAATTCTGCTTTTCATTTTATGCTGTCAAATACACTGTTTAAACCTGAAAGTTTCTCTTCACTCACACCTTCCTATAAATCACACTTTCTTTTTATTTTTACAATGCAGACTTATTTTTTGCTTGTTTGACACCTGCAATTGTCTGTGTAAATGTTTTAACCCACAATCTCACAGAGGATAAAGACCATTTAACTCATTGGGATGGCATTTAGTGTAGCACCATATGCAGGATGATTAGGAACTGGTGATGTCATCACTGAGAGTGACCCAGCAGAGGTTAAGGACACCTGTCAAGGATGCCGAAAAGGTAATCCCTACACAGGATAGGCATACTAAGGCTGCCTTCAATACAAAGACATTAAGATATTATGAATTAAATCTAAACACAGGAAATTATACACACATACTAGTGGGAATCTTTTTCAGAGAAACTAAAATCAGGGTAAAAGGTTATGGTCTTTTGAGCGCTTTCTAGGTCCTTATTTTACTAAACTAAGATGTGAGAAGTAAGTTTTGGTGAACAGTATTTCTGAATAAGGGTGAGGTGAAAGTGGGTGAAAGCAGAGAATATGGTCCACTATTGGCAGAGGTGGCTGCAGGGAGGGGAGGGAGAGATACCAGAATCATCCAGTAATATTTTTCTATTATAATCACCCCTTTGCCCACAAGCTGTGATACTGTCATGAATCATTAGATGTTCCTCTTCCCTATCTGCCTTGTGCAGCTAAGGATCAGAGTGTAGGGTGTGTGTCCTCTCCAGGTATACGGGGGTGAAAAAGGTTTAGAACTGCTAGCTCCAAGCTTCACTATAACATGAAAATGGCATCTAGAAGGGAAAGCCCACACTAGGAATGCTCCCTCATTTATTCTCTCCAAATGCTGGCACCTGAAGGAAGTGTAGGATCATGTCCTAGACCCTCTCTACCCACCCTCCTTTTTCCCATTCCTCCGGGGGCTTTGTAAATGGCAATGTTCTCCCTTCTTGCTCTCCTATTCACCAGCACAAGCAGCACTGTAAAAAAGACTCAGAACTTGTCCCACCTGCTAAGCCAGAATGATCTTGTAAGCATCTCAAAGGTGAGATGGCATCAGTGGTCTGAGAAATCTCACACTAACAAACAGCTCACTCAGGTCCAGTCAACTGTACTAACTAAATTGCGCTGAGCTCTGGTTCTCCCCGACAGACCTGGCCTGTCTCTTGTGTTTGGAATAATGATTGAGAAACTAAAGTATAAGCAGATGAGGGTGCAACAACTACCAGCTTTCTCCTGTCAGAATGAAACAAAATTCAAATAAATCCAGGGATCTTACCTCCATGTGGACATACAATTTCTCAATTGTTTCTGCCTGCTTTTCACAAAATAAGCAGACGGCAGAGGCAGGGTGTTCCTCCCAATCGGACCAGTCGCTGAGTTAAAAAAGAAAAGAGAAAATACAGACATTTCCTTCATTAAGAGAGTATACTACACAGTGACTTGGTATTACTTTCTTCTTACTAAGAAACCCTGCCAATCTCTTTCAACTCTGACATTTTGGTAAAGACTGTCACATCATATTATGACTCTCTGATACAGCTTTTGAAATTCAAAGCAGCACCATGAAATTCATATAAATAGCGAACAGGTGCTGCTCCATTTTCTCCTATTTGCCATTCTTCTGAGTCTCTATCTCAGTCTAGAGTCAGAGGAATGTCATCCTGAGACAATGAGGTTTAATTTGCAAAGGAGACATTTCAGAAAATGTGATGCTCTTTCTCATTAACCACAACCACTGAGTGCACACGCTGTGAGGTGTGATGCTGGGAATGTGTTTCTGCATGACAAATAGTGTATTTTACAAAGGCAAACCGTGTCTCTTTCATGAGGGAAATAATGATTATTTAAAACTGGGCAAGTGTTATATCCGGTGGTAGACAGCGAACTCGAAAAGGATACAAGATCCCTTTTACCACTTTCCCTGCTCCTTGCATTTACCTTTTTGAAATACTACCAACTTCTTATCATTCCCAAACCAGGAAAACTGCCAGGAGGGAAGAGTTGTGGAGATGAGGAACACCCATGCAAACTCAGATGAGAGAATTTCTCATGGCAAGCTCAGAAATGATCACTGATAAGACTCTCAAGATCAACCTAACCCAATGTGCACAGAAGCTTCCCGATTAGAAAACAGGAAACATTTTCCTTAACTCTATCTATCCAGGAGGGAGCCACAAGTCTTGGCTCGGGTCATGACTTACTATTTATAACCTTTTGTGTCATTAAAACTTCAACATTCACCCATCAAACATTCCAGCTAGTGCGTTTTAACGGGAAAGATGTTTTTATTTCAGTCTGGAAGACTCTCTGCCTGAATCTCTATGCATCAAGAAGATTCAGCGAATGGCAGCTCTCTACCTTTGGGCTTTACTTCACTCTTAAAATAATAATAATTTAAAATCCTGAGAGAGAAAAAAGGCCAAAAAGCTTTGACTGGAAAGAAGATGAAAAATAAGAAACCCTTTTAGGTTGAAAAGAACATTTCTCAAGCTTATAATTTCAAGCACAGAAGCTGTGAATGTTTAAAGTTAGTCATCAATGGCCGGAACACAGAACAGGATTAACTTCAATGCAGCTACATTCTCTATTCCAATGACAGCAACACGGAAAGTTCAAAGATCGTATCACTTCAAGGTCTGAGCACCAACTGAGCAGGCAAAGCATTTTGGAATGTATTTTTCTCTGAATTATGTATTACTTGTGTGTTCAATCAATAGCTTTAATTTAGTTGGAATAACAGTGTCTTTAGGAATTTTTATGTGAAAGTTATTTTGAATTCAAGTTTCTGCCACATGACACGAAGGGATGCATGGCTCAGAGAAGGTATTTTTTCTTCTTAGGTTCCCTCTTCATAATTTAAACCAAACTAAAGCATTGTCTTCTTACTCCTGGAACACTGCAATTAACTAGCAGCAATAACAAGTCTTACTCTTCCTGATGGTCCAGCAACTCCCGATCGTCTTCCAACTGAACTTCTTCCCATGATTTTCCAAGTTCCTTTGTAGGAAGAACAGAGGGATGAGAGAGATTGGGGGAAAGAGAAGGGAGAGAGTATGCAGAACCTCAAAAAAAACCAAAACCAAAAAAATAAACAAACCACCCATGGTTAAATGGTTTTGAAACAGTACAAGTAGGATACACAGACGGTCCTCAATGATTGTTTGATTCAACACTTTTTTTTGACTTAATGACAGTGCAAAAGCAATATGAAGTTGAAACCTTAATGTGATAATTTTTTAGAGAAGTAGCAATATCCTTTCAATCAAATTCTTTTCTCTTAAATTTGAACCAGTGTTTCTCAACCCTGAAAGTGTATTAGAATCTCTGGGATTCTAATGGCCTTTGTTCACTGTTACATTTCCAGAGCCTGGCATATAGTGGGTACTATTACTATAAACTATTTTTTGAGTTGAATTGGAAAGTAGAATTCAATTTGTTAGAACTAAAAAATAAAAAAATGCATTTGAGGTCAATTTAGATTACACCTCAAAAGGTTTTTTTAAGGTGATTAAATGAGTGAGTTACTGTCTATAAAGAAATAGTACTAGGCATGAGTAGGTGCTCTAGTACTTACTAAAATCCCTTTTATCCCTTACCATCAGTGGAAAAGTTCCACTCTTTTGGGGCTATGTCTGGTAAGCCTAGTCATAGTGCTAGTAAAACTTTATGGAGTGATGAGTAGGAATGATTTATTTTGGCCCAATCATTTCTTTTGTTCCCCTTGGGCCATTTCTTCCTCTCTTCTTGCCCTGTCTTCTTTCTATTCAGTCTTCCCATTGTGCCATGCAAAAGCAGACAGTGTCACAAAGAGAGAGGTAGGAACACTAACGGATATGTTTTCAAGCAGCTAAGCTATGGTTAGAATCAAGCCCACCTGACCTGCTACAAGCACAGATAGCTTTGTTGTTCAATATCCTTCTTTTGGAAAAACACAACCAAAATTCACTCAATTATTGAGTCTTTTCCCCCCAAATAAAGGTGTTCATCTAGCTAAAAACAAAGAACTATGAGTGCCATTATGATTTAGGGGAAGAAAGAAAATCCATAATTTATCAACTTAATGAGAGGTTTTGAAGCTGTCATTATCAGCTAAATGATGCATACATTTAAATATATAGAGATCTATCATAACGTCATTAGAGAGGGTTAATTTGGACTCTATAATGTGCTTCCCAGAGTCATCAGGAAGTGTCTGAACCTCATTACGGAACACCAAAAATGGCCTAACACTACCAACAAGATGCTTGTTAGAAAGTTGGGCAATGAATTAAATCTTTCATGCCTTACTTGGTTTTTCTGTACTTGGACTTAAGGTCATGGTTTTTTTTTTTTTTTTTTTTTTTTTTTTGAGACAGAGTCTTGCTCTGCCGCCCAGGCTGGAGTGCAGTGGCCGGATCTCAGCTCACTGCAAGCTCCGCCTCCCGGGTTTATGCCATTCTCCTGCCTCAGCCTCCCCAGTAGCTGGGACTACAGGCGCCCGCCACCTCGCCCGGCTAGTTTTTTGTATTTTTTAGTAGAGACGGGGTTTCACCATGTTAGCCAGGATGGTCTCGATCTCCCGACCTTGTGATCCGCCCGTCTCGGCCTCCCAAAGTGCTGGGATTACAGGCTTGAGCCACTGCGCCCGGCCAAGGTCATGGTTTTATTGATGCAAGGTATTACTAAAGTACGGGCCTTCTGTGATTTGATCATTCTGAATGATAAGGGCAAATGTTGCTTGTCAATGAGTATTTTGAGCCAAAAGTAACAAAAAATATCTTCCACTGTTAAACTTCTAAACTCAAAGCATTATTTTGCAACTTCCTCAGTGTTAGGTACAATATGTAGAGATTTATCTAGGCCATACAGCATTAACCACTTACCCCACCTGAGAGGAAAATGAATGTCCATGTTTACTAGTATATCAGGAAATAAGTAATTTGCACGTGACAGTGGCCCAGTTTCCTAGAGTGCTCTGCTTTGGTACAGTTAAAGATACGATTTATTATAGAAACAAGACCCAAAGCGAAAACAAGAACAAAAAACAAACCAAAAAAACCATGTAACTCTCTAATTAAGACACTATGCCTGCTAACGAATCATGTCAGGAAAGCAAAGAATGTAAGAAAAACAAAGTTTGGAAGGCATATCAGGAAAGACGTTCAGACACCCCCTCAAAGCCCTGCATCAGATGGCTCATGAACAATGAGAGGGTGGAGAAAAACATGGAAGAAAAAGATCCCCTTCACCCATCACACTTCTGCCCTAATACATAGTCACTTCCGTGTGCTTACACAAAACTCCATCAGAAACAGAAAGCGTTTTCAGCGTAAATAATTTCACTAGGGAGAACTACAAAAAACTACGAAAAATCAGTTAAAAGCCTACTTTTGTTATAAGTGGTTTTGTATACTTTAAGAATAAAAAAAATTTAAATCAAAGAATGATAAAAATCATGGCAAAACCAATTCCCTTTAGAAAAACTCAGGGTTTGGGGCCGGGCGCGGTGGCTCAAGCCTGTAATCCCAGCACTTTGGGAGGCCGAGACGGGCGGATCACGAGGTCAGGAGATCGAGACCATCCTGGCTAACACAGTGAAACCCCGTCTCTACTAAAAATACAAAAACTTAGCCGGGCGAGGTGGCAGGCGCCTGTAGTCCCAGCTACTGGGGAGGCTGAGGCAGGAGAATGGCGTGAACCCGGGAGGCGGAGCTTGCAGTGAGCTGAGATCCGGCCACTGCACTCCAGCCTGGGTGACAGAGCGAGACTCCGTCTCAAAAAAAAAAAAAAAAAAAAAAAGAAAAACTCAGGGTTTGAAACATGAGCATCGTAGGAATATGCAGCTGAAGCCTTGATGTTAAGCAGTCTGTTGCCCTCTGAGGAAAGGTTATCTGAATGTGAAACTAACTGGCACCTTACCTCCAACCCATCCTCACTACCTGCTGAACTCTTTTGTTTGTGAGAAAAGAAAGCAAGAATTTGAAGTAGATAATTCAGACTATGCAAACAACTTTTAATGTTTTTGCAAGTCTGTAATTATTCAGAAACTGATATGAATGATTAAGCACAGAAATTATCTCATCTAAGAAGGAAAACGGAACTTGTCAATCTGCTGAGCTCAGAAAGCCAGAAGCAGCCCCTCTGTCCACTGGCTCTCCTACTTCTGCTGCCTATTAGAGTGTATCTTGCCACGGATATCCTGGATGCTCCCATCACTGTTGCACTGGCAGTCTCTATGGCATTTGAAGTGGAGTGAGCTCTGTGTGTGAATGACTCAATGACTGCATATATTTGCTATAGGAGAGGTCAAACGTTGACTTTTGATATACCATTACAAAGGGTTCAAACTAACGTGCTTACGTGGTGGTCTTCCATACCGACTCCTGAACTCTTTGAAAGTAGTGACTCAAATCAGCCTTTTATCTACAATATTTTTTCTTTCTCTTCTAGCATCTGGTAGCTGGAAGGCACTCAAATGTATGTAGAATGTATGACATCAATAAAATAATGTATCAACACTGATTACTAAGATAAACAATTCTATCTTTTGCCCACACTCATGTCAGCCCTTTCCCTCAGAGGGATAACAAGGGAATATATACATATTTTTTAAATAAAATATTGTCATTATTGTTTAAGTAAAATTTAGAATTTATTCTTCATATCGATTTATTATTCATGTTCTTCGCATTAAATATTATTCTTTAATGAGGTCTGGAATAATACTAAAATGATACTGAGAAGACATTGGCCTTTATTTTTCTATACCTCTACTCTTAGTATTTGGGACAGTTTTTTATACACTTATTCTATATATTATTATACTTTTAATTTGTAACAGTATTCCCTCAACTATTCCTCGAATGTTACTGCGGCTGATACCTCTGGTGAGCACCCCTCTGGTTTAGCGCATGGGTATGTCTTTAGTGAAGCCGATAGGTTTCTTCCCTTCTTTTCAAAGGTGTTTACATCATTTCCACAATGCTAAGGCATCGTAACACATTTTAGGGTTTCTTTTTTTGTTGATCATTCTTAGAGTTTTTGGTTATTTACCTCAGCAAGAATTTCACATAGGAATAGGGAATAGAAAACAGGGAATAGGAACAGGAATCAGAATTGGGCTAGGAAGACTAAGATTGTGGAGCAGAGCCTTAAAGTGCTGATTAACGTCAGCTTTACTTTGACCTTGGCTCACTTTTTAGTTATTACAAAAGAGAATAGGCAAGGGTGGGTGAACAGATCATTATGAACTCATCACCATTACTTGGCCAAAATACCCAACCCAAAGCATCAGATGTAGGTACTAGTCTTGTCTCAATTGTAAAAATGAAGGAAACTGATGCCCGGGATAAGTAATTTGCCCTAGCCATGTGACCTTTGGAAAATTAGCCTCTCTGTGCCTAGTCCCCTTACCTATAAGAGGCTTAATGACAATACCTGTGTCATAAAAATGTGACTCGAATTAAATAATTCAATATAAATACGTAGGATAGTGCCTGCAAATTATAAGTACTCAAATAGCTGCTAGTTAAAAAAAGGACTTCTATCAATATGACTCTAAAGTTGTAATTTAATTGTCATTTTGTACATTGTTAAAGTCCTTACTTTCTCTTGAAACACTTCTCTAAATCTGTGGTCCACGCCACATCAAATCCTTGCCCTGTGTGAGCAGCACAATCTAGCACATTCATCTAGAGATGGCTGGCCCTGGCAGATGATTTCAGTTTTGACAGCTACCCTACTTGATGCCCAGGAAATGAAGTATCATACTTTTCTAAAAGTGCTGGCAGAATAAGAGTGAGCAAATCCTTTGAAGTCTCCTCTAAAAGGTAAAAACCTCCAGCTATATAATGTTCTGCTAGTCTCAAGCTCTTTAACATTAGTTTTAAAAGACCCCCAGAAGGAAGAACTATTAAATTGCTCCTATAGCTAGATGCAGTAGCTGAATATTTCTTAGAGCTAGCACTGAAGTCCACTCCCTATTAGACTGGGCTGGGTCCAGAAGCAGCATTTGCTCTAGGAAGTAACGACTGAGTGATTTCAAGAAAAGATGGAAGGGCTCAAAGGGTACGTTTGCCTTTAGCTGGTTGTAAAACATTTGTAGAAAACCATGGCAACCTCTTAGAGTCAATCTTCAAACACATGTTAAACTTGCTTCTCAAGGGGAATTTTAACACTACAAGGATTAGTTAGAACAGACAAAATTCTACCCTAAAGCAGAGATTTCCAGCATAATTCAGGATATGCTTGTTTCTATCTAATAGATAAAATGGCTGATTATATTCAATTAGCCTTTTGTGACCAGTGGGTTTGGGTTTTAATTCATTTACACTGAGAGAAAAAATAATTTCCATTTGCTTAAGAAAAATGCCCATTCAAAACAGAACTCTCTATTTTTCTTCCAGTTCCTCTGGAAAGTTACATAACCTCTTCTTTTATATGAGTAGTCATACACATTTGTCATATATAAAAAATATATAAAAATGACAAATATATATATTTTAAAAATCAGTAGATTGAAGGCAGGTCCAGTAAGACTCCCCAGTCATTGTTGTCTATCAAAAATACCCTCCCATATTTCCAAATGCCTCTCCCCCAACCCCTACTGTCTCCATTTGAATGCCTCTTCTTGAAATCTACAGAGGCCAGCAAACGGCATTGAGGTTTCTGGGGAAGGAGAGCTATCAATACATTTAAAATCCTTGGCATGGTCACCTGGTTAGTCTACCCCACAAGCCAACAAATAAAAATCCCATTTCATGGTAAAATGGTTTGGTTTCCTTGAAACTTCCCTTAAAAATAAACTGACTGAAGAGAATGATAAAGATACACACCTGTAGGGGTGAAAGGGAAAGAGCAAAGAGATGGTTTTTAAAGAATTATTTCGCATAGCACCTAACACATCCAGTACTCAACAGTTTCTTTTGAACAGAACACAGAAGTCTCTCTGGCCAGGTGCAGCAGCTCACACCTCTAATCCCAGCACTTTGGGAGGGCGAGGCAGGTGAATCACTTGAGGTCTGGCCAGGTGCAGCAGCTCACACCTCTAATCCCAGCACTTTGGGAGGGCGAGGCAGGTGAATCACTTGAGGTCTGGCCAGGTGCGGCAGCTCACACCTCTAATCCCAGCACTTTGGGAGGGCGAGGCAGGTGATCACTTGAGGCCAGGAGTTTGAGACCAGCCTGGCCAACATGGAGAAACCCTGTCTCTACTAAAAATCCAGAAATTAGCCAGGTGCAGTGGTACGCACCTGCAATATCAGCTACTAGAGAGGCCAAGACAGAATTGCTTGATCCCAGGAGGCAGAGGTTGCAGTGAGCCGAGATCATGCCACTGCACTCCAGCCTGGCCGACAGAGCAAGACTCTGTCTCAAGAAAAAAAGAAAAAAAAAAAGGAGTCTCTGGTCCCAAGTTAAAAGATATTACATAAATGGGGGATGGTATGTGGATATCCAAATACTGTATTTTTTTTTTTGGTCAAGATGACTGTGAGTTCTAGAGACATGACATTTTTACTACATAAACACTGTCAAATAAAAGACAAATCAAATCCAATGTCTTGTACTCTAACCATTTTAAAGCTAATCACTACTTGAATGTTCCCCTCAATTACATTTTGACCTTTGCATTAATTGCTTATTCAAATATTAGTTGGTCCTCAGAAAGATTTTGTTTGCAGTACTGCAATCAAATTTTAAGTTATGAAAAGAAAGCCTTACCAAATAATTGATGACATAAAATCGGTCATATTCTCTGTTCTTAGGATTAATCTTACGATGCTGTTTTTTCCTCATGTGATCTTTAAGTGTATTTTTGTCCCTGAAGGTCTTCTCACAGTACAAGCACTGTAAACTACAAGAAATATACAAACACTGATAAACAAGTCTCTTGTATAGTTGCTGCAATAGTCCTTTATTATTATTATTATTATTATTATTATTATTATTTTTGAGACGGAGTCGCCCAGGCTAGAGTGCAGTGGCCAGATCTCGGCTCACTGCAAGCTCCGCCTCCCGGGTTTATGCCATTCTCCTGCCTCAGCCCAAGTAGCTGGGACTACAGACGCCCACCACCTCCCGAGTAGCTGGGACTACAGACGCCCACCACCTCCCGAGTAGCTGGGACTACAGACGCCCGCCACCTCCCGAGTAGCTGGGACTACAGACGCCCGCCACCTCGCCGGACTAGTTTTTTTGTATTTTTTAGTAGAGACGGGGTTTCACCGTGTTAGCCAGGATGGTCTCAATCTCCTGACCTTGTGATCCGCCCGTCTCGGCCTCCCAAAGTGCTGGGATTACAGGCTCAAGCCACCGCGCCCGGCCTAGTCCTTTATTGAGTTTTGTATTTATTCATTTTAGGTCACACAGAATCTTCAAATGGGATACACCATCCTTGTCAGAATCCCCCCTCACTTTATTCATTTGGCTTTGTAGAGTGCATACTATGGTGTATTTTTTAGTTAGCTAAGCTGACCAACTTGGCTCTTTAGTTAAGACTGTGACAAAGATAGGTCATATCCAAAAATCATTTTGGTTCTTTACTAACTGAATTACCAATTCTAAAGTAAGTATGTAGGTATGTTCTTCATATGATTATAATGACTTGCACTGACTGCACCCAGTGTATATAATAATTACTGCATGGTTTGTGATATCCTGTGAGCTGATTTGCAGGGTTTAATTCCTTGCTGCAGTGCCAGCTAGCTGGGGGACTTGGTAAAGTTACTTGCCTTCTCTGTTGCCATTTTCTGATTTCTAAACTGAATACTAACATTTTAGAGATTTTGAAATGACAATTTCATATATATACTTATTGAGCACTCACTGTGCACTATGAACTGTGCTAGGTATTTATTCACGTATGTGAATAAGACAAATAGTAGCTGTTACTACCATATAATTCTCATATACCTTCTGCTCGAATATTTCCACCAACTGGGCATTCATTACCTAATGAAGCAGCAATTACCAGTTTTGAGCAGATTATTAACAAAATGTCTTTCTCATACTAAGCCTGAGAGTTGATACAACATGTATTATAACTGCTATTCAGTAAAAAGTAGAGAGTTCTACTTTCTGGAGCCACACAGTGTCTAAGTATAAATATCTTTTACATGGGAAACTCTCAAATGATTGCAATCTGTTATTGTTTCAATTTTGAATTTGTTTTTATCTCTACTAAACACCTTTTCATCAATTTCTTATGCCAAAAAATATATTCCAGGGCATAATAATATTCTTTTGTAGTATATTCTGTTATGGTCGACAATTTATGGGGGATAAGCTGATTACAGATATTCATTATTGCTAATCTTGCTAGAAGGCACATTTGGTCTTATGTTATAAATAGTCATTTAACAAAAGGGTGAAGGGACTCGATTTAACATAGTGTTGACATCAGAATTTGAATTTAAAACTTTTTATAATTAATCTGGATTACTTGCTACCTCTTATTTATTTATTTTTTTGAGACAGAGTTTTGCTCTTGTTGCTGGAGTGCAATGGCGCAATCTCTGCTCATCACAACCTCTGCCTCCCGGGTTCAAGTGATTCTCCTGCCTCAGCCTCCCGAATAGGTGGAATTACAGGCATGCAACACCATGCCTGGCTAATTCTGTATTTTTAGTAGGGACGGAGTTTCTCCATGTTGGTCAGGTTGGTCTCCAAATTCTGACCTCAGGTGATCCGCCCACCTCGGCCTCCCAACATGCCGGGATTACAGTTGTGAGCTACCGTGCCTGGCTCTTATTTTATCTTTAATGTTGTTGCTCTCAATGCTGTGGGTTGAAGCACCACACTTGTTAGTATTTTATTTGAATAAAAAAAACTGGGTTCTCAGAGAAAAAATTTTGGGCTCTTTTCCTAGAAAAAAAAGTGGATACATTTTTGAAAGTCATTCTGGTGACCTAAACAATTTTCTTCCCTATTTCAACAGGCTAAGCTCTGGATATAGTTGCCAGAATGTGACCTTGAGGAAATGGAGTATTATATACAAATGTGAATGTAAACCAAAAGGGAGAAGAATACATACAGTACACTATGTTTCACACAAAACTAAACACCATTCCATAATTTGACAATATATTTACCTTACTAAATATGTAGACAAGTTACAGTGAAAACTAAAGGAATTACAATTCCAAAATTAAGAATAGTGGTTTCTGGGGGAAATACTAATGAGGAAAGGCACACAGGGAGATTCAAAGGAATTAACAATGCTCTATTTCTTAGGTTAGACAGTGAGTATATTCTTCATATCCTATATAGCATATGTTGTATGATATGTATATTGTTTGGTATATATGACATAGTATATTTGAAAAATTTAAAAAACACCAAAGGCAATATGATCTAGACAAAATAAGGACTGTTGCACAAAATGAGAACTCCTCCAACATGGGAAACTCCTGCTTCTTTAATTACTCTATTAAATTAATTTTAAAAAATTCACAACAGAGTCCAAGATTAAAAGAGCTTTAGGCAGTGTTCCATAAATCAGTACCTACTTGTCAAGCTTTTTCTGTAATGTACACAAAAATTCATTGCAGTTTACAATGTTGTCTGGCAATCCAATGTTGAAAGCATGTTCTCTGGCCATGTGGTTCAAAATAACAGATCTAGGAAGAAATTTGAGCAGTTAGGATTATTCACAAATCATCTAAGAACACATTTGGGTTGGAATAGCATTCACATAATAAAAACACTAATTAGAAGTATAAGCAAGTGCTAAGCACAAACGTTTCAGCTACTAAAGAGTGACATTATAAAGTATGTAAGTGTACAGTCACATCAGTTCTGTAAAGGGAAACCAGTTTGTTCCACTATCTGCTGCTTGGCTACACTCTATAGAAGAATCAGGTTCTGTCCTTTAAACCAGGGGTATTGGTCCATGGCCTATTAGGAACCAGGTGGCACAGAAAGAGGTGGGAGGCGGGCAAGTGAGCATTATCACCTGCACTCCACCTCCTGTCAGATCAGTGGTGGCATCAGATTCTCACAGGAGCGCGAAGTCTATTGTAAACTGTGCATACGAGGGATCTAGGTTGTGCACTCATTATGACAATGAGAATCTAATGCCTGATGATCTGAGATAAAACAGTTTCATTCTGAAATGGGTCCCTGGTGCCAAAAAGGTTGGGGATCACTGCTTTAAACTATTAAATTAACTGTGCTGCTTCTACTTTTCCAATTCATCATGGAGAAGAGTAAGAGGCAACTGCCTAACAGAAATACAACCTGCTCTGACCTAAGATCACAGGCATTTAGCCAGTGGATCATCAGACAATGACCCGGAGCCCACAGTTAACAGGTCCAGTGTATTACTGGACAATGACCCGGAGCCCACAGTTAACAGGTCCAGTGTATCACTGGACAATGACCCGGAGCCCACAGTTAACAGGTCCAGTGTATCACTGGACAGTGACCTGCAGCCCACAGTTAACAGGTCTATTAAATGCAAGGGCTGTGAAAATCTGCAACATAATGACCAACTTCTTGATTAACGTACACAGAAAAGGACAAATGTAATTATGTAACTTTTACATAGCAAAAAAGTATACGTGTATAATATATTTTACAGAGTTTTTCTCCCAACTTTAGTTCATAAAATAAAGGTGACTGTTTTGGAAAGCCTCATCAGTATAAGCACCATTGATAGACTATGCATAGTGAGATATTATATGGTTTTATCTAGATTATTTAGACACTTACATGGTCCCCCTCAAAAAAATGCTTTTAGTGTTTTTTTCCCCTCGAGAAAGTGAAATAAAGAAATAAAACAAACATTTCTATAAAAATGTTTGTTGACTTTTTTTTTTTTTTTTTTACTATGTAAGGGATACATTTATTAGCCTTGTAGTTAGTATGCTCATTTGTCTCACTGCCTATTACTGATAACTTTGACTAAAACTACTTGTTGGGGCAGTTCACCGTGCCTTTTGGGCCCACAAAAGTTTTCCCAGGGGCAGCCCAGACAGAGCTAGACCTTGCCAGGGGTTCCAGACCTGAGGCTCAGGCTGTGGAACAGTTCAGGTGAAAGCAGAGCTGGGAGCCTCTTGTAGGCAGTGTGGTAGGTGTGTGTGTGTTTTGGGGTGGGGAGAGGGTGTCGGGGAGAGGGTGTCAGGCAGAGGGTCGGAAAGTTCCCCCTATCCCCAAGGCCATGTTGGGGTAAAGTACAGTGCCTCTGGATCCAGGTAGGTTCTCCTAGAGTGGCCAAGTCATAGTTAACATCTGCCTAGAACTTCCAGGATGAAGATCCAGAGTCTAGATTGTGCCTGGGTGCTGTCAGAAATAATATCGGACTCAAGGGGTATAGGTGGGTTGGGAAGTTTCCCTCACCCTCAGGTTATCTAGGATCAAAAATGTCTTGCCATTAAGAGTCACACTGAATATACTCAAGGGAGCCTAATCCTGCTCTCAACCTCTCTGGGGCCCAAGAATCTGGCATCTAGAGTCTGAGTTACGAGATGAGAGGCCAGTGGTTGGCTCATGGGGTAAATGAGTTTGGAGGCTTGGCCAGTCTCGAAGGCTCTGTTCAGGTAAGCCACAGTGGCTTCTGGGATCTAAGAGGATTGGTTTAGTAAGGCTTTTGGCTGCAGCCGGCAGCTTGCTGGGAGGGATGTGGGTGGAACTCACTGACAGTCCTTAGAACTTGTTTCCAGGCTTAGCTAGGTCAGGCCTTCTTGACTTCAAAGTGCTCCCCCAACAGCAACCAAGCCTGTTAGGTCTACCCAGGGTTTTCAGGCCTGACACCCCAGCCTTGGAATGGACCAAGATACAGTAGCTGGCTCAGGAGGTGTAGGTGTATTAGGAAGGTCCCCATGATCCCAGGCTATGTTGCCCTACTGAGAACAAGCCCATGTGAGCCTAGGCTTGCTCTGAACTTTTTGGGGGCTTGCCAGACAGGAATACAGACATTGAAAGTGAGGGAATGAGGGCTAACAAGCAGCTGTCTCAAAGCAGATAGGAGTGTTAGGAGGCTACCCTGGCCACATACTTAATTGCCACCATCCCTAATGCCTTCTGGATCCAGGACAGTTCTACCACAGTGGGCCAAAATTGAGCCAGGTTTACCAAGGGTTCTATGACTGACATCTAAGAGTTGGAAGGGGACTGAGTGAAGGCCAAGTCAGTGTTAGGAAGAGGGTTGGTGGGGTTAACAGTCTTCAATTGGTCCCATGCTCTGATCTGGTGGTCCTTGATGTCTTCTGGTTTTAGGGGAGGTTCCCCTAGGAGTGGCCTATCCTTAGCCAGGACTACCCAGGGTTCTAAGCCTGATATCCAGGCTCTGAAAGGGGGGCCAGGTACAGATGGAGCTGGCAGCAGGCTCAAGAAGGGGCTGGCTGTCCTCTCCAACACTATGGTGGTTTATTTTACACGTCAGCTTGACCTGGTTGAAGGATGCCCAGATAGCTGGTAAAAACAGTATTTCTAAGTGTGTCTGTGAGGGTGTTTCTGGAAGAGATTAGCATTTGAATCAGCAGACTGAGTAAAGAAGATAGCCCATACCAATGAGGGGAGGCATCATCCAAGGTTTGGGGGCCCAGATAGTTGAGCTGGGAAATTCATCTTCTCCTGTCCCTAAATACTCAACTTCATGGTTCTAAGGCCTTTGGACTCAGACTGAATTTACCATCGGCTTTCTTGGATCTCCAACTCACAGATGGCGTATTGTGACACTTCTTGGACTCCATAATTGTGTGAGCCAATTCCCATAATAAGTCTCCTCTTACATATCTATATATACTATTGGTCTTGTTTCTCTGGAGAACCCTGACTAATACAAGTACTTAAGTGGTTTGCTAGCTAATTCAAAATTAGCTTGATTCAGCCTATTAGTCTGAGGTGAGAAGGGAGGGAAGGCTTCACCCTTCTAGCCACAGCTGCTGGTTGGTAAAGGGCCAAGAAAATCTTTGCGGCTTTGGAGTAGAGATGGCACCTTATGTGATCTGCTTCATATCAGATTTTGAAGTCCTTTAATTCTTTTTTTTTTTTTTTTTTTTGAGACGGAGTCTCGCGCTGTGTCACCCAGGCTGGAGTGCAGTGGCGCGATCTCGGCTCAC
Source organism: Macaca nemestrina (assembly GCF_043159975.1). Lineage (NCBI taxonomy): Eukaryota > Metazoa > Chordata > Mammalia > Primates > Cercopithecidae > Macaca > Macaca nemestrina. The sequence continues at coordinate 46,940,992 of NC_092128.1, forward strand.
TGCAAGCTCCGCCTCCCAGGTTCACGCCATTCTCCTGCCTCAGCCTCCGAGTAGCTGGGACTACAGGCGCCCGCCACCACGCCCGGCTAGTTTTTTGTATTTTTAGTAGAGACGGGGTTTCACCGTGTTAGCCAGGATGGTCTCGATCTCCTGACCTCGTGATCCACCCGCCTCGGCCTCCCAAAGTGCTGGGATTACAGGCTTGAGCCACCGCGCCCGGCCTGAAGTCCTTTAATTCTTGATCAGCCAAGATGATTCCTCAAATTGCTGAATTATTTCTTTAATTTTTAAATTAATTCCTAATGTCAACTTGCTTTAATTTCTGGGAAATTAAATGTATAACAGTTTAAATTATTATTTTAACTCCTTTCTTTATAAGCTTAATTTTATTATTAATGACCTAACTGTACTTTGACAACCATTTTGTTTTTTACTTTCAGTGCAATATTCAATAAATTACATGAGATATTCAAAACTTTATTATAAACTACGGTTTGTGTTAGACAATTTTGCTTACCTGTAGGCTAATGTAAGTGTTCAAAGCATGCCTAAGGTAGGTTAGGTATATTAAATTTTTTTTGACTTATGACATTTTAAATGTACAATGACTTTATTGAGATGTAACCCCACTGTAAATCAAGAAGCACTGGTATTATATTTTTTCACTTTCATAATGGTCCTCAAAAGCATGTAATAACTATAAATACATAATACCTTTTGGGCTGAAGTGAAGTTTTACTTAAAAAATTATTTCATGTACTTTTCCTTTTCAAATATTCTTTCCCTATACTTTAGGAATAAATATTTCCCTACATAGTGCTCTCTGATCTCATTTTTTTTCCTGGTTTAATACTGTTTGTAATCAGTTTTCACTAAACTTATAAATGTGATTTGGGCAAACAGGATTAAATTAAAGAAATAGCTTTGAGAGAAGCACTTCTGGAACAGTGGGGCATGGACCTCCGAAAATCTGCTCCTCTATTAAAGCAACAGTAGCACTGGTGAAAATGGTCAAAATCAACTTTTTAAGGACTCTGGAATTAACAGGAGGCATGCAACAATCCAACGAACATTTATTTAAGAAACATGGCTCAACTGTGGTAAGAATGGTGAGCTTTGTGATGTTTTAATTTGCCCCATTCCATTCTCCTCCCCTTAGCTCCACAATAGCCTTGACAACAGCAGGCTCAGAGCCACTGGAGGGGACAGAATACAAGTGGGCCATTCTGAAAGAAATGTTACAAGGACTGTTACTATTCAGCCTATATGGCAGGTGATGGGAAAAGGCCCATTCACAGGGTTTGTCTTTATTTGACATGATTCAGCCTACCCATTGAAAAAATTCTCACCCCTAGGGCATTTGCCAGAAACAATCAGTGACAATTTTGTAACATCACAGTTCCCTGAGGCAATACTAATTGCAGCAAACAATAGGCCAAAACATTTGGAAGGAAAATCTGGGTAATGAGGTGTCTATAGAGGACTTTGAAAGTTGACATTTTCCTGGGGATCTAGAAGGCCATACACATGTGCCGGTCTATATATGCCCCAGAAAAACCTGTGAAGATCCTAATCTCTCATCTCTGGATAACCTTGAAACTCTACATAAGCAAGAAGTGGAGGCTAAAGCAGAACTGTAAACTGATGAAGTGTTGAAGGTATGTCCCAACCCACATACAAAGCCCCTTGACAAAGGGCAGAAGATAAAATGGTTCAAGGAATTTAACGAAATCTCTCTCTGATCATTAGCTGAACACTAAGCTAACTGTGCAGAGGCTTCAGTGGCTACACATTAGCAATAATATGCACTTTGGAGAATTAGTCCAAGAAAGTCACTAAACACACTAAAAGTAACAAAAACCCTGGTGGGGTGGAGGAGGAATCCAATTTCCAGAGTTGCCACATTATATTACTTAAATGTTGAGTTTTCAACAAAAAAATTACAAGACATGCAAAAAAAAATAAGAAACTTTGGTCTATATACACGGGGGAAGAAAGTAGAAACAGAAATCACCCCTGAGAAAGTCCAGATGTTGGACACAGTAGACAAAGACTTTAAGTTAACTAATATGAATATGTTCAAAAGAACTAAAGAAACCCCTGTCGAAAGAATCAAAGGAAATTATGAAAATGATATCTTACCAAACAGAATACCAATAAAAAGATATAAATTATTATGTATTTTACTTTATGTTTTAAAAATGCTGCTCCATAGACACAGCAGAGATGTATCATACACAGAGTGGCCAAGAGTAGCCAGAAAGTTTTTTTTTAAAAGACAACCAATAGAAATTTTGGATTTGAAAAGTACAATAACTGAAATAAAAAATTGACTAGAGGGGCTCAAAAAACTTAAGCTGGAAGTAAGAATCAATGAATTTGAAGATTGGTCAAATGGGATTTTCCAGTCTTAGAAACAAAAGAAAAAAACAAAACAAAAAAATACAGAGCAACAGAGATCTAGCTTACCGACATATGTATAATAGGATTTCCAAAAGGCGAGCGAAGAGAGACAGAGAAACAGAGAGACAGAGAGAAAGGGGGCAGAAACAACATTTAAATAAATAATGTCTGAAAAACTTTTCAAATTTGACGGAATACATTAATTTAAACATCTAAGAAACCCAATAAACTTCAAGTAGGACAAATCAAGAGAATTAATCCAAGAAAATCACTGAACACAAAAACAGGAACACAAATTCTGGTGGGGCAGGGTAAGAATCTGATTGATGATCTCTGTAGCTGTTTATTTTTTGTTGTTGTTGTTCTTTTTTCCTTCTGTTCTGAAGACTGGAAAATCTCAATTGAACAATCTTCAAATTCACTGATTCTTACCAAGAGATAAGAGATCCTTATCAACACATAAACTGTCAACAGGCAAAGACAGAAAGATCTTGAAAGATGCAAGAAAAAAGTCAACTCCTTACATACAGGCAGGCGGTCCTTAGTAAGTGATTTCTCACCAGAAATTATGGAAACTAGAAGGTAGTAGAATGTCATATTCAAAGTGCTAAAGGAAAAAGACTACCAATCAATAATTCTATATCCTGTGAAACTATTCCTCAAAAAAATATGGAAGAAAAAAAATGAAGGAGAAATCAAGACATTCCCAGATAAACAGAAACTGCAAGAATTCATTGCTAGCAAATCTCTCCAACAAGAAACTGAAGAAGTTCTTTAGGTTAAAAGAAAGGGACATTAGACAATAACTTGAATCTACATAAAGAAATCAAGATCACCAATAAAGGTAATTATGTAAGTAAATATAAAATACAGTATAATTGCATTTTTAGGACCCTTTCTTCTCATATCTGATATGAAAGATAACTGTATAAAGCAGTAATTAGCAAACATGTTCATGAGCTGATAATATATAAAGGCATAATTTGTATGACAACAATAGCACAAAGGAGTGAGGAGGAAACAAACTACATTGGAGCAAAGTTTTTGCATATTATTGAAATTAAAGTTGTTATTAATCTGAAACAGATTGTTTTCAATTGAAATGTTAGTTGCAATCCCCAGGGCAACCACTAAGAAAAAGAGTTCAAAATCCATGGTATAAGAAACAAGGGAACTAAAATCATACACTAGAAAATACCTATTCAACATAAAAGAAGGCAACAATAGAGGAGAATAATGAGAAGACCTAAAACATATTGAAAACCAATAGCAAAATGGTAGAAGTAAACGTGATCTTATTAATAATGACATTAAACACAAATGAATTAAGTACTACAATGAAAAGGTGAAGACTGGCAGAATGGATAAAAAATGATCCAACTGTATACTGTCTATAAGAGATACACTTTAGATTAAAAGACACAAACAGGTTAAAACAAATAATGAAGGGTGTGGAGGAGAAAAATTAGATGTATGGTAAGAAGAAAGTACTCATTACTCTATCCTTGTCTGTTATCCACCTCCTTCTTTCTATTTTTATGTCCCAATGCTGGGAGGACACAAATGTACGCCTGCAACACTGCTAATATAGTGTATAAGTGGAATCAGGTTGTGTCTTTCATCTTACAGGCTGAGCTTTTCATAAATAAAAAGAACCGATGAAGGAAAGGGGATTTTTATAAGAACTAGACACTATTTATCTTTCTCACTGGTTATTTAAAAAAAATATACATTTACTTATGCCAGAACAATGGCGTAAGTCAAGACTCCTGAGGAGCTCATGTAATTCCTATGTGACCCTACTCAATAGAGAATGCAGATAAGTTAGACTAGAGGAACAGGGGGATTATATTAGGAACTAGAGAAACACTAATATTTAGTATGTTCAAATACCAATATTGTAAGAATTTAATATCATATGGATAGATATTTCAAATCATATCAATATCCACATTCATCACTAGAACTTTATAGAAAACAAAAATATCATTTGTAGCTTCCCATATGCCAATACTAGAGATCTCTGACAATAATCACATGCCTCCTCACTAGGTCAATAATTACCTTAACATAAAATCAGAAATATCTTGTTAAAACATTGTCAGTAGTAATGTTTGGTAATTTTTCTGATGGTGGCATGGGTTTTCACTGGTACTTTCAAGTTAACTTTTAAGACTGGCCTTTATTGTTATACCCATAAAGTCCTTTGAAATAGAAGGAAAAAGTTAGAAGTACAATCAGTGGCCGTGGCACAGATTTTTCTCTATGTTCACTGATCCGAGAATCAAACCTTTACCACTGGTGTTTTGAACATTAATGCCTCAACTAAACTCTTTCATAAATTCCAATAAGTAGCTACCTTCTCCTTTCCAAGGTTTTTCACATAACAATGTCAGTTACTGTGCTGGGCTATGTTTTCACTAAAGACTGCTTTCTTTCAAGTTAGCAGAGAATGATATTTTTCTGATTGTCCACTGTATGCTGAATCAGTGAAATCATCCTGAGTTCCTAGAGGTTACAACTTCATAACTTGTATTTAAGTGAATGTACATTTGTAAACATTACTGATGCATAATAATAAATGTGTCTGGTCTTTGTCCCTTGTTCCTAGCACAAAGTTTCTAGTAATTTTTCTAGTGACAGGAGTATATTTATTATTATGCGAACGAGGAGACTCCTGGTAGGACCCTACATAACTTCCAGATGGGGAACGGTCACCATAAAGACCAACCATATGACTAGAGGGTTGGGACTTTGAGCCAGTCAGACCTCCAGAGAGGGGAGGGGGCTGCTGATGGAGTTCAATAATTTAATCAATCATACCTACATAATGAAGTTCTACATAAAAACTCGGGATACCAAAACTCAGAGTGGGTTGCTGGTTGGTGAATTCCTTAAGGTGCTAGGAGGGTGAGAGGTCCTAATTCCTTGGGAAGAGGAATCAGAAACTCCTCATTCAGGACCCTCTCAAACCCCGCCCAATTTGTCTCTTCATTTGGCTGTTTCTCATCTGTATCCTTTATAGTAAAACTGTAATCATAAGTACAGTGCTTTCCTGAGTTCTGTAAGTAATTCTAGCAAATTATCAAACCCATAAAATTATCAGTGGGAACCTCTGACTTCATAACCAGTGGTCAAAACTTTGGGTAGTCTTGGGACCACATGAGTTTATGGCGGGTATCTAATGTGAAGGCAGTCTTGTTTGAGCCTGTGCCCTTAAATATGTAAAACTTGATGCTAATCCCAGGTGATTAGTGCCAGAATTGAATTATACTGCACCAGCTGGTTTGGGACCAGCTGGGATTGGTGATAGAATCACCAGTGCCCCCACTTCTTTTTTATGTCTTTATTTTTAATAATCAAAAGTGAAAAGTTACCAGTGATTTAGAGGAAATGAGTTAGTATATGGAGGTGCATCTGCAGTAGTTTGAGGCATATGGTCTTGCCGGTCAGCCAATTTTAAAAGCCCTATAATATTAAACATAAATCTGCTTCTGTCATTTTAAGAATTTATACCCCTCTGCTGCTTAGAGCAACTACAGTCCATCTTTGATGTTGGGCATATTTTTAAAAAGTACTGCTTATAAACGAAAGGGTCCTGAGCCAACACATATAACTTAATTTATATAACCAACAGTTAAGGATGTTTTGATGGGTTTCCAGATTAAAAAACAGTAACATTTAAAGATGCATAATGGCAAACCTGTTTCCAAGGAATTCTTCATTGCAAAACATACAAATGCCATGAAAATTGGTATCATTTCGTTCTTGCTGCTGTTGTTCCAGAATTTCTTTCTGGAAAGTAGAAACAGATTTATGGTATTATCTTAATGCACAACTGGTTAATAAAAAATGTCAAAGTCTGGATGGGAGGAAACTGGGCTGCAAACATAAAGGGAGTATATAAAAGTTGCCAACATTTCAAATTTCTCCATTCCTGTTTTTGCATTAAACTCCAAGTCTGTCCCATAAAATGCTTACAGAACACTCCACTTGAACAGCTATGTGGGAATTAAAATCAAGGTTTTACCACCTTGCTACCCTGTCTTTTCCAGTGTTTTCCCATCCCTATCCTCTTCCAAAACCAAAACTGGTGGGATCGTTGACTTGCTCTTTTTCCTAATTCTCAGTTTGATTTGTAATCAAGTTCTGATCAATTTTTCACTTGAGCTATCTTCCATATAACTTTTCTCCACTATTCCCAGGGTCACTCCCCGGAGTTCAGTTTTTATTCAGTCGTTGTGGGTTACTATAAATAAAGTCTCCTAAAGGGTCTACCTGATTTCAATCCCTTGTTTATCATATTCATCCTCTTTTTGCTGCTAGAATTTTTCTTAATATTTTCACGCATAATTAACTTGTTGCACCTCAACTCAAATAATTTAAAATATGCTCTGACAATATCCTGCTCTAATCAAGGTGGTTCCATATGTTATTTTTCCTGAGGTCATTTCCTTTTTCACTTTCACAAATCTTATCTGCTAATCAAGATCCTACTTGATTCCTGTTTCTATAATGCAACCATTTCTGGCCACAGTACAACAGTGCAGAGCTCAGGCTCTGAAACACGGAGCAGATTTGGATCTGAAATATGGCTCTCACATATAATTGATATTTAACCTCTTTAATCCTCAGTTTTCTCTTTTTTCATTTTTTATTATACTTTAAGTTCTGCGATACATGTGCAGATCATGCAGGTTTGTTACATAGGTATACATGTGCCATGGTGGTTTGCTGTACCCATCAACCCATCATCTACATTAGGTATTTCTCCTAATGCTATCCCTTCCATAGCCCCTCAACCCGAAAAGCCTTGGTATATGATGCTCCCCTCCCTGTGTCCATGTGTTCTCATTGTTCAACTCCTACTTATGAGTGAGAACATGTGGTGTTTGGTTTTCTGTTCCTGTGTTAGTTTGCTGAGAATGATGGTTTCCAGCTTCATCCATGTCCTTGCAAAGCACATGAACTCATCCTTTTTTATGGCTGCATAGTATTCCAGGGTGTATATGTGCCACATTTTCTTTATCCAGTCTATCATTGATGGGCATTTGGGTTGGTTCCAAGTCTTCCCTGTTGTGAATGGTGGTGCAATAAATATACATGTGCATGTGTCTTTATAGTAGAATGATTTATAATCCTTTGGGTATATACCCAGTAATGGGATTGCTGGGTCAAATGGTATTTCTGGTTCTAGATCCTTGAGGAATTGCCACACTGTCTTCCACAATGGTTGAACTAATTTATACTTCCACCAACAGTCTAAAGGCATAAAAACCCTAGAAGAAAACCAAGGCAATACCATTCAGGACATAGGCATGGGCAAAGACTTCATGACTAAAACACCAAAAGCAATGGCAACAAAAGCCCAAATTGACAAATGGGATCTAATTAAACTAAAGAGCTTCTGCAAGCAAAAGAAACCATCATCAGAGTGAACAGGCAACATACAGAATGGGATAACATTTTTGCAATCTAGCCATCTGACAAAGGGCCAATATCCAGAATCTACAAGGAACTTAAACAAATTTACAAGATAAAAATGAACAACCCCATCAAAAAGTGGGCAAAAGGACATGAACAGACACTTCTCAAAAAAGGACATTTATACAGCCAAGAAATATATGAAAAAACCAAACAACCCCATCAAAAAGTAGGCAAAGGATATGAACAGACACTTCTTAAGACGATTTTTCCAGTGTTCTCCATTAATATATTCTATTTCTACTAACTACATCTAGCCTTTCTACTCTAGTAAGATTTTCTTTCTGACCAATATTGTGTAGAACTGATTTTTTACAACATGATAGCTGAAAGGGATTTCATGAAACTATCTACTGACTCCCTATAAGAGATGTTAGGGGATTTGTTTAAAGCTACATAGCTACTTGGTACCAAATTTGGTGCTATTTTCATGATACCACATTTACTTTTTTCTCAGAAGGTACCCACTGTAGCATACGCAGATACAGAGCTTAGAACAATGACCTTTTTATTTAGTGAACAAACAGCTTCAGAAGCCAGGGGACAGTGATCTGGAGAGGTAGGGCAGCATTAAAATCTTTCTTACAAAATACCCACATGGAAGCCTCATTGAGATGAGTTCAATATAAATAAGCTGCTCAGCATTTGGGGCTTAGAACACTCTAAAGAATAGATAATACATGCAAATATAATTATTCCTTATTTCTAGTTTAATTAGAAAAAGAGGAATTCTAGGATTTCTAGGTGACAGACATTTTAATTTGATATTTGAAGTTGGTTAAGTTTTGCACAAGATAGTTTCTAAGATAATTCTCATATTTTTTCTGCATTCCAAATTCAAGACACAATTGAACCTGTTCTATATGACACAGGGTCTTTGCTGTGAACAATTACTACCATACTGTACTGTAATGCAAAAGTATTATATTTTCAGGATCACTTTGCAAATTACTCTAAATTGTTGTGCTCTTTTGGTTTAATTTTATTCTCTTTCTTTTATGGCCATCTACGTTTGTCTCCCTTTATTCACTGAAGCTTTTTCATCCCTGTTAGTGGGTCTACTTCTATACCCACCAACTGGCTCCCCCATCTATACCTCCTCGCCATTAACTATCCTGTTTAGACCTTCTGTTCTTCCTTTTGACCTAGAACAAAACTATAGGGACTCAGGGACTCCCAAAACTCAGCTAAGGAAAAACAGATAATCAAATTCTAACAATAAAATTAACTCAAATGTGTTTGGTACCTAAGAAAAAGTAGCTTCCAATATCTTCCTCAGATAAGCTTCAGGGGAGTTATTTTCATCTGGTAGGGTTTGTCTCTTATTATCGAGCTCTCTATAATTTGGATCTACTGAGCTTATCAGATACCACATGGATGGATTTATAGGAAAGACTTTCCCTGTATATTTTAAAAGTATGTTTACACAATGCATGCCTAGAGGGATGGAAGACAAAATTGACCGTAAATGGATCTTTAAAAAATTAGTCTGCAAATATGTAATGACACTATCTGGAAATAAAACTAAAACTGGTAATCAATAAAGTCTTTAGTAACACCTTAACGGAGCCTTGTTTTTCTATTGAATAAAATCCACAATATTTAGCATGGCATTCACAATACTCTGTACCTGATTCCAACCTAGGTTTTTTTGTTTTTGTTTTTTGAGACAGGGTCTCGCTCTGTCATCAAGGCTGGAGTGCAGTGGCACGATCATGGCTCACTGCAGTCTGGACTTCCTGGGCTCAAGTGATCTTCCCACCTCAGCATCCCGAGTAGCTGGGACTACAGGTGCACACAACTATGACCGGTTAACTTTCTGTATTTTTTTTGTAGAGACACGGTTTCTCCATCTTGCCCACGCTAGCGTCGAACTCCTATGGTCAAGTGATCCTCCTCCCTCAGTCTCCCAAAGTGCTGGGCTTTATAGGTGGGAGCCTCTGTGCCTGGCCTCTAACCTAGGTTTTTAAAAGTCTTCTCTCACATTTCTTCCCCATGCAACCCTACATTATAGGGAAAAGCAAGAACACATGTCATTATTTACTTGTGTATTACTCTCAGTAGCAGTTCTCAACTACCTACTATGATTTCTGAAGCCACTCAATGGCCTGGAGTAATCGTTCCCTCTTTTGCCCATCTTTGCCTATTCAAGGGTCAGTTCAAATGCTGTATCTTTGTGGTGAGTGGAAAGAACAACGGCCTGACACTTAGGAGTTCTGTAGTCTTGTCCGTTTTTGTGTCGAAGTAGCTCTTGATGTGGCCTTGTGCATACCACTTCTCTAGGACTCAGTTTCAGCTCATCTCTAAATTGCCTGTGAAACATTCTACAAACCATTAAAGTGACTTTCCCAGACCGTTTTTGTATTAGAAATGATACTTCCATTTTTTACCACAGTTTTAGAGCATTCAGTTGGCATCTACATTGCTTGGTCTTCAGGAAAACTGTGTCCCAACCATCTCTACTCATAGAAAATGAGCTCCTCTATGCCATACGCACACAATTTCGTATAGTAGATTCTCAATAAATACATGATGACTACATTTATACCCGAGGTGCAACAACATACACACTACAAATGTATGTGCTCTACTGAAAATCAAAATGACTTTCTCAAAGGAAAGGGGTTTATAACCCACTTAATTATCCCTTCCTGACATATGGTTGGCACTTACTATTCAGTTTTATAAAGTGAAATGAAGAGCTTCCCACAGCAACAGTAAGTTGATAATTTGTTTAAACAGAGAATGGTCTACTACATATGTAAACTATTCCAAGAAATTTACCATTGATTATGATTTTTAAAAATCCTAAAGTTTTCTTTTAAACTTACAACAGATAATTTTTACAAAATATATACAGAGATACATAGAATTTTACTTGCTATAGGACTAGGGACTTGGGGATAGGTTTTTACTTTTAAAAAATCATTTTTACTTTTAATACTATAAACACAGCCTGGGCAACATAGAGAGACCCCCATCTTCACTAAAAATAAAACAATTGGCCAGGCATGGTGGTGCCTGCCTGTAGTCCAGCTATCCAGGAGGCTGAGGTGGGACGATCGCTTGAGCCCAGAAGCTTGAGGCTTCAGTGAGCTGTGATCATACCACTGCACTCCAGCCTGGGCAAGAGGCCTGGGCCCTGCCTGGGAAAAAAAAAAAAAAAAAAATTAAAAACATACTTTTTAAGGGCACAAATACCGTTTGTTACTAACATGACATTTTGAGCAAAATAGAAGATGCAAGTCATAGGGAAATGAACTAGAGTGATAATTATAAAGCCCAACAGCTAAGGAAAATGAAGTACATTGGTATAGAACACAATTACTTTTGTTTTATTTTTAAAAAAATATTAAGAATTGAAATAATGATATCAAGGTTTTCCTCATTTCCACTCTAATAAAGTTTAGTCTACAAAGTGCTTTTGCCTTATAAATTTCTTAAAATAACACCGAAGATATTATATATACTTTTGACCATTTTTCACTTACACATAAAATATGAAAATAAAAAGTTTTTTAAACATGCAACTATTATGTCTGGAACAGTTCTCATTATTGCATTGTAATCAATTCAATAAATTAAGGAGAAGAAAGCTCTCCTTTATTTGTTGAAATTGGCTTTGCTGACATAGCTATGTCATGCCATTCTAAATGAATTAGTACACCAGGAAGCTAAATAAGACAGGTAGCTATCCCTAAACTTTGCTACTCTTCTATTTTTAAAAATTTTTTATTATGAAAAATTTCACCAACACAGAAAAGTCAAATGAACAGTACAATTAACATTCCTATACTCAATATTTACATTCAGTAACTCTGAACATTTTGCCTGTTTCTTTCTCTCTCTTCACACGCACACGTACATTTGTATGTTATATACTTTGTTTTGGCTGCGCTATT